>NC_052535.1:24044199-24388799 GCF_016699485.2 Gallus gallus | reverse complement strand
AGGGGGACAATCAGCTACCCCAGTCCCGCGATGCCCCTCAGCCTTTTCTGCTTCCCCCTTTAGCTCTCCGCAGCACCGAGCAGATCATCCACCTGCTCACACCGCACACAGGTGGTGGCTGCCTTCTCTGCAGCCTGAGAGCTGAACTGCAGCTGGACATTCATGCTTTTCAGTCTGAGTCTCCACGTCCCTTTTAGCAGCAGCTCGCTCGCCGTGTGGTGACCGGTTTGCACCTCGTTGTTGCAGAGAGCAACGACCTGTTAAGTGACCTGTTAAGTGCTAAGTGCTAGACCCCTCCTATATGGCAAGGTGCCCTGCCCTGCCTGCTCGCTGATCCGCTTGGGGCTTGCCCTGAAAAGCACTCGTTTCACAGCGAGATAACAACCCTCCTCCCTGTGTAGTCGTGCAAACAAGTGGCTTACGGTTCTTCTCCTTGTCTGTCGTCCTCTTCCTCCTCCTCCTCCTCTACACGCCGCTGTCCTCCTCCTCCCTCCTCCTCCTCCTCCACCTTCTCTCATTCCTCCTTGCCGCTCTCTCCTCCTCCTCATCATCCTCATCATCCTCATCATCCTCATCATCCTCATCATCCTCATCATCCCCTCCTCCTCCTTTTGTGGTCGTCGCTTTTTTCCTCCTCCTCCTCCACATCCACGTTTTCCTTTCGTCATCTCCGTTTATTTCCTACTCTTCTTTCTCCTCCTCCTTGTCTTCCTTCACTTCAACCTCCATCTTTTCCTTACATTATTGCCGTTGTACTCCTCCTCCACCTCCACCTTTTCCTCCTCCTCCTCATTGCATGGTCGCAGCTTTTTTCCCTCCTTCTCCTCCACCTCCATCTCAAGCTTTTCTTTTTGTCATTGCCGCTCTCCTCCTCCTCCTCTTTCTTTTGTCGTTGCCACATTTTCCTCCTCCTCATTGCGTCGCCTTTGCTGTTTTCCTCCTCCTCCTTCTCATCCTCCTCTCCTCGCCGCCTCTGCCTTCTCTTCTCCGTCCTCGTCCATCTCCTCTGCCTGTCATCACTTACCTTTTCATCCTCTTTCTCTTCCTCCTCCTCTTGTGGTCACTGCTTTTGTCCCTCCTCCTCCTCCTCCTCCTCCTCCTCCTCCTCCTCCTCCTCCTCCTTTTTTAGCCGTTGTCATCACTGTCCTCCTCTACCTCAAATTTCTCCTCCTGCTTTTGTGGTCGCCGCTTTTTTCCATACTCCTCCTGCCGTCGTCATTGCTGTCAGAGAAGCAAGGAATCATTGAGTGGCGGGGTTGCAAAGGACCACAACGATCACCTAGTTTCAACCCCCCTGCTATGGGCAGGGTCGCCAACCACTAGACCAGGCTGCCCAGAGCCACATCCAGCCTGGCCTTGAACGCGCGTGTCCAGGGATGGGGCGTCCACAACCTCCTTGGGCAACCTGTTCCAGTGCTTCAGCACCCTCTGTGTGAAAAACTTCCTCCTGATATCGAACGGAAATCTCCCCTGTCTCCGTTTGAAACCATTCCCTCTTGTCCTCTCCCTATCCAGCCTGGTAAACAGCCGTTGCCCCTCCTGTTTATCCGCTCCCTTCAAGTAGTGGAAGGCCACAGTGAGGTCTCCCCGCTTCTCCCCTTCTCCAAGCTAAACAAGCCCAGTTCCCTCCACCTGTCCTCATAGGAGAGGTGCTCCAGCCCTCTGGTCATCGTAGTGGCCCTCCTCTGGACCCGCTCTAAGAGCTCGACGTCCTTCCCGTGCTGGGGGCCCCAGGCCTGGACACAGTATTCGTCCAGATGGGGCCTCACGAGAGCTGAGTAGAGGGGGACAATCAGCTCCCCCAGTCCCGGATGCCCCTCGCCTTTCTGCTTCCCCCTTTAGCTCTCGCAGCAGGCCGAGCAGATCATCCACCTGCTCACACCGCACACAGGTGGTGGCTGCCTTCTCTGCAGCCTGAGAGCTGAACTGCAGCATGGACATTCATGCTTTCAGTCTGAGTCTCCACGTCCCTTTTAGCAGCAGCTCGCCGCCGTGTGGTGACCGTGGTTGCACCTCGGTGTGTGCAGAGAGCAACGACCTGTTAAGTGACCTGTTAAGTGCTAAGTGCTAAGCCCCTCTCCTATATGGCAAGGTGCCCTGCCCTGCCTGCTCGCTGATCCGCTTGGGGCTTGCCCTGAAAAGCACTCGTTTCACAGCGAGATAACAACCCTCCTCCCTGTGTAGTCGTGCAAACAAGTGGCTTACGGTTTTCTCCTTGTCTTCGTCCTTTCCTCCTCCTCCTCCTCTACACGCCGCTGTCCTCCTCCTCCTCCTCCTCCTCCTCCTCCACCTTCTCCATTCCTCATTGCCGCTCTCCTCCTCCTCATCATCCTCATCATCCTCATCATCCTCATCATCCACCTCCTCCTCCTTTTGTGGTCGTCGTCGCTTTTTTCCTCCTCCTCCTCCACATCCACGTTTTCCTTTCGTCATCTCCGTTTATTTCCTACTCTTCCTTCTCCTCCTCCTTGTCTTCCTTCACTTCAACCTCCATCTTTTCCTTACATTATTGCCGTTGTACTCCTCCTCCACCTCCACCTTTTCTCCTCTCCTCCTCATTGCATGGTCGCAGCTTTTTTCCTCCTTCTCCTCCACCTCCATCTCAAGCTTTTCTTTTTGTCATTGCCGCTCTCCTCCTCCTCCTCTTTCTTTTGTCGTTGCCACATTTTCCTCCTCCTCATTGCGTCGCCTTTGCTGTTTTCCTCCTCCTCCTTCTCATCCTCCTCTCCTCGCCGCCTCTGCCTTCTCTTCTCCGTCCTCGTCCATCTCCTCTGCCTGTCATCACTTACCTTTTCATCCTCTTTCTCTTCCTCCTCCTCTTGTGGTCACTGCTTTTGTCCTCCTCCTCCTCCTCCTCTCCTCCTCCTCCTCCTCCTCCTCCTCCTTTTTTAGCCGTTGTCATCACTGTCCTCCTCTACCTCAAATTTCTCCTCCTGCTTTTGTGGTCGCCGCCGCTTTTTCCATACTCCTCCTGCCGTCGTCATTGCTGTCAGAGAAGCAAGGAATCATTGAGTGGCCGGGGTTGCAAAGGACCACAACGATCACCTAGTTTCAACCCCCCTGCTATGGGCAGGGTCGCCAACCACTAGACCAGGCTGCCCAGAGCCACATCCAGCCTGGCCTTGAACGCGCGTGTCCAGGGATGGGGCGTCCACAACCTCCTTGGGCAACCTGTTCCAGTGCTTCGCACGCCCCTCTGTGTGAAAAACTTCCTCCTGATATCGAACGGAAATCTCCCCTGTCTCCGTTTGAAACCATTCCCTCTTGTCCTCTCCCTATCCAGCCTAAAAACACGCCGTTGCCCTCCTGTTTATCCGCTCCCTTCAAGTAGTGAAGGCCACAGTGAGGTCTCCCCGCTTCTCCCCTTCTCCAAGCTAAACAAGCCCAGTTCCCTCCACCTGTCCTCATAGGAGAGGTGCTCCAGCCCTCTGTCATCGTAGTGGCCCTCCTCTGGACCCGCTCTAAGAGCTCGACGTCCTTCCCGTGCTGGGGGCCCCAGGCCTGGACACAGTATTCGTCCAGATGGGGCCTCACGAGAGCTGAGTAGAGGGGGACAATCAGCTCCCCCAGTCCCGGATGCCCCTCAGCCTTTCTGCTTCCCCCTTTAGCTCTCGCAGCAGGCCGAGCAGATCATCCACCTGCTCACACCGCACACAGGTGGTGGCTGCCTTCTCTGCAGCCTGAGAGCTGAACTGCAGCATGGACATTCATGCTTTCAGTCTGAGTCTCCACGTCCCTTTTAGCAGCAGCTCGCCGCCGTGTGGTGACCGTGGTTGCACCTCGGTGTGTGCAGAGAGCAACGACCTGTTAAGTGACCTGTTAAGTGCTAAGTGCTAAGCCCCCTCCTATATGGCAAGGTGCCCTGCCCTGCCTGCTCGCTGATCCGCTTGGGGCTTGCCCTGAAAAGCACTCGTTTCACAGCGAGATAACAACCCTCCTCCCTGTGTAGTCGTGCAAACAAGTGGCTTACGGTTTCTCCTTGTCTGTCGTCCTCTTCCTCCTCCTCCTCCTCTACACGCCGCTGTCCTCCTCCTCCTCCTCCTCCTCCTCCTCCACCTTCTCCATTCCTCATTGCCGCTCCCTCCTCTCTCATCATCCTCATCATCCTCATCATCCTCATCATCCACCTCCTCCTCCTTTTGTGGTCGTCGCTTTTTTCCTCCTCCTCCTCCACATCCACGTTTTCCTTTCGTCATCTCCGTTTATTTCCTACTCTTCCTTCTCCTCCTCCTTGTCTTCCTTCACTTCAACCTCCATCTTTTCCTTACATTATTGCCGTTGTACTCCTCCTCCACCTCCACCTTTTCCTCCTCCTCCTCATTGCATGGTCGCAGCTTTTTTCCTCCTTCTCCTCCACCTCCATCTCAAGCTTTTCTTTTTGTCATTGCCGCTCTCCTCCTCCTCCTCTTTCTTTTGTCGTTGCCACATTTTCCTCCTCCTCATTGCGTCGCCTTTGCTGTTTCCTCCTCCTCCTCCTTCTCATCCTCCTCTCCTCGCCGCCTCTGCCTTCTCTTCTCCGTCCTCGTCCATCTCCTCTGCCTGTCATCACTTACCTTTTCATCCTCTTTCTCTTCCTCCTCCTCTTGTGGTCACTGCTTTTGTCCTCCTCCTCCTCCTCCTCCTCCTCCTCCTCCTCCTCTCTCCTCCTCCTCCTCCTTTTTTAGCCGTTGTCATCACTGTCCTCCTCTACCTCAAATTTCTCCTCCTGCTTTTGTGGTCGCCGCTTTTTCCATACTCCTCCTGCCGTCGTCATTGCTGTCAGAGAAGCAAGGAATCATTGAGTGGCGGGGTTGCAAAGGACCACAACGATCACCTAGTTTCAACCCCCCTGCTATGGGCAGGGTCGCCAACCACTAGACCAGGCTGCCCAGAGCCACATCCAGCCTGGCCTTGAACGCGCGTGTCCAGGGATGGGGCGTCCACAACCTCCTTGGGCAACCTGTTCCAGTGCTTCAGCACCCTCTGTGTGAAAAACTTCCTCCTGATATCGAACGGAAATCTCCCCTGTCTCCGTTTGAAACCATTCCCTCTTGTCCTCTCCCTATCCAGCCTGGTAACAGCCGTTGCCCCTCCTGTTTATCCGCTCCCTTCAAGTAGTGGAAGGCCACAGTGAGGTCTCCCCGCTTCTCCCCTTCTCCAAGCTAAACAAGCCCAGTTCCCTCCACCTGTCCTCATAGGAGAGGTGCTCCAGCCCTCTGGTCATCGTAGTGGCCCTCCTCTGGACCCGCTCTAAGAGCTCGACGTCCTTCCCGTGCTGGGGGCCCCAGGCCTGGACACAGTATTCGTCCAGATGGGGCCTCACGAGAGCTGAGTAGAGGGGGACAATCAGCTCCCCCAGTCCCGGATGCCCCTCAGCCTTTCTGCTTCCCCCTTTAGCTCTCGCAGCAGGCCGAGCAGATCATCCACCTGCTGCTCACACCGCACACAGGTGGTGGCTGCCTTCTCTGCAGCCTGAGAGCTGAACTGCAGCATGGACATTCATGCTTTCAGTCTGAGTCTCCACGTCCCTTTTAGCAGCAGCTCGCCGCCGTGTGGTGACCGTGGTTGCACCTCGGTGTGTGCAGAGAGCAACGACCTGTTAAGTGACCTGTTAAGTGCTAAGTGCTAAGCCCCCTCCTATATGGCAAGGTGCCCTGCCCTGCCTGCTCGCTGATCCGCTTGGGGCTTGCCCTGAAAAGCACTCGTTTCACAGCGAGATAACAACCCTCCTCCCTGTGTAGTCGTGCAAACAAGTGGCTTACGGTTTCTCCTTGTCTGTCGTCCTCTTCCTCCTCCTCCTCCTCTACACGCCGCTGTCCTCCTCCTCCTCCTCCTCCTCCTCCTCCACCTTCTCCATTCCTCATTGCCGCTCTCCTCCTCCTCATCATCCTCATCATCCTCATCATCCTCATCATCCATCCTCCTCCTTCCTCCTCCTTTTGTGGTCGTCGCTTTTTTCCTCCTCCTCCTCCACATCCACATCCACGTTTTCCTTTCGTCATCTCCGTTTATTTCCTACTCTTCCTTCTCCTCCTCCTTGTCTTCCTTCACTTCAACCTCCATCTTTTCCTTACATTATTGCCGTTGTACTCCTCCTCCACCTCCACCTTTTCCTCCTCCTCCTCATTGCATGGTCGCAGCTTTTTTCCTCCTTCTCCTCCACCTCCATCTCAAGCTTTTCTTTTTGTCATTGCCGCTCTCCTCCTCCTCCTCTTTCTTTTGTCGTTGCCACATTTTCCTCCTCCTCATTGCGTCGCCTTTGCTGTTTTCCTCCTCCTCCTTCTCATCCTCCTCTCCTCGCCGCCTCTGCCTTCTCTTCTCCGTCCTCGTCCATCTCCTCTGCCTGTCATCACTTACCTTTTCATCCTCTTTCTCTTCCTCCTCCTCTTGTGGTCACTGCTTTTGTCCTCCTCCTCCTCCTCCTCCTCCTCCTCCTCCTCCTCCTCCTCCTCCTCCTTTTTTAGCCGTTGTCATCACTGTCCTCCTCTACCTCAAATTTCTCCTCCTGCTTTTGTGGTCGCCGCTTTTTCCATACTCCTCCTGCCGTCGTCATTGCTGTCAGAGAAGCAAGGAATCATTGAGTGGCGGGGTTGCAAAGGACCACAACGATCACCTAGTTTCAACCCCCCTGCTATGGGCAGGGTCGCCAACCACTAGACCAGGCTGCCCAGAGCCACATCCAGCCTGGCCTTGAACGCGCGTGTCCAGGGATGGGGCGTCCACAACCTCCTTGGGCAACCTGTTCCAGTGCTTCAGCACCCTCTGTGTGAAAAACTTCCTCCTGATATCGAACGGAAATCTCCCCTGTCTCCGTTTGAAACCATTCCCTCTTGTCCTCTCCCTATCCAGCCTGGTAAACAGCCGTTGCCCCTCCTGTTTATCCGCTCCCTTCAAGTAGTGGAAGGCCACAGTGAGGTCTCCCCGCTTCTCCCCTTCTCCAAGCTAAACAAGCCCAGTTCCCTCCACCTGTCCTCATAGGAGAGGTGCTCCAGCCCTCTGGTCATCGTAGTGGCCCTCCTCTGGACCCGCTCTAAGAGCTCGACGTCCTTCCCGTGCTGGGGGCCCCAGGCCTGGACACAGTATTCGTCCAGATGGGGCCTCACGAGAGCTGAGTAGAGGGGGACAATCAGCTCCCCCAGTCCCGGATGCCCCTCAGCCTTTCTGCTTCCCCCTTTAGCTCTCGCAGCAGGCCGAGCAGATCATCCACCTGCTCACACCGCACACAGGTGGTGGCTGCCTTCTCTGCAGCCTGAGAGCTGAACTGCAGCATGGACATTCATGCTTTCAGTCTGAGTCTCCACGTCCCTTTTAGCAGCAGCTCGCCGCCGTGTGGTGACCGTGGTTGCACCTCGGTGTGTGCAGAGAGCAACGACCTGTTAAGTGACCTGTTAAGTGCTAAGTGCTAAGCCCCCTCCTATATGGCAAGGTGCCCTGCCCTGCCTGCTCGCTGATCCGCTTGGGGCTTGCCCTGAAAAGCACTCGTTTCACAGCGAGATAACAACCCTCCTCCCTGTGTAGTCGTGCAAACAAGTGGCTTACGGTTTCTCCTTGTCTGTCGTCCTCTTCCTCCTCCTCCTCCTCTACACGCCGCTGTCCTCCTCCTCCTCCTCCTCCTCCTCCACCTTCTCCATTCCTCATTGCCGCTCTCCTCCTCATCATCCTCATCATCCTCATCATCCACCTCCTCCTCCTTTTGTGGTCGTCGCTTTTTTCCTCCTCCTCCTCCACATCCACGTTTTCCTTTCGTCATCTCCGTTTATTTCCTACTCTTCCTTCTCCTCCTCCTTGTCTTCCTTCACTTCAACCTCCATCTTTTCCTTACATTATTGCCGTTGTACTCCTCCTCCACCTCCACCTTTTCCTCCTCCTCCTCATTGCATGGTCGCAGCTTTTTTCCTCCTTCTCCTCCACCTCCATCTCAAGCTTTTCTTTTTGTCATTGCCGCTCTCCTCCTCCTCCTCTTTCTTTTGTCGTTGCCACATTTTCCTCCTCCTCATTGCGTCGCCTTTGCTGTTTTCCTCCTCCTCCTTCTCATCCTCCTCTCCTCGCCGCCTCTGCCTTCTCTTCTCCGTCCTCGTCCATCTCCTCTGCCTGTCATCACTTACCTTTTCATCCTCTTTCTCTTCCTCCTCCTCTTGTGGTCACTGCTTTTGTCCTCCTCCTCCTCCTCCTCCTCCTCCTCCTCCTCCTCCTCCTCCTCCTTTTTTAGCCGTTGTCATCACTGTCCTCCTCTACCTCAAATTTCTCCTCCTGCTTTTGTGGTCGCCGCTTTTTCCATACTCCTCCTGCCGTCGTCATTGCTGTCAGAGAAGCAAGGAATCATTGAGTGGCCGGGTTGCAAAGGACCACAACGATCACCTAGTTTCAACCCCCCTGCTATGGGCAGGGTCGCCAACCACTAGACCAGGCTGCCCAGAGCCACATCCAGCCTGGCCTTGAACGCGCGTGTCCAGGGATGGGGCGTCCACAACCTCCTTGGGCAACCTGTTCCAGTGCTTCAGCACCCTCTGTGTGAAAAACTTCCTCCTGATATCGAACGGAAATCTCCCCTGTCTCCGTTTGAAACCATTCCCTCTTGTCCTCTCCCTATCCAGCCTGGTAAACAGCCGTTGCCCCTCCTGTTTATCCGCTCCCTTCAAGTAGTGGAAGGCCACAGTGAGGTCTCCCCGCTTCTCCCCTTCTCCAAGCTAAACAAGCCCAGTTCCCTCCACCTGTCCTCATAGGAGAGGTGCTCCAGCCCTCTGGTCATCGTAGTGGCCCTCCTCTGGACCCGCTCTAAGAGCTCGACGTCCTTCCCGTGCTGGGGGCCCCAGGCCTGGACACAGTATTCGTCCAGATGGGGCCTCACGAGAGCTGAGTAGAGGGGGACAATCAGCTCCCCCAGTCCCGGATGCCCCTCAGCCTTTCTGCTTCCCCCTTTAGCTCTCGCAGCAGGCCGAGCAGATCATCCACCTGCTCACACCCGCACACAGGTGGTGGCTGCCTTCTCTGCAGCCTGAGAGCTGAACTGCAGCATGGACATTCATGCTTTCAGTCTGAGTCTCCACGTCCCTTTTAGCAGCAGCTCGCCGCCGTGTGGTGACCGTGGTTGCACCTCGGTGTGTGCAGAGAGCAACGACCTGTTAAGTGACCTGTTAAGTGCTAAGTGCTAAGCCCCCTCCTATATGGCAAGGTGCCCTGCCCTGCCTGCTCGCTGATCCGCTTGGGGCTTGCCCTGAAAAGCACTCGTTTCACAGCGAGATAACAACCCTCCTCCCTGTGTAGTCGTGCAAACAAGTGGCTTACGGTTTCTCCTTGTCTGTCGTCCTCTTCCTCCTCCTCCTCCTCTACACGCCGCTGTCCTCCTCCTCCTCCTCCTCCTCCTCCTCCACCTTCTCCATTCCTCATTGCCGCTCTCCTCCTCCTCATCATCCTCATCATCCTCATCATCCTCATCATCCACCTCCTCCTCCTTTTGTGGTCGTCGCTTTTTTCCTCCTCCTCCTCCACATCCACGTTTTCCTTTCGTCATCTCCGTTTATTTCCTACTCTTCCTTCTCCTCCTCCTTGTCTTCCTTCACTTCAACCTCCATCTTTTCCTTACATTATTGCCGTTGTACTCCTCCTCCACCTCCACCTTTTCCTCCTCCTCCTCATTGCATGGTCGCAGCTTTTTTCCTCCTTCTCCTCCACCTCCATCTCAAGCTTTTCTTTTTGTCATTGCCGCTCTCCTCCTCCTCCTCTTTCTTTTGTCGTTGCCACATTTTCCTCCTCCTCATTGCGTCGCCTTTGCTGTTTTCCTCCTCCTCCTTCTCATCCTCCTCTCCTCGCCGCCTCTGCCTTCTCTTCTCCGTCCTCGTCCATCTCCTCTGGCTGTCATCACTTACCTTTTCATCCTCTTTCTCTTCCTCCTCCTCTTGTGGTCACTGCTTTTGTCCTCCTCCTCCTCCTCCTCCTCCTCCTCCTCCTCCTCCTCCTCCTCTCCTTTTTTAGCCGTTGTCATCACTGTCCTCCTCTACCTCAAATTTCTCCTCCTGCTTTTGTGGTCGCCGCTTTTTCCATACTCCTCCTGCCGTCGTCATTGCTGTCAGAGAAGCAAGGAATCATTGAGTGGCGGGGTTGCAAGGACCACAACGATCACCTTAGTTTCAACCCCCCTGCTATGGGCGAGGGTCGCCAACCACTAGACCAGGCTGCCCAGAGCCACATCCAGCCTGGCCTTGAACGCGCGTGTCCAGGGATGGGGCGTCCACAGCCTCCTTGGGCAACCTTGTTCCAGTGCTTCAGCACCCTCTGTGTGAAAAACTTCCTCCTGATATCGAACGGAAATCTCCCCTGTCTCCGTTTGAAAACCATTCCCTCTTGTCCTCTCCCTATCCAGCCTGGTAAACAGCCGTTTGCCCCCTCCTGTTTATCCGCTTCCCTTCAAGTAGTGGAAGGCCACAGTGAGGTCTCCCCGCTTCTCCCCTTCTCCAAGCTAAACAAGCCCAGTTCCCTCCACCTGTCCTCATAGGAGAGGTGCTCCAGCCCTCTGGTCATCGTTAGTGGCCCTCCTCTGGACCAGCTCTAAGAGCTCGACGTCCTTCCCGTGCTGGGGGCCCCAGGCCTGGACACAGTATTCGTCCAGATGGGGCCTCACGAGAGCTGAGTAGAGGGGGACAATCAGCCTCCCCCAGTCCCGGATGCCCCTCAGCCTTTCTGCTTCCCCCTTTAGCTCTCGCAGCAGGCCGAGCAGATCATCCACCTGCTCACACCGCACACAGGTGGTTGGCTGCCTTCTCTGCAGCCTGAGAGCTGAACTGCAGCATGGGACATTCATGCTTTCAGTCTGAGTCTCCACGTCTCCTTTTAGCAGCAGCTCGCCGCCGTGTGGTGGACCGTGGTTGCACCTCGGTGTGTGCAGAGAGCAACGACCTGTTAAGTGACCGTTAAGTGCTAAGTGCTAAGCCCCCTCCTATATGGCAAGGGTGCCCTGCCCTGCCTGCTCGCTGATCCGCTTGGGGCTTGCCCTGAAAAGCACTCGTTTCACAGCGAGATAAACAACCCTCCTCCCTGTGTAGTCGTGCAAACAAGTGGCTTACGGTTTCTCCTTGTCTGTCGTCCTCTTCCTCCTCCTCCTCCTCTCCACGCCGCTGTCCTCCTCCTCCTCCTCCTCCCTCCTCCACCTTCTCCATTCCTCATTGCCGCTCTCCTCCTCATCATCCTCATCATCCTCATCATCCTCATCATCCACCTTCCTCCTCCTTTTGTGGTCGTCGCTTTTTTTCCTCCTCCTCCTCCACATCCACGTCTTCCTTTCGTCATCTCGTTTATTTCCTACTCTTCCTTCTCCTCCTCCTTGTCTTCCTTCACTTCAACCTCCATCTTTTCCTTACATTATTGCCGTTGTACTCCTCCTCCACCTCCACCTTTTCCTCCTCCTCCTCATTGCATGGTCGCAGCTTTTTTCCTCCTTCTCCTCCACCTCCATCTCAAGCTTTTCTTTTTGTCATTGCCGCTCTCCTCCTCCTCCTCTTTCTTTTTGTCGTTGCCACATTTTCCTCCTCCTCATTGCGTCGCCTTTGCTGTTTTCCTCCTCCTCCTTCTCATCCTCCTCTCCTCGCCGCCTCTGCCTTCTCTCTCCGTCCTCGTCCATCTCCTCTGCCTGTCATCACTTACCTTTTCATCCTCTTTCCTTCTCCTCCTCCTCCTCTTGTGGTCACTGCTTTTGTCCTCCTCCTCCTCCTCCTCCTCCTCCTCCTCCTCCTCCTCCTCCTCCTTTTTTTAGCCGTTGTCATCACTGTCCTCCTCTACCTCAAATTTCTCCTCCTGCTTTTGTGGTCGCCGCTTTTTCCGTACTCCTCCTGCCGTCGTCATTGCTGTCAGAGAAGCAAGGAATCATTGAGTGGCCGGGGTTGCAAAGGACCACAACGATCACCTAGTTTCAACCCCCCTGCTATGGGCAGGGTCGCCAACCACTAGACCAGGCTGCCCAGAGCCACATCCAGCCTGGCCTTGAACGCGCGTGTCCAGGGATGGGGCGTCCACAGCCTCCTTGGGCAACCTGTTCCAGTGCTTCAGCAGCCTCTGTGTGAAAAACTTCCTCCTGATATCGAACGGAAATCTCCCCTGTCTCCGTTTGAAACCATTCCCTCTTGTCCTCTCCCTATCCAGCCTGGTAAACAGCCGTGCCCCTCCTGTTTATCCGCTCCCTTCAAGTAGTGGAAGGCCACAGTGAGGTCTCCCCGCTTCTCCCCTTCTCCAAGCTAAACAAGCCCAGTTCCCTCCACCTGTCCTCATAGGAGAGGTGCTCCAGCCCTCTGGTCATCGTAGTGGCCCTCCTCTGGACCCGCTCTAAGAGCTCGACGTCCTTCCCGTGCTGGGGGCCCCAGGCCTGGACACAGTATTCGTCCAGATGGGGCCTCACGAGAGCTGAGTAGAGGGGGACAATCAGCTCCCCCAGTCCCGGATGCCCCTCAGCCTTTCTGCTTCCCCCTTTAGCTCTCGCAGCAGGCCGAGCAGATCATCCACCTGCTCACACCGCACACAGGTGGTGGCTGCCTTCTCTGCAGCCTGAGAGCTGAACTGCAGCATGGACATTCATGCTTTCAGTCTGAGTCTCCACGTCCCTTTTAGCAGCAGCTCGCCGCCGTGTGGTGACCGTGGTTGCACCTCGGTGTGTGCAGAGAGCAACGACCTGTTAAGTGACCTGTTAAGTGCTAAGTGCTAAGCCCCCTCCTATATGGCAAGGTGCCCTGCCCTGCCTGCTCGCTGATCCGCTTGGGGCTTGCCCTGAAAAGCACTCGTTCACAGCGAGATAACAACCCTCCTCCCTGTGTAGTCGTGCAAACAAGTGGCTTACGGTTTCTCCTTGTCTGTCGTCCTCTTCCTCCTCCTCCTCCTCTACACGCCGCTGTCCTCCTCCTCCTCCTCCTCCTCCACCTTCTCCATTCCTCATTGCCGCTCTCACTCCTCCTCATCATCCTCATCATCCTCATCATCCACCTCCTCCTCCTTTGTGGTCGTCGCTTTTTTCCTCCTCCTCCTCCACATCCACGTTTTCCTTTCGTCATCTCCGTTTATTTCCTACTCTTCCTTCTCCTCCTCCTTGTCTTCCTTCACTTCAACCTCCATCTTTTCCTTACATTATTGCCGTTGTACTCCTCCTCCACCTCCACCTTTTCCTCCTCCTCCTCATTGCATGGTCGCAGCTTTTTTCCTTCCTTCTCCTCCACCTCCATCTCAAGCTTTTCTTTTTGGCATTGCCGCTCTCCTCCTCCTCCTCTTTCTTTTGTCGTTGCCACATTTTCCTCCTCCTCATTGCGTCGCCTTTGCTGTTTTCCTCCTCCTCCTTCTCATCCTCCTCTCCTCGCCGCCTCTGCCTTCTCTTCTCCGTCCTCGTCCATCTCCTCTGCCTGTCATCACTTACCTTTTCATCCTCTTTCTCTTCCTCCTCCTCTTGAGGTCACTGCTTTTGTCCTCCTCCTCCTCCACCTCCTCCTCCTCCTCCTCCTCCTCCTCCTCCTCCTCCTTTTTTAGCCGTTGTCATCACTGTCCTCCTCTACCTCAAATTTCTCCTCCTGCTTTTGTGGTCGCCGCTTTTTCCATACTCCTCCTGCCGTCGTCATTGCTGTCAGAGAAGCAAGGAATCATTGAGTGGCCGGGTTGCAAAGGACCACAACGATCACCTAGTTTCAACCCCCCTGCTATGGGCAGGGTCGCCAACCACTAGACCAGGCTGCCCAGAGCCACATCCAGCCTGGCCTTGAACGCGCGTGTCCAGGGATGGGGCGTCCACAACCTCCTTGGGCAACCTGTTCCAGTGGCTTCAGCAGCCTCTGTGTGAAAAACTTCCTCCTGATATCGAACGGAAATCTCCCCTGTCTCCGTTTGAAACCATTCCCTCTTGTCCTCTCCCTATCCAGCCTGGTAAACAGCCGTTGCCCCTCCTGTTTATCCGCTCCCTTCAAGTAGTGGAAGGCCACAGTGAGGTCTCCCCGCTTCTCCCCTTCTCCAAGCTAAACAAGCCCAGTTCCCTCCACCTGTCCTCATAGGAGAGGTGCTCCAGCCCTCTGGTCATCGTAGTGGCCCTCCTCTGGACCCGCTCTAAGAGCTCGACGTTCCTTTCCCGTGCTGGGGGCCCCAGGCCTGGACACAGTATTCGTCCAGATGGGGCCTCACGAGAGCTGAGTAGAGGGGGACAATCAGCTCCCCCAGTCCCGGATGCCCCTCAGCCTTTCTGCTTCCCCCTTTAGCTCTCGCAGCAGGCCGAGCAGATCATCCACCTGCTCACACCGCACACAGGTGGTGGCTGCCTTCTCTGCAGCCTGAGAGCTGAACTGCAGCATGGACATTCATGCTTTCAGTCTGAGTCTCCACGTCCCTTTTAGCAGCAGCTCGCCGCCGTGTGGTGACCGTGGTTGCACCTCGGTGTGTGCAGAGAGCAACGACCTGTTAAGTGACCTGTTAAGTGGCTAAGTGCTAAGCCCCCTCCTATATGGCAAGGTGCCCTGCCCTGCCTGCTCACTGATCCGCTTGGGGCTTGCCCTGAAAAGCACTCGTTTCACAGCGAGATAACAACCCTCCTCCCTGTGTAGTCGTGCAAACAAGTGGCTTACGGTTTCTCCCTTGTCTGTCGTCCTCTTCCTCCTCCTCCTCCTCTACACGCCGCTGTCCTCCTCCTCCTCCTCCTCCTCCTCCTCCACCTTCTCCATTCCTCATTGCCGCTCTCCTCCTCCTCATCATCCTCATCATCCTCATCATCCTCATCATCCACCTCCTCCTCCTTTTGTGGTCGTCGCTTTTTTCCTCCTCCTCCTCCACATCCACGTTTTCCTTTCGTCATCTCCGTTTATTTCCTACTCTTCCTTCTCCTCCTCCTTGTCTTCCTTCACTTCAACCTCCATCTTTTCCTTACATTATTGCCGTTGTACTCCTCCTCCACCTCCACCTTTTCCTCCTCCTCCTCATTGCATGGTCGCAGCTTTTTTCCTCCTTCTCCTCCACCTCCATCTCAAGCTTTTCTTTTTGGCATTGCCGCTCTCCTCCTCCTCCTCTTTCTTTTGTCGTTGCCACATTTTCCTCCTCCTCATTGCGTCGCCTTTGCTGTTTTCCTCCTCCTCCTTCTCATCCTCCTCTCCTCGCCGCCTCTGCCTTCTCTTCTCCGTCCTCGTCCATCTCCTCTGGCTGTCATCACTTATCTTTTCATCCTCTTTCTCTTCCTCCTCCTCTTGTGTCACTGCTTTTGTCCTCCCTCCTCCTCCTCCTCCTCCTCCTCCTCCTCCTCCTCCTCCTCCTTTTTTAGCCGTTGTCATCACTGTCCTCCTCTACCTCAAATTTCTCCTCCTGCTTTTGTGGTCGCCGCTTTTTCCGTACTCCTCCTGCCGTCGTCATTGCTGTCAGAGAAGCAAGGAATCATTGAGTGGCCGGGGTTGCAAAGGACCACAACGATCACCTAGTTTCAACCCCCCTGCTATGGGCAGGGTCGCCAACCACTAGACCAGGCTGCCCAGAGCCACATCCAGCCTGGCCTTGAACGCGCGTGTCCAGGGATGGGGCGTCCACAGCCTCCTTGGGCAACCTGTTCCAGTGCTTCAGCAGCCTCTGTGTGAAAAACTTCCTCCTGATATCGAACGGAAATCTCCCCTGTCTCCGTTTGAAACCATTCCCTCTTGTCCTCTCCTATCCAGCCTGGTAAACAGCCGTTGCCCCTCCTGTTTATCCGCTCCCTTCAAGTAGTGGAAGGCCACAGTGAGGTCTCCCCGCTTCTCCCCCTTCTCCAAGCTAAACAAGCCCAGTTCCCTCCACCTGTCCTCATAGGAGAGGTGCTCCAGCCCTCTGGTCATCGTAGTGGCCCTCCTCTGGACCCGCTCTAAGAGCTCGACGTCCTTCCCGTGCTGGGGGCCCCAGGCCTGGACACAGTATTCGTCCAGATGGGGCCTCACGAGAGCTGAGTAGAGGGGGACAATCAGCTCCCCCAGTCCCGGATGCCCCTCAGCCTTTCTGCTTCCCCCTTTAGCTCTCGCAGCAGGCCGAGCAGATCATCCACCTGCTCACACCGCACACAGGTGGTGGCTGCCTTCTCTGCAGCCTGAGAGCTGAACTGCAGCATGGACATTCATGCTTTCAGTCTGAGTCTCCACGTCCCTTTTAGCAGCAGCTCGCCGCCGTGTGGTGACCGTGGTTGCACCTCGGTGTGTGCAGAGAGCAACGACCTGTTAAGTGACCTGTTAAGTGCTAAGTGCTAAGCCCCCTCCTATATGGCAAGGTGCCCTGCCCTGCCTGCTCGCTGATCCGCTTGGGGCTTGCCCTGAAAAGCACTCGTTTCACAGCGAGATAACAACCCTCCTCCCCTGTGTAGTCGTGCAAACAAGTGGCTTACGGTTTCTCCTTGTCTGTCGTCCTCTTCCTCCTCCTCCTCCTCTACACGCCGCTGTCCTCCTCCTCCTCCTCCCTCCTCCACCTTCTCCATTCCTCATTGCCGCTCTCCTCCTCCTCATCATCCTCATCATCCTCATCATCACCTCCTCCTCCTTTTGTGGTCGTCGCTTTTTTTCCTCCTCCTCCTCCACATCCACGTTTTTCCTTTCGTCATCTCCGTTTATTTCCTACTCTTCCTTCTCCTCCTCCTTGTCTTCCTTCACTTCAACCTCCATCTTTTCCTTACATTATTGCCGTTGTACTCCTCCTCCACCTCCACCTTTTCCTCCTCCTCCTCATTGCATGGTCGCAGCTTTTTTCCTCCTTCTCCTCCACCTCCATCTCAAGCTTTTCTTTTGGCATTGCCGCTCTCCTCCTCCTCCTCTTTCTTTTGTCGTTGCCACATTTTCCTCCTCCTCATTGCGTCGCCTTTGCTGTTTTCCTCCTCCTCCTTCTCATCCTCCTCTCCTCGCCGCCTCTGCCTTCTCTTCTCCGTCCTCGTCCATCTCCTCTGCCTGTCATCACTTACCTTTTCATCCTCTTTCTCTTCCTCCTCCTCTTGAGGTCACTGCTTTTGTCCTCCTCCTCCTCCACCTCCTCCTCCTCCTCCTCCTCCTCCTCCTCCTCCTCCTTTTTTAGCCGTTGTCATCACTGTCCTCCTCTACCTCAAATTTCTCCTCCTGCTTTTGTGGTCGCCGCTTTTTCCATACTCCTCCTGCCGTCGTCATTGCTGTCAGAGAAGCAAGGAATCATTGAGTGGCCGGGGTTGCAAAGGACCACAACGATCACCTAGTTTCAACCCCCCTGCTATGGGCAGGGTCGCCAACCACTAGACCAGGCTGCCCAGAGCCACATCCAGCCTGGCCTTGAACGCGCGTGTCCAGGGATGGGGCGTCCACAACCTCCTTGGGCAACCTGTTCCAGTGCTTCAGCAGCCTCTGTGTGAAAAACTTCCTCCTGATATCGAACGGAAATCTCCCCTGTCTCCGTTTGAAACCATTCCCTCTTGTCCTCTCCCTATCCAGCCTGGTAAACAGCCGTTGCCCCTCCTGTTTATCCGCTCCCTTCAAGTAGTGGAAGGCCACAGTGAGGTCTCCCCGCTTCTCCCCTTCTCCAAGCTAAACAAGCCCAGTTCCCTCCACCTGTCCTCATAGGAGAGGTGCTCCAGCCCTCTGGTCATCGTAGTGGCCCTCCTCTGGACCCGCTCTAAGAGCTCGACGTCCTTCCCGTGCTGGGGGGCCCCAGGCCTGGACACAGTATTCGTCCAGATGGGGCCTCACGAGAGCTGAGTAGAGGGGGACAATCAGCTCCCCCAGTCCCGGATGCCCCTCAGCCTTTCTGCTTCCCCCTTTAGCTCTCGCAGCAGGCCGAGCAGATCATCCACCTGCTCACACCGCACACTAGGTGGTGGCTGCCTTCTCTGCAGCCTGAGAGCTGAACTGCAGCATGGACATTCATGCTTTCAGTCTGAGTCTCCACGTCCCTTTTAGCAGCAGCTCGCCGCCGTGTGGTGACCGTGGTTGCACCTCGGTGTGTGCAGAGAGCAACGACCTGTTAAGTGACCTGTTAAGTGCTAAGTGCTAAGCCCCCTCCTATATGGCAAGGTGCCCTGCCCTGCCTGCTCACTGATCCGCTTGGGGCTTGCCCTGAAAAGCACTCGTTTCACAGCGAGATAACAACCCTCCTCCCTGTGTAGTCGTGCAAACAAGTGGCTTACGGTTTCTCCTTGTCTGTCGTCCTCTTCCTCCTCCTCCTCCTCTACACGCCGCTGTCCTCCTCCTCCTCCTCCTCCTCCTCCTCCACCTTCTCCATTCCTCATTGCCGCTCTCCTCCTCCTCATCATCCTCATCATCCTCATCATCCTCATCATCCACCTCCTCCTCCTTTTGTGGTCGTCGCTTTTTTCCTCCTCCTCCTCCACATCCACGTTTTCCTTTCGTCATCTCCGTTTATTTCCTACTCTTCCTTCTCCTCCTCCTTGTCTTCCTTCACTTCAACCTCCATCTTTTCCTTACATTATTGCCGTTGTACTCCTCCTCCACCTCCACCTTTTCCTCCTCCTCCTCATTGCATGGTCGCAGCTTTTTTCCTCCTTCTCCTCCACCTCCATCTCAAGCTTTTCTTTTTGGCATTGCCGCTCTCCTCCTCCTCCTCTTTCTTTTGTCGTTGCCACATTTTCCTCCTCCTCATTGCGTCGCCTTTGCTGTTTTCCTCCTCCTCCTTCTCATCCTCCTCTCCTCGCCGCCTCTGCCTTCTCTTCTCCGTCCTCGTCCATCTCCTCTGGCTGTCATCACTTATCTTTTCATCCTCTTTCTCTTCCTCCTCCTCTTGTGGTCACTGATTTTGTCCTCCTCCTCCTCCTCCTCCTCCTCCTCCTCCTCCTCCTCCTCCTCCTCCTCCTCCTTTTTTAGCCGTTGTCATCACTGTCCTCCTCTACCTCAAATTTCTCCTCCTGCTTTTGTGGTCGCCGCTTTTTCCGTACTCCTCCTGCCGTCGTCATTGCTGTCAGAGAAGCAAGGAATCATTGAGTGGCCGGGGTTGCAAAGGACCACAACGATCACCTAGTTTCAACCCCCCTGCTATGGGCAGGGTCGCCAACCACTAGACCAGGCTGCCCAGAGCCACATCCAGCCTGGCCTTGAACGCGCGTGTCCAGGGATGGGGCGTCCACAACCTCCTTGGGCAACCTGTTCCAGTGCTTCAGCAGCCTCTGTGTGAAAAACTTCCTCCTGATATCGAACGGAAATCTCCCCTGTCTCCGTTTGAAACCATTCCCTCTTGTCCTCTCCCTATCCAGCCTGGTAAACAGCCGTTGCCCCTCCTGTTTATCCGCTCCCTTCAAGTAGTGGAAGGCCACAGTGAGGTCTCCCCGCTTCTCCCCTTCTCCAAGCTAAACAAGCCCAGTTCCCTCCACCTGTCCTCATAGGAGAGGTGCTCCAGCCCTCTGGTCATCGTAGTGGCCCTCCTCTGGACCCGCTCTAAGAGCTCGACGTCCTTCCCGTGCTGGGGGCCCCAGGCCTGGACACAGTATTCGTCCAGATGGGGCCTCACGAGAGCTGAGTAGAGGGGGACAATCAGCTCCCCCAGTCCCGGATGCCCCTCAGCCTTTCTGCTTCCCCCTTTAGCTCTCGCAGCAGGCCGAGCAGATCATCCACCTGCTCACACCGCACACAGGTGGTGGCTGCCTTCTCTGCAGCCTGAGAGCTGAACTGCAGCATGGACATTCATGCTTTCAGTCTGAGTCTCCACGTCCCTTTTAGCAGCAGCTCGCCGCCGTGTGGTGACCGTGGTTGCACCTCGGTGTGTGCAGAGAGCAACGACCTGTTAAGTGACCTGTTAAGTGCTAAGTGCTAAGCCCCCTCCTATATGGCAAGGTGCCCTGCCCTGCCTGCTCGCTGATCCGCTTGGGGCTTGCCCTGAAAAGCACTCGTTTCACAGCGAGATAACAACCCTCCTCCCTGTGTAGTCGTGCAAACAAGTGGCTTACGGTTTCTCCTTGTCTGTCGTCCTCTTCCTCCTCCTCCTCCTCTACACGCCGCTGTCCTCCTCCTCCTCCTCCTCCTCCTCCTCCACCTTCTCCATTCCTCATTGCCGCTCTCCTCCTCCTCATCATCCTCATCATCCTCATCATCCTCATCATCCACCTCCTCCTCCTTTTGTGGTCGTCGCTTTTTTCCTCCTCCTCCTCCACATCCACGTTTTCCTTTCGTCATCTCCGTTTATTTCCTACTCTTCCTTCTCCTCCTCCTTGTCTTCCTTCACTTCAACCTCCATCTTTTCCTTACATTATTGCCGTTGTACTCCTCCTCCACCTCCACCTTTTCCTCCTCCTCCTCATTGCATGGTCGCAGCTTTTTTCCTCCTTCTCCTCCACCTCCATCTCAAGCTTTTCTTTTTGTCATTGCCGCTCTCCTCCTCCTCCTCTTTCTTTTGTCGTTGCCACATTTTCCTCCTCCTCATTGCGTCGCCTTTGCTGTTTTCCTCCTCCTCCTTCTCATCCTCCTCTCCTCGCCGCCTCTGCCTTCTCTTCTCCGTCCTCGTCCATCTCCTCTGGCTGTCATCACTTATCTTTTCATCCTCTTTCTCTTCCTCCTCCTCTTGTGGTCACTGCTTTTGTCCTCCTCCTCCTCCTCCTCCTCCTCCTCTGGCTGTCATCACTTATCTTTTCATCCTCTTTCTCTTCCTCCTCCTCTTGTGGTCACTGCTTTTGTCCTCCTCCTCCTCCTCCTCCTCCTCCTCCTCCTCCTCCTCCTCCTCCTCCTCCTTTTTTAGCCGTTGTCATCACTGTCCTCCTCTACCTCAAATTTCTCCTCCTGCTTTTGTGGTCGCCGCTTTTTCCATACTCCTCCTGCCGTCGTCATTGCTGTCAGGGAAGCAAGGAATCATTGAGTGGCCGGGGTTGCAAAGGACCACAACGATCACCTAGTTTCAACCCCCCTGCTATGGGCAGGGTCGCCAACCACTAGACCAGGCTGCCCAGAGCCACATCCAGCCTGGCCTTGAACGCGCGTGTCCAGGGATGGGGCGTCCACAGCCTCCTTGGGCAACCTGTTCCAGTGCTTCAGCACCCTCTGTGTGAAAAACTTCCTCCTGATATCGAACGGAAATCTCCCCTGTCTCCGTTTGAAACCATTCCCTCTTGTCCTCTCCCTATCCAGCCTGGTAAACAGCCGTTGCCCCTCCTGTTTATCCGCTCCCTTCAAGTAGTGGAAGGCCACAGTGAGGTCTCCCCGCTTCTCCCCTTCTCCAAGCTAAACAAGCCCAGTTCCCTCCACCTGTCCTCATAGGAGAGGTGCTCCAGCCCTCTGGTCATCGTAGTGGCCCTCCTCTGGACCCGCTCTAAGAGCTCGACGTCCTTCCCGTGCTGGGGGCCCCAGGCCTGGACACAGTATTCGTCCAGATGGGGCCTCACGAGAGCTGAGTAGAGGGGGACAATCAGCTCCCCCAGTCCCGGATGCCCCTCAGCCTTTCTGCTTCCCCCTTTAGCTCTCGCAGCAGGCCGAGCAGATCATCCACCTGCTCACACCGCACACAGGTGGTGGCTGCCTTCTCTGCAGCCTGAGAGCTGAACTGCAGCATGGACATTCATGCTTTCAGTCTGAGTCTCCACGTCCCTTTTAGCAGCAGCTCGCCGCCGTGTGGTGACCGTGGTTGCACCTCGGTGTGTGCAGAGAGCAACGACCTGTTAAGTGACCTGTTAAGTGCTAAGTGCTAAGCCCCCTCCTATATGGCAAGGTGCCCTGCCCTGCCTGCTCGCTGATCCGCTTGGGGCTTGCCCTGAAAAGCACTCGTTTCACAGCGAGATAACAACCCTCCTCCCTGTGTAGTCGTGCAAACAAGTGGCTTACGGTTTCTCCTTGTCTGTCGTCCTCTTCCTCCTCCTCCTCCTCTACACGCCGCTGTCCTCCTCCTCCTCCTCCTCCTCCTCCACCTTCTCCATTCCTCATTGCCGCTCTCCTCCTCATCATCCTCATCATCCTCATCATCCTCATCATCCACCTCCTCCTCCTTTTGTGGTCGTCGCTTTTTTCCTCCTCCTCCTCCACATCCACGTCTTCCTTTCGTCATCTCCGTTTATTTCCTACTCTTCCTTCTCCTCCTCCTTGTCTTCCTTCACTTCAACCTCCATCTTTTCCTTACATTATTGCCGTTGTACTCCTCCTCCACCTCCACCTTTTCCTCCTCCTCCTCATTGCATGGTCGCAGCTTTTTTCCTCCTTCTCCTCCACCTCCATCTCAAGCTTTTCTTTTTGTCATTGCCGCTCTCCTCCTCCTCCTCTTTCTTTTGTCGTTGCCACATTTTCCTCCTCCTCATTGCGTCGCCTTTGCTGTTTTCCTCCTCCTCCTTCTCATCCTCCTCTCCTCGCCGCCTCTGCCTTCTCTTCTCCGTCCTCGTCCATCTCCTCTGCCTGTCATCACTTACCTTTTCATCCTCTTTCTCTTCCTCCTCCTCTTGTGGTCACTGCTTTTGTCCTCCTCCTCCTCCTCCTCCTCCTCCTCCTCCTCCTCCTCCTCCTCCTTTTTTAGCCGTTGTCATCACTGTCCTCCTCTACCTCAAATTTCTCCTCCTGCTTTTGTGGTCGCCGCTTTTTCCGTACTCCTCCTGCCGTCGTCATTGCTGTCAGAGAAGCAAGGAATCATTGAGTGGCCGGGGTTGCAAAGGACCACAACGATCACCTAGTTTCAACCCCCCTGCTATGGGCAGGGTCGCCAACCACTAGACCAGGCTGCCCAGAGCCACATCCAGCCTGGCCTTGAACGCGCGTGTCCAGGGATGGGGCGTCCACAGCCTCCTTGGGCAACCTGTTCCAGTGCTTCAGCAGCCTCTGTGTGAAAAACTTCCTCCTGATATCGAACGGAAATCTCCCCTGTCTCCGTTTGAAACCATTCCCTCTTGTCCTCTCCCTATCCAGCCTGGTAAACAGCCGTTGCCCCTCCTGTTTATCCGCTCCCTTCAAGTAGTGGAAGGCCACAGTGAGGTCTCCCCGCTTCTCCCCTTCTCCAAGCTAAACAAGCCCAGTTCCCTCCACCTGTCCTCATAGGAGAGGTGCTCCAGCCCTCTGGTCATCGTAGTGGCCCTCCTCTGGACCCGCTCTAAGAGCTCGACGTCCTTCCCGTGCTGGGGGCCCCAGGCCTGGACACAGTATTCGTCCAGATGGGGCCTCACGAGAGCTGAGTAGAGGGGGACAATCAGCTCCCCCAGTCCCGGATGCCCCTCAGCCTTTCTGCTTCCCCTTTAGCTCTCGCAGCAGGCCGAGCAGATCATCCACCTGCTCACACCGCACACAGGTGGTGGCTGCCTTCTCTGCAGCCTGAGAGCTGAACTGCAGCATGGACATTCATGCTTTCAGTCTGAGTCTCCACGTCCCTTTTAGCAGCAGCTCGCCGCCGTGTGGTGACCGTGGTTGCACCTCGGTGTGTGCAGAGAGCAACGACCTGTTAAGTGACCTGTTAAGTGCTAAGTGCTAAGCCCCCTCCTATATGGCAAGGTGCCCTGCCCTGCCTGCTCGCTGATCCGCTTGGGGCTTGCCCTGAAAAGCACTCGTTTCACAGCGAGATAACAACCCTCCTCCCTGTGTAGTCGTGCAAACAAGTGGCTTACGGTTTCTCCTTGTCTGTCGTCCTCTTCCTCCTCCTCCTCCTCTACACGCCGCTGTCCTCCTCCTCCTCCTCCTCCTCCACCTTCTCCATTCCTCATTGCCGCTCTCCTCCTCCTCATCATCCTCATCATCCTCATCATCCACCTCCTCCTCCTTTTGTGGTCGTCGCTTTTTTCCTCCTCCTCCTCCACATCCACGTTTTCCTTTCGTCATCTCCGTTTATTTCCTACTCTTCCTTCTCCTCCTTGTCTTCCTTCACTTCAACCTCCATCTTTTCCTTACATTATTGCCGTTGTACTCCTCCTCCACCTCCACCTTTTCCTCCTCCTCCTCATTGCATGGTCGCAGCTTTTTTCCTCCTTCTCCTCCACCTCCATCTCAAGCTTTTCTTTTTGGCATTGCCGCTCTCCTCCTCCTCCTCTTTCTTTTGTCGTTGCCACATTTTCCTCCTCCTCATTGCGTCGCCTTTGCTGTTTTCCTCCTCCTCCTTCTCATCCTCCTCTCCTCGCCGCCTCTGCCTTCTCTTCTCCGTCCTCGTCCATCTCCTCTGCCTGTCATCACTTACCTTTTCATCCTCTTTCTCTTCCTCCTCCTCTTGAGGTCACTGCTTTTGTCCTCCTCCTCCTCCACCTCCTCCTCCTCCTCCTCCTCCTCCTCCTCCTCCTCCTTTTTTAGCCGTTGTCATCACTGTCCTCCTCTACCTCAAATTTCTCCTCCTGCTTTTGTGGTCGCCGCTTTTTCCATACTCCTCCTGCCGTCGTCATTGCTGTCAGAGAAGCAAGGAATCATTGAGTGGCCGGGGTTGCAAAGGACCACAACGATCACCTAGTTTCAACCCCCCTGCTATGGGCAGGGTCGCCAACCACTAGACCAGGCTGCCCAGAGCCACATCCAGCCTGGCCTTGAACGCGCGTGTCCAGGGATGGGGCGTCCACAACCTCCTTGGGCAACCTGTTCCAGTGCTTCAGCAGCCTCTGTGTGAAAAACTTCCTCCTGATATCGAACGGAAATCTCCCCTGTCTCCGTTTGAAACCATTCCCTCTTGTCCTCTCCCTATCCAGCCTGGTAAACAGCCGTTGCCCCTCCTGTTTATCCGCTCCCTTCAAGTAGTGGAAGGCCACAGTGAGGTCTCCCCGCTTCTCCCCTTCTCCAAGCTAAACAAGCCCAGTTCCCTCCACCTGTCCTCATAGGAGAGGTGCTCCAGCCCTCTGGTCATCGTAGTGGCCCTCCTCTGGACCCGCTCTAAGAGCTCGACGTCCTTCCCGTGCTGGGGGCCCCAGGCCTGGACACAGTATTCGTCCAGATGGGGCCTCACGAGAGCTGAGTAGAGGGGGACAATCAGCTCCCCCAGTCCCGGATGCCCCTCAGCCTTTCTGCTTCCCCCTTTAGCTCTCGCAGCAGGCCGAGCAGATCATCCACCTGCTCACACCGCACACAGGTGGTGGCTGCCTTCTCTGCAGCCTGAGAGCTGAACTGCAGCATGGACATTCATGCTTTCAGTCTGAGTCTCCACGTCCCTTTTAGCAGCAGCTCGCCGCCGTGTGGTGACCGTGGTTGCACCTCGGTGTGTGCAGAGAGCAACGACCTGTTAAGTGACCTGTTAAGTGCTAAGTGCTAAGCCCCCTCCTATATGGCAAGGTGCCCTGCCCTGCCTGCTCACTGATCCGCTTGGGGCTTGCCCTGAAAAGCACTCGTTTCACAGCGAGATAACAACCCTCCTCCCTGTGTAGTCGTGCAAACAAGTGGCTTACGGTTTCTCCTTGTCTGTCGTCCTCTTCCTCCTCCTCCTCCTCTACACGCCGCTGTCCTCCTCCTCCTCCTCCTCCTCCTCCTCCACCTTCTCCATTCCTCATTGCCGCTCTCCTCCTCCTCATCATCCTCATCATCCTCATCATCCTCATCATCCACCTCCTCCTCCTTTTGTGGTCGTCGCTTTTTTCCTCCTCCTCCTCCACATCCACGTTTTCCTTTCGTCATCTCCGTTTATTTCCTACTCTTCCTTCTCCTCCTCCTTGTCTTCCTTCACTTCAACCTCCATCTTTTCCTTACATTATTGCCGTTGTACTCCTCCTCCACCTCCACCTTTTCCTCCTCCTCCTCATTGCATGGTCGCAGCTTTTTTCCTCCTTCTCCTCCACCTCCATCTCAAGCTTTTCTTTTTGGCATTGCCGCTCTCCTCCTCCTCCTCTTTCTTTTGTCGTTGCCACATTTTCCTCCTCCTCATTGCGTCGCCTTTGCTGTTTTCCTCCTCCTCCTTCTCATCCTCCTCTCCTCGCCGCCTCTGCCTTCTCTTCTCCGTCCTCGTCCATCTCCTCTGGCTGTCATCACTTATCTTTTCATCCTCTTTCTCTTCCTCCTCCTCTTGTGGTCACTGATTTTGTCCTCCTCCTCCTCCTCCTCCTCCTCCTCCTCCTCCTCCTCCTCCTCCTCCTCCTCCTTTTTTAGCCGTTGTCATCACTGTCCTCCTCTACCTCAAATTTCTCCTCCTGCTTTTGTGGTCGCCGCTTTTTCCGTACTCCTCCTGCCGTCGTCATTGCTGTCAGAGAAGCAAGGAATCATTGAGTGGCCGGGGTTGCAAAGGACCACAACGATCACCTAGTTTCAACCCCCCTGCTATGGGCAGGGTCGCCAACCACTAGACCAGGCTGCCCAGAGCCACATCCAGCCTGGCCTTGAACGCGCGTGTCCAGGGATGGGGCGTCCACAACCTCCTTGGGCAACCTGTTCCAGTGCTTCAGCAGCCTCTGTGTGAAAAACTTCCTCCTGATATCGAACGGAAATCTCCCCTGTCTCCGTTTGAAACCATTCCCTCTTGTCCTCTCCCTATCCAGCCTGGTAAACAGCCGTTGCCCCTCCTGTTTATCCGCTCCCTTCAAGTAGTGGAAGGCCACAGTGAGGTCTCCCCGCTTCTCCCCTTCTCCAAGCTAAACAAGCCCAGTTCCCTCCACCTGTCCTCATAGGAGAGGTGCTCCAGCCCTCTGGTCATCGTAGTGGCCCTCCTCTGGACCCGCTCTAAGAGCTCGACGTCCTTCCCGTGCTGGGGGCCCCAGGCCTGGACACAGTATTCGTCCAGATGGGGCCTCACGAGAGCTGAGTAGAGGGGGACAATCAGCTCCCCCAGTCCCGGATGCCCCTCAGCCTTTCTGCTTCCCCCTTTAGCTCTCGCAGCAGGCCGAGCAGATCATCCACCTGCTCACACCGCACACAGGTGGTGGCTGCCTTCTCTGCAGCCTGAGAGCTGAACTGCAGCATGGACATTCATGCTTTCAGTCTGAGTCTCCACGTCCCTTTTAGCAGCAGCTCGCCGCCGTGTGGTGACCGTGGTTGCACCTCGGTGTGTGCAGAGAGCAACGACCTGTTAAGTGACCTGTTAAGTGCTAAGTGCTAAGCCCCCTCCTATATGGCAAGGTGCCCTGCCCTGCCTGCTCGCTGATCCGCTTGGGGCTTGCCCTGAAAAGCACTCGTTTCACAGCGAGATAACAACCCTCCTCCCTGTGTAGTCGTGCAAACAAGTGGCTTACGGTTTCTCCTTGTCTGTCGTCCTCTTCCTCCTCCTCCTCCTCTACACGCCGCTGTCCTCCTCCTCCTCCTCCTCCTCCTCCTCCACCTTCTCCATTCCTCATTGCCGCTCTCCTCCTCCTCATCATCCTCATCATCCTCATCATCCTCATCATCCACCTCCTCCTCCTTTTGTGGTCGTCGCTTTTTTCCTCCTCCTCCTCCACATCCACGTTTTCCTTTCGTCATCTCCGTTTATTTCCTACTCTTCCTTCTCCTCCTCCTTGTCTTCCTTCACTTCAACCTCCATCTTTTCCTTACATTATTGCCGTTGTACTCCTCCTCCACCTCCACCTTTTCCTCCTCCTCCTCATTGCATGGTCGCAGCTTTTTTCCTCCTTCTCCTCCACCTCCATCTCAAGCTTTTCTTTTTGTCATTGCCGCTCTCCTCCTCCTCCTCTTTCTTTTGTCGTTGCCACATTTTCCTCCTCCTCATTGCGTCGCCTTTGCTGTTTTCCTCCTCCTCCTTCTCATCCTCCTCTCCTCGCCGCCTCTGCCTTCTCTTCTCCGTCCTCGTCCATCTCCTCTGCCTGTCATCACTTACCTTTTCATCCTCTTTCTCTTCCTCCTCCTCTTGAGGTCACTGCTTTTGTCCTCCTCCTCCTCCACCTCCTCCTCCTCCTCCTCCTCCTCCTCCTCCTTTTTTAGCCGTTGTCATCACTGTCCTCCTCTACCTCAAATTTCTCCTCCTGCTTTTGTGGTCGCCGCTTTTTCCATACTCCTCCTGCCGTCGTCATTGCTGTCAGAGAAGCAAGGAATCATTGAGTGGCCGGGGTTGCAAAGGACCACAACGATCACCTAGTTTCAACCCCCCTGCTATGGGCAGGGTCGCCAACCACTAGACCAGGCTGCCCAGAGCCACATCCAGCCTGGCCTTGAACGCGCGTGTCCAGGGATGGGGCGTCCACAACCTCCTTGGGCAACCTGTTCCAGTGCTTCAGCAGCCTCTGTGTGAAAAACTTCCTCCTGATATCGAACGGAAATCTCCCCTGTCTCCGTTTGAAACCATTCCCTCTTGTCCTCTCCCTATCCAGCCTGGTAAACAGCCGTTGCCCCTCCTGTTTATCCGCTCCCTTCAAGTAGTGGAAGGCCACAGTGAGGTCTCCCCGCTTCTCCCCTTCTCCAAGCTAAACAAGCCCAGTTCCCTCCACCTGTCCTCATAGGAGAGGTGCTCCAGGTCATCGTAGTGGCCCTCCTCTGGACCCGCTCTAAGAGCTCGACGTCCTTCCCGTGCTGGGGGCCCCAGGCCTGGACACAGTATTCGTCCAGATGGGGCCTCACGAGAGCTGAGTAGAGGGGGACAATCAGCTCCCCCAGTCCCGGATGCCCCTCAGCCTTTCTGCTTCCCCCTTTAGCTCTCGCAGCAGGCCGAGCAGATCATCCACCTGCTCACACCGCACACAGGTGGTGGCTGCCTTCTCTGCAGCCTGAGAGCTGAACTGCAGCATGGACATTCATGCTTTCAGTCTGAGTCTCCACGTCCCTTTTAGCAGCAGCTCGCCGCCGTGTGGTGACCGTGGTTGCACCTCGGTGTGTGCAGAGAGCAACGACCTGTTAAGTGACCTGTTAAGTGCTAAGTGCTAAGCCCCCTCCTATATGGCAAGGTGCCCTGCCCTGCCTGCTCGCTGATCCGCTTGGGGCTTGCCCTGAAAAGCACTCGTTTCACAGCGAGATAACAACCCTCCTCCCTGTGTAGTCGTGCAAACAAGTGGCTTACGGTTTCTCCTTGTCTGTCGTCCTCTTCCTCCTCCTCCTCCTCTACACGCCGCTGTCCTCCTCCTCCTCCTCCTCCTCCTCCTCCACCTTCTCCATTCCTCATTGCCGCTCTCCTCCTCCTCATCATCCTCATCATCCTCATCATCCACCTCCTCCTCCTTTTGTGGTCGTCGCTTTTTTCCTCCTCCTCCTCCACATCCACGTTTTCCTTTCGTCATCTCCGTTTATTTCCTACTCTTCCTTCTCCTCCTCCTTGTCTTCCTTCACTTCAACCTCCATCTTTTCCTTACATTATTGCCGTTGTACTCCTCCTCCACCTCCACCTTTTCCTCCTCCTCCTCATTGCATGGTCGCAGCTTTTTTCCTCCTTCTCCTCCACCTCCATCTCAAGCTTTTCTTTTTGGCATTGCCGCTCTCCTCCTCCTCCTCTTTCTTTTGTCGTTGCCACATTTTCCTCCTCCTCATTGCGTCGCCTTTGCTGTTTTCCTCCTCCTCCTTCTCATCCTCCTCTCCTCGCCGCCTCTGCCTTCTCTTCTCCGTCCTCGTCCATCTCCTCTGCCTGTCATCACTTACCTTTTCATCCTCTTTCTCTTCCTCCTCCTCTTGAGGTCACTGCTTTTGTCCTCCTCCTCCTCCACCTCCTCCTCCTCCTCCTCCTCCTCCTCCTCCTTTTTTAGCCGTTGTCATCACTGTCCTCCTCTACCTCAAATTTCTCCTCCTGCTTTTGTGGTCGCCGCTTTTTCCATACTCCTCCTGCCGTCGTCATTGCTGTCAGAGAAGCAAGGAATCATTGAGTGGCCGGGGTTGCAAAGGACCACAACGATCACCTAGTTTCAACCCCCCTGCTATGGGCAGGGTCGCCAACCACTAGACCAGGCTGCCCAGAGCCACATCCAGCCTGGCCTTGAACGCGCGTGTCCAGGGATGGGGCGTCCACAACCTCCTTGGGCAACCTGTTCCAGTGCTTCAGCAGCCTCTGTGTGAAAAACTTCCTCCTGATATCGAACGGAAATCTCCCCTGTCTCCGTTTGAAACCATTCCCTCTTGTCCTCTCCCTATCCAGCCTGGTAAACAGCCGTTGCCCCTCCTGTTTATCCGCTCCCTTCAAGTAGTGGAAGGCCACAGTGAGGTCTCCCCGCTTCTCCCCTTCTCCAAGCTAAACAAGCCCAGTTCCCTCCACCTGTCCTCATAGGAGAGGTGCTCCAGGTCATCGTAGTGGCCCTCCTCTGGACCCGCTCTAAGAGCTCGACGTCCTTCCCGTGCTGGGGGCCCCAGGCCTGGACACAGTATTCGTCCAGATGGGGCCTCACGAGAGCTGAGTAGAGGGGGACAATCAGCTCCCCCAGTCCCGGATGCCCCTCAGCCTTTCTGCTTCCCCCTTTAGCTCTCGCAGCAGGCCGAGCAGATCATCCACCTGCTCACACCGCACACAGGTGGTGGCTGCCTTCTCTGCAGCCTGAGAGCTGAACTGCAGCATGGACATTCATGCTTTCAGTCTGAGTCTCCACGTCCCTTTTAGCAGCAGCTCGCCGCCGTGTGGTGACCGTGGTTGCACCTCGGTGTGTGCAGAGAGCAACGACCTGTTAAGTGACCTGTTAAGTGCTAAGTGCTAAGCCCCCTCCTATATGGCAAGGTGCCCTGCCCTGCCTGCTCACTGATCCGCTTGGGGCTTGCCCTGAAAAGCACTCGTTTCACAGCGAGATAACAACCCTCCTCCCTGTGTAGTCGTGCAAACAAGTGGCTTACGGTTTCTCCTTGTCTGTCGTCCTCTTCCTCCTCCTCCTCCTCTACACGCCGCTGTCCTCCTCCTCCTCCTCCTCCTCCTCCTCCACCTTCTCCATTCCTCATTGCCGCTCTCCTCCTCATCATCATCCTCATCATCCTCATCATCCACCTCCTCCTCCTTTTGTGGTCGTCGCTTTTTTCCTCCTCCTCCTCCACATCCACGTTTTCCTTTTGTCATCTCCGTTTATTTCCTACTCTTCCTTCTCCTCCTCCTTGTCTTCCTTCACTTCAACCTCCATCTTTTCCTTACATTATTGCCGTTGTACTCCTCCTCCACCTCCACCTTTTCCTCCTCCTCCTCATTGCATGGTCGCAGCTTTTTTCCTCCTTCTCCTCCACCTCCATCTCAAGCTTTTCTTTTTGTCATTGCCGCTCTCCTCCTCCTCCTCTTTCTTTTGTCGTTGCCACATTTTCCTCCTCCTCATTGCGTCGCCTTTGCTGTTTTCCTCCTCCTCCTTCTCATCCTCCTCTCCTCGCCGCCTCTGCCTTCTCTTCTCCGTCCTCGTCCATCTCCTCTGCCTGTCATCACTTACCTTTTCATCCTCTTTCTCTTCCTCCTCCTCTTGTGGTCACTGCTTTTGTCCTCCTCCTCCTCCTCCTCCTCCTCCTCCTCCTCCTCCTCCTTTTTTAGCCGTTGTCATCACTGTCCTCCTCTACCTCAAATTTCTCCTCCTGCTTTTGTGGTCGCCGCTTTTTCCATACTCCTCCTGCCGTCGTCATTGCTGTCAGAGAAGCAAGGAATCATTGAGTGGCGGGGTTGCAAAGGACCACAACGATCACCTAGTTTCAACCCCCCTGCTATGGGCAGGGTCGCCAACCACTAGACCAGGCTGCCCAGAGCCACATCCAGCCTGGCCTTGAACGCGCGTGTCCAGGGATGGGGCGTCCACAACCTCCTTGGGCAACCTGTTCCAGTGCTTCAGCAGCCTCTGTGTGAAAAACTTCCTCCTGATATCGAACGGAAATCTCCCCTGTCTCCGTTTGAAACCATTCCCTCTTGTCCTCTCCCTATCCAGCCTGGTAAACAGCCGTTGCCCCTCCTGTTTATCCGCTCCCTTCAAGTAGTGGAAGGCCACAGTGAGGTCTCCCCGCTTCTCCCCTTCTCCAAGCTAAACAAGCCCAGTTCCCTCCACCTGTCCTCATAGGAGAGGTGCTCCAGCCCTCTGGTCATCGTAGTGGCCCTCCTCTGGACCCGCTCTAAGAGCTCGACGTCCTTCCCGTGCTGGGGGCCCCAGGCCTGGACACAGTAGTCCTCCAGATGGGGCCTCACGAGAGCTGAGTATAGTGGGACCAGTATCTTCCTTGGCTTTACTGACCACCCCTGTTTTAATTTGGCCCAGAATACAGTTAGGCTTTCTGTCCGCCTTCACACACATCTGGGTCATGTCCAGGTTCTCATCCCCGTGGTCCCCCCCTTTCCTTTTTTGCAGGGCTACTGCCAGGGTGATCTTAGGCTGGTTTTTTTAATACCTGGGAGTTTTCTGACCCAAATTCAGCACCCTGCTCTTGGCCTCATTGAACCTCATTTGCTTTTCATGGTCCCTGTTCTCTGGCTTGTTATTGTTTCTCTGCATGCCTTTCCTGCTTTCTAGTGTATTGACTGCATTTCTTTGCTTAGTGTCTTCCTTAATCTTGCTGAGTGTGCGCTCAATTCCTCCTGCTTTTCATGTTGTCTTCACTGTTTTTTTTATCCTCCTCCTTCTCCTTCTCTCCTGATGTCATTTTTGTTCTCTTACTCCTCCTCCTCATGCTGCTCCTTGGTTTCTGGTATATTTGATGATATACTTGTGAGTTTTTTTTTCAGTATTTCATGTCTTAATTCTCTATGTCTCATTTGTTAATCTGAATTTCTTGCATAATTATGTGTCGTTACATTTTAAAGTGCTCTGCTTTTGGCTTTCAGATCTTGTCATTGTCTTCTGTACAAATAGAAATGAACTACTACCTGTTTTGGAACTTAACTACCAGGTAGTAATTATTTGGTTGCCAAAAAAACCAAATAACTGTTCTAGAATTCATTAGGATGCCAAAAAATGGCTTTTGTGACATTTTAGAGTAAAGTACTAGTAAGGAAAGAAAGGTTTTGCGGAACTGTTATGTCATGGCCTGAAATGGTGGTTGTGTATCCCTGGAAAGGGGGTGGCTGGCCCCGGTAGGGCAGGTTCAAGAATTTCCGCAATGTTTCCCACCTGACCTGGGCTTATTTAGGGGCTAACCTGCCAAGGAGGAATGTTCTCTGGATGAAGGCTGTTTTCTGTGAGGGAGAGCTCTATAGCAAGAGTTCTTAACAGCAGTTGTGTTTGTCAAATTTTTCTTTTATGTGCTTATTGATTATACTAATAATTATGTGCCTGGTATTGCCAAGAACATAACAGAAGCATTTTCACTGTTTCTAAGAACCAAGAGCAGGAAGTAGCAAGGAGTGTTTTTGAAGACATAGGTTTTTGTTGTTCATCAGAAGTATAACGTCTGATCTGAGCTCTTTTAAGGCAGAAATATCTTGAAAGTCTGATTAGATGCCCTAAGCTAAGATCTAACAATAAATAAACTTAAGTAGCTAGGTAGAATTTCTGTCTTTTGAGCAGGAACAAGAATTCGACATGGTCTTGTCATGCCTCTTGTTAATGAGGAGTTATAAGAAAGAGAAGTCAATAAATACAGAACCAAGTGTGTCTTTTTTGTTTCTGTATCTCTTCACATGTAGCACATAATGATCTATTGAGTGATGATGTTTGAATCCCAACAGGCTAAAATACAGTCTTTGTTTGGAAGTCAGTTTGAGTTTTCTGCATTTAGATTGGAAGAACTGTAAAATAATGGAAGCTTTCAAACTGGTGAAAGTTTTGCAAGAGAATGCATTGAGAGAATTGAGTTCCTCTCTCATCAGCTGTTTTTCATCTTTGTTTAAACAAAAGGCAAAGCACAAAGCTGTTTGTTTCACATAAGCCCTTAGAGATTTGCACATAGCATTTCTTTTGGGATTAATTTAAATATTCATTTTTACCTAATTCTTTGAGTGTTGTTCTAAGTGTACAACATATACGTCTGCAGTTCCCAAATCAGTACCTCACGCAAAATGCTCCTATTTACATTATGAGCATCCTGCCCCATATCTTTGATTAGACACTGCTTTCTTTGGTCTTGCATTAATGTTATCCTGGTTTCAGTATGAAAATAGTGTTAATCCTAAGCACGGATCATCTATTCAGCTGCATTAGTTCTATGTCTTCAGTGTCTGGTGTTAGTGTGAATCTGGAGGTGAGAACACGGACCTCTATAGAGGTGATGGTGAAATGCCTTCTCTTTTTCTTGTAGAAGAGAACTAAAGGTAAGGGCATATTTTTCTCCTTGGAAATTGCAGAGGGATAAAGAAACAAAGCAGATGCTGTTGTTTGTATTTTAAATGCTGTGGTTTAGACCAGAGAGTAAAGTAATTGTGTTTTAACTTCATAGACCTTGGATCTTTACAAATATTGAAGAAGTGGGTGCCACTGAGGGGGAAAAAAGTTTGAAAACTGTATGAAGGAAATCCTGTCTCTTTTAGTTTAGTATGTTTTTGAAGGCAGTGCTATTTTAAAAGAATTTTAATATCAGATGCTGCCTGCATTGGAATTATAAATTACTTTTATTTGTGTTGTCTCTTAGGTACCTACAGCTTGATGCAAACTTGAAACTCCTCATTTCTTACAGCCGTTTTGGAATATGTGGCGGGTGAGTTAACATCCCTTTTTATTTACCACAGCAGTCTTGGAAGAAGCAGAAATCAACGTCTGAATAATTGCTAGTGTAATTCCAAACTGAGTTTAAGATTACGATGGAGTATTCAGGGAGGGAGGATGTTGTCTTAGCCTGGATATATGTTGGTTTCTGTTGTCTGTTGTATCTCTTACAGTATGTCACTGTGTAAGAGCTGACTGTCTAGCTCAAAACAGAATGTATTGTTTTGCTGTCAAACAAAGCCTCTTGCTTCTCTTCCTGTATGCTCTCAGAATGAAATCGTGTTTACTCTTTGCAAGATGCCCTTCATTTCAGCTTGACTTGGTAGTACACCTGCACAGTTCCTTTATTGTTACATTGTAGTGCAAAGCTGAGCAGAGTAATTACTGTGTATTTGTTAGAATAACAAACCACTTGGCATGACCTTTCCTGACATCATAGAGGTGGGTCTACTTCTGTACATATATATAGGTTTACACGTACAGACTCCAACAGACTTTGAAGATAGTGAACATCTATGCAAATCAGTCCTCTTTGTTCACCCTATATGGACTGAGGTGACAAACCTAAGGCTGCACCGAGTCCTGTTTACTTACTTATTTGGCATTAATTAGCTTGCATGTTTCATTGGTTAATTTATTGTCTATAAAATGATGACACTGCCATTTTCTTTAGATATTACATTATTTGTTTTGTATTTCATTATCAGCTTATTATCAACGTTTACGGCCTCTGAATTGTGGCAGTTCTTCTCTGTTACAGTCTATAGGAGCTTTTATTGGGCTGCGGAAAGGGGAACCAAGCAAATATATCATAAAGGTAGCTCTCAAGTACATTTGCTCCTTGAAAAGTGTAGAAAGAGATCTTTCCAGCATCTATGGAGTTTGTGACAGACTGAAATTAAAATGCATAATCTCTGCCAGGATAGCTGAAAGTGTAATGTAACTATAGTTCATAATTTTTTCATTGTTTATGAGCATTTCCTGTGACCTGACCTGGGGCCAGAGGTGAGAGTTCAGAGCATTAAGCATCTGACTTGAAGCCCACAGAATCACTGAATGGTTTGGGTTGGAAAAGACCTTTAAGATCACCTGGTTCCAACCCCCTGCTATAGGCAGGGACGCCTCCCACTAGGCCAAGTTGCTCACAGCCCCATCCGACCTGGCCTTGAATGCTTCCAGGGAGGGGCATCCACAACCTTGCTGGGCAGCCCATTCCAGCGTCTCACCAACCTCACAGTATCTTCCTGATATCTAGTCTAAATCTGCCCTCTTCCAATTCAGAGACATTTTCACTTGTTCTGTCGCTACCTGCCCTTCTGAAAAATCCTTCCCCAGCTTTCCTGTAAGCTCTCTTCAGGCACTGGAAGGCTGCTATCATCACCCTGGAGCCTTCTCTTCCCTAGACTGAAAAGCCTCAGCTCTCTCAGCCTGTCCTCATAGGGAAGATGCTCTAGCCCTCTGACCATCTTCATGGCCCTCCTCTGGACCTGTTCCAAAAACTTCATGTCCTTCTTGTGTAGGGGACAAAGTCAGAGATAAACTCCTGCCTGACATTCCTGGTCTCGTCCCCTGTGACCTCAGATCCCTGCATCCCTTGAACTGATTCACACTTGTACTTCTCAGAATTTTCTTTGAATTTTACTGGATATGTTTCCTGATTTTGACCTTCAATTGTTCTGTTTGTTCAGAACCTGATTTAGTGTGTTTAAGTAATAACGAGTGAAGCCCTGGGCAATTTCTGGGGATTAATGACTGACAGAGAAAGTTGATGGCCTGAGGCAAGACTTAGGGCCATTAACTTTACCCAAAGAAAATTTCTCAGGAAGTGTTTTAGACTGAAGTTTTTGCTTGGCACTCAGGCAGCTTTGCCTGAATTGAGGGTGACCCACCCTATGCGGAAAGCAATTGCCCATAAAGTCTGGATTGGCTTATTAAAATGTAATATTACAGTTTGTTTTATGGCCGCACTAAAAGGCCTTAGATAAAACGGGTAAGGCAGCAAAATGGAAAGGTGCGTTCTGCAATAGAAATACTATAGGATAGTTCAGTTGGAAGGAACCTTCAAGGATCACCTAGTCAAACTGCCCGAGTGCTTCAGGGCTAAGCACTCATTATTCTCCTAAATGTTTTGGTGTCTTGTTTTGCTTATTTACCAACTTAGTAACTGGGTTTGACTCTGCAGGTCCTTGTGTAAATACTGAGCTGTGAAAGCCCTCCCTGTGCTGGGATGTAGAATGGAGTTTGGTATGGGTATTTTGCAGAGGTGATACTTTGTTTCACTTAGCAGATGTTGAATAAAGATACATCCCTATCAATTGGTAATTTGTCTTCTGAGTTCTCTGACTACTCTCCAAAACCTACAGGACAGGGGTAACAGTGGTTTCTCTGAAAATGCCACCTACTCTAGGGCTTAGGAAAAGTTACTGTCAAGCTGAAGGGGCAAGGCAACTGGAAAATATTCAGAAAATGTATTTTTGGAGCTACTATACTCTATTTAGTTTGTACTTAGCATTTATAATTCCTGTAGTATAAATTGTGTTGATGTCCAACCCTGTCACCTGCAGCTCCACTAGCTGGTGTGAGCCCTGGTGGAAAAGGACCATTTGGAATGGGAGAGGTGATGTGATACAGAAGTGGCAGAAGCAGCATCCTGGATGCTTATGGGAGGCTCACTGCCTAGTGAAGCAGCAGGACCTGACTTTATTTTCAGAGGGCATATTCTTGTGTGGTCCCCCTTCAAACCCAAGTCCAGTGAGTAGAGTAATTACAAAGTGCAAAGGGAAAGAGCTAGTTACCACCACTTCTAGTCTGGAAAAGGCAAAGATATATTAACTGATAATTTGAATATCAAAAGGCAGACAGAGGACTCAGGGCATTTTAAACATGAATTCATGTGAATAAAATGTTATGGCACAATTCTGTTAAGTACATAGCTTTCTGCAAAAGTAATGTCTCTTATTGATTTCCGTGGAAAGTACAAGAGATACAAAGAGCATAATAACACTGTTTGATAGTGTTTCGTAGCTGAGAATGTATCGTATTTTTTTCAGTTCGCTCCATCAGCTGTGCATTTTTGCCAGCAGTGAACAAGAGCCTGCATGCTGCTCTCATAAGAATCCAGGGAGGTGAACCGCTGTTGCCACTGCTGAAACACCACCCACTGCCCCTCTGTGCTCATATCCACTCTGTGGTCTCCATAAACATTCAGCAAGTGTTGATGAATGTCAGTGGGCACCACTTTTTTTCATATGAAAGAATTGAGTTGCAGATTTTGCTTCATGAACACTTCTATGTTAGATACCATTCTGTCAGGCTGTCCCTCTGCTGCCATCTGTCCCAGGGCAACAAAGCTTAATGGAAAATGGGGTGAGGAGGTTCAGCCTCTGCTGCCATTCTACCAATATCCACCTCTGACATCGTGGGCCAACATAATAAAATAGGAGGCATTACTTTCAAAGCATCCCTGTAATAGCCACGCTTGCTTGCATTCTTGCCTTCTGGGAGCAGCAGAGAAATGTAAGATTTTCAAAAGCGTAGAAATTGGTTTAGAAACCTAAAGCCTATGAACTTTCAGTCACCTCAGTTAGGTCCATCTGACTACCAATACCACCAGTCCCAAGAGGTGTTTCATAGGTAGAGGCACTGTGTACCTCACTAAAAGTAGAAACTGCTGCTTTGTCTGCTACGAATTTACCTTGTGAAGTAGATCTTGGCAAATCTTCCATAATGATGAATCATGAAGATAACAAATGAAAGTTTTCACGCTGTCAACGTCAAAAATTTGCAGAGATCCTCTTTTTGCCAGCACTTTGGTTTTGAAGAACATCGCAATCACTGTAGAGTTTCCATCATCGCCCAACCAAATGAACTGAAAGTGATCGCTTCCAGCAACTATCCTGTATAAAAGAGCAGGATGACAAGTATAAGAGACTATTTCTTCACCTTTGTCTCAAAGCTTGCTGTTGGACACCTTCAACAGAAGTCCAAGAAATCTTTTCTCTGAAGACTTGTTTAGAATAGAAACTTTGTTTTTTTCTCCACTTATAATAAGTTTCTCACCCTGGCAGAAATTTGTGTCCGTGGCTCTTTCCCCAGCCAACGAAATCTGTCCTGCCAGAAGCAGGATGAAGTGCAACGGCACCTGTGGTGTGGGCGGTGGGATGGAATGTTGACGGATGTCACTATGGTGACCATGCTGCATCACAGTAGTAAAATGGACCAGGACCGTTTGCTGATGAAATGGGGCAGTGACATACTTAAGCCACATACTTAAGCAACATAATTAGGGAATTGTGATAAGGAAAATCACATAAGGAAATGTGATCCAAGATACTGGCGCTACTAAAACCAATAGGAAAAAAGATGTGTATAATTTCCCTGGGGAAGTATTTTTCATTAATGGCTTCATTGGGTACACTTCTATAGCAAATTTATCTCATCCTAGGATCTTATGTTCCATTATCAAACTGTACTGCATAGCACTGCTGTGTAGCCATTGCTACTGGCAGAGCTTTTGGGTTAGCCATACCTTGCCCTTTTCCTGAGTTTTACTGAATGTAACACTGGTGCCAGGGTCATTTGCCTCCCTTTAGCTGTAGTAAAACACACAAAAGATGATCTCCTTGAAGGAACTAGGATTGTTCAGTCTGGAGAAATGGAGGTTCAGGAGACCTTATCACTTTCTACAACTCCCTTAAAGGGAGGCTGTAGAAAGGTGGGGATCAGCCTCTTCTCCTAGCTGCCAGCAGTTGGACAAGAGGGAATGACCTCAGGTTGCACCAGAGAAGGTTCAGTTGGATATTAGGAAAAAAATTTTCTCAGAAAGAGTGGTGAGGCACAGGAACAGGCTGCCCAGGGAAATGCTGGAGTCACCACTGTTCCTGGAGGTGTTCAAGAAACAGGTAGATGTGGTACTGAGGAATGTGGTTTAGCAGACATGATGGTGATGAGTTGGACTAGATAATCTTAGCAGTCTTTTCCAACCTTAATTATTCTATACGGTCATTTTATCTGCATAACAGCATGCAACTTAATGAGTTTTGCCTGTATTGCTTTTAGAGGAAGTTCCTTTTGCTAGTTTCATTTACTCCAGGTGATGGCAGTAAAGGACCTTTGCTCTTTCACTACATAATGTGAAGTGCAGAAATCTATCAGACTCCACCTCCAAAGGAGGTCATTCCTGTTCCTTCCTTGCAGCTTATCAAGACATCCATTGTGAGATGGAAAAACAAAATGGCTTGGATTGGAGGTGGTTTTTTCCTTCATTCTTAATAACTAATAAATACGGTATATATTTTTCATTTGCCTTTGTATGGGTCTTTCACACTGCATATTCTAGTATAATCTTTCAATATGCATACATACAATGCAATTACAGTGTTTATTTTTGGACTTAAGAAATTTCAAGCTGCCTCTGGTTGTCGAACATAGGTGTGTGAACAGACACAGAGTATCCCAGTAAAGCTGTTTGTCTGGGACTTGTCACTCAGGGAGATGCCTAACAGCAATGTTACGTCAGAAAGTTTCAAAATGAAAAGCCTTGCAGTGAGCCTGGAATATACCTACTGGAACTGGAACAAATCAGCCATTCACAACTAATGTTTTATTGATGGTCTAAAGGAAAGGAAGGGAAGAAAAACAGACCAGAAAGCCCTTACAGTTGAATTCAGTGTAGCCTTAAAACTTCCTTTCTTAGACCTGTTTTTAATGGGGCAGGATGGAAATGAGTCTGACATAGCTGTTATCAAATGAGGCACAGTGATGCCTGCTAATAGAGAGCGTGTTTCACCTGTGGTTTTTATTAGAGTGGATAGTGCACCGTTGGGTGAATTAACCCAATATTTTCCTCTCAGGAAAGGTGGGGGGCGGGGATGCATCTACTGAAAGCATCATTGTTGAAGAGCAAATTCAGGGAAGGTACCAAGCTCTATGGAAAGGTAAGATCTGTCTGTCTCAAGCTGTATGCAGCAAAAAGGCTGGCAGTGCTTTAATGACAGCAATCTTATACTAGCTTCAAAACGGCTGTGGGTATCAAAGTATTAATAGTGTTTTAGTTCACATCGAGAATGAACTTCTAAAGCAAATTTCTTGTCTCCTTTTACTGCCCTTCGATTTTCATCATGGAATGATTTTCCAGAACATGAACTGGAATGATTTTAGACAGCTTAACTAGACAGTGAGTTCCAGGAATGCATCTAATGCACTTCAGTAACAATAGAGTGAAAATACAGTTAGCAAAAAAGGGAAACCCCCCTGGAATATTTTCAGTGTGGATGTCGGGTCTTCCTGAGCACCAACTATTTTTTTTTTCTGACACATCTTCTGTTGGGCAGCTCTGCTTGTTAATGCTCTCCTGGCTTGTATTCTGGTAACGTGAATGTTCACACAACACATGTGTCAGTGGCTCACCTATGCGTGTCTCCAGCTCAGCGCAGAGGGAAAGTTTACATTGCTTTATTGATGCTTACCTGTGAACTTTGACTAGCAGCTAATAGGTGCAGATATATCCGTGCATGTGACACAAGTTACATACTTTCAGCTGTTGCATACCTGTATGCTTTTTGCATTCTAGTCTTGCAGAAAGAGGAAAGGAATGAGGCCAGGAGCGTGAGCTGGATACATTAGTTAATAACCCAGGCACCTTTTAAGTCACTGCCTTTACTTCCCCACTAGCACAGACAATTACATCATAGATCCTGTCATCATCTGATTACAGTCTCTCTGGAACAGATTAGTTTTCTTCCTGTGATTGTATTGCGGTGAATTTCCAGAAAGTTACTTTTTGGAAACCTTCCATTTATCCACTGTTATCTGTGATGGACTAAACCTGTGTTTAAAATATGCCTCTTTTTTCTGGTGTTTTATGTCCCTTATGTTTTTACTGGGAGGGAGGGAACAGTACTTAGGCTCAGTAATCATTTTACTGGGTTAAATAAACTAATTGTAATATCCCTTAATAAAACAGACTGTGTTTGTTCGGTCCCCTCTGTATGTCCCATTATATTCTTCGCTGTGAAAGAACAAGAGCAAGTCAGTATGTGGAATGAGGTCCCACAAACTCCTTGTACAACAGGACTACGGTTAGTTCTTATCTTCCCTGGCGATATTTCATCTGCACTGCCTCAGTTCACACTTTTCTTCTGCAGTCACTTCACAGAGTTGGTGAGCAGTCACCAGACACTGAACTAGTCTGCTGGGGTCTCTGCTTTGTCTTTTTGAATTGATGATATTTTTGTTTTAAGTGGAAGTCCCTGTCAGAAGTTCCTGTGTTACTGTGCTTGCACTGCATCATGTTTGATCTTACTCCATTTGTATTTCAGTTTCCCAGATCATCTTTATTGTTTTTTCCCCGGCATATTCCTGCTTTCATTTGCATTCTTGTCAGCTTAGTGTCGTTAGCAAAGCTCAGTATGTTTCTCCTCTTTGACCCATGTCCATTAGTGGAAATATTAATTAAGATTATTCCCTAAGTAGATCCATCAGGAACTTGACTGGCAATGCTTTTCTAGGCTGACAATTTGCACTTCAATGCAACTGATCCATTTGTCTGATTTAGCCACCTTAACCTTGTACACTGAATAGAGCCAATATGTACATCATAAAACTTCAAATGAAATACTACAAAAAAAGTAAGATCTACTCTTTATCCAGAAGAGGGTTGCTGATGAATGTTGTTGGGAGGGAGCAGGGCTGGCTGCTGCCTATGGGTGCAGAGCTGGACCTGATGTGGCTAGCAGGGCCAGATCCTTGCCACAGTGCCATGCTGAGATTGTGACAATGTTCAAGCAACTGTTGAGACTCTCCAGTGGGTTTGTAGTGATAAGGCAGGTCTGAGGTCATGCTGGGAAGCCAGTCCCTGAGCTGGGGTCTGGATCCACGGAGTGCATGTGTGGGGCTGTGGCTGAGCTGCAGGCCAGCGCTGTTCTGATGTAGCTTAGGCAGAGGCTGAGCACTGCTGCTGAGGTGAAATGGGGCCTCTGGGTCTGTAGGGTGGCAGCAGATCTCAGAATAAATCTTGTCAGGACCAGTAAGACCTTCCCGTATCAGGGCTCTGGTGGATATTTAATTGCTAATCAGGCTTCCTCTGAATTAAAAACAAAAAGAAACATTCTGTTTACAAAATGCAAAGTCATCTTTCTTTGGAAAATTTTACTGAATCACATCTGTACGTTAAGAAGGCATTTGAGGTTATATTTTCTAGCTAGAGCTAGTTATGAGGCAGAATAATTCCTCCTTATGCAGTCTTTCTGATCCACTGAGATGGGAAAAGGAAGATGTAAGTAATTGCAAACTGATTTTTTATTCTGTTTATTTTAAGGGTTTACATTTGTTTTTTAACTTGCACTGTAAGATTTCTTTAGTAGCTATATGCATAGGCTATACTACCCAAGTAAGTTAAGCATGTCCAGGAATGTTTCCAAGCTCCGAAACCAACTAGCTGGTATTGAATGGCCTGCACTTTTGCTCTTAAACCTGGCCTGCGGAACAATTGCTAGGAAACTGCATGTTCCATAATGGTCCCTGCCCTTTGCTAACACCGGATCTGTTCCCAAGCCAGAAATCATTTTGAAGATTGCTATTTAGTGCTAGGACTGCTCTAGTCATTTAACAATTCAGAAGACAAATGGGAATGGCTTGAGTTGCTTTTACTTTATAGGTATAGCGAGGCGTTCAGCACTTCTGTACTCTCCCAGATCACAGACAGCATAGCTGCATGGAAACCAAGAGAGCAGAGCAGTTAGGCAAGAAACGTTTGAGTGCTCAGAAAATGATCGAAATGCTATCTAAATGCTTGGGAAAACATTGTGTTTCTTCACCTGACATTTTCCAAATGTACAGTACTGATGTCAGTTATACTGATTAAAAGTGAAATGAGAATGATCCTGTGATGCTGAAATGGCAACTGGGTCTACAGGCAGACCATCCAGTCCAGAGGTTTTTAACTGTAATACCCCTTAAATAACTGCTTAGCTTGATATGATCTTATCTTTTATGTATTGATTAAAGCCTCTGATAGATGAAAAGCTGTATATAGAGCTGAACAAGCTATAGATTTTGTAGAAGATCCTGTAGATCTTTAATTACAGATCTTGACGTGTATCTTGTGATGATCTTCTGTTCAGCATGTAAGAATACAGAAAGGCAAGTCAAACATTGTCCTTCGAAATTGTTTGCTTTGTGGTCGGCAGGATGCATGATCTTCAGCTGCAGGAAGTTAATCTGTTTGAATTACAAGAAGAAGCTGGAAAACCGGTTAACACAACAGTCCTACTCAGATTATTATTTTTTTTTTATGGTGACATCTGACCTGGTATTTTAATTTGATTGCAGGCATGATTGGCCAGTCATAAGAAACTGAAGGTGTCTCATCTGTGTAGATTTAAATTAAACATTTGAAATGTGGCCACATGGAACAGCAGTAGGCAAATTAAGATGGGAACTGAGATAAAGTGTGGGTGTTAACGTATGTCATTCAGAATCCTGGAAGAAAACTCTGTAGTGTGGTGTTAGGAAGCGGCATTCTTTTATTCCTCATGATGTGCACCAGGTGACTTGACAAGCAAGTGTACCCTCTCAGAGTTGAGGTTCTGCATTTGAACAGCTAAGACATACATATGCAGTACACCGGCATCCACATTCTTTTTCAAGGACTCGTTAATCTATGCTAATGTCCCTTTGGGCATGCTTAGTGGTATCCAGGGCAGTCGAGTGCCCACCTACTTCTTCCTCATTTTCCACTATCAGCTTCATTGCTGAGATATTTGACTAACTTTCAGCTGCTTTTCCCCAATTTGGAAAATTTCCATTGCTTATTAGGCCATAGTGAGCAACTTCTAAAACAATATAGGTGGAATCTGACAAAGATGTCCTTGCACCTACTAGGTGCAAAAGATAGAGGTGTTCTTTTAGGACTCCTGTGCTTCTTGTGAGGCAAAATAATTGAGGCAGAAGATAAAAGTGTTCTGTTATGTCCCCAGTGCAAAATTATTGAGGAAAACAGGACTATTCACCCACTAAAGTTGAAATGGAAGGACTCTCAATTAAACTTGGAGAGGAAGAACAGAAGGAGCTGGACAGCACTGAGAACAAAAGTAACTGAAGTGTGATGTAATTTAACAGTGTGTCTGATAGTACAAAGGACAAGGCAAGCATTTAAGGGTTAATAGTAAGGATTAGTAAAGACTATCAGTTCTGCTTCATGTGTAGGAGAGACAGTTTAACTGGAATGAGTGAAAAGAAGGGTTAAAAGAAAACAAGAGTTTGTCTCAGTGGGACAGTAAAAGCTTCTTAGAAGGTCAAAATAAGAACTTAGGAGTATGATGACAGTCAGTGAATGTTTTAAAATGAGAAACATGGACAGTGAGGATCATTGTTGGGTAACGGTTAGTGTTGGCACAGGAACAAATAAAACCTGTGGTGGGGGATGACTAACTCATTGGATTAGCAATAGCAATAGGTTTCTGACAGACCAGCAGTTGACATTGTGGCCCCCAAAGACCTTTTTAATCATGCGTTCCTACTAATTCGTATGGAAATAAGTGACATGCCATGAAGGGGAGTGGTGTACAATGTTTCCAGACAGTCCTACTTAGAGACAACATTGCAGAAGTATTGGGGATAGTAAGCAAAATATTTGAATAATCTCTGTCCCTTTTTCTGTTAATTATTGTTGAATAATTAAGTTATATACAGAAATAAAGCTCTGTAGAATATGACCTTTTGTTTAGCGAACACAGAGCTTAATTATTATCAATGTCTGTGTAGTTACAACTGCCAGCCATTGCTATACTCAAAATCCTTGTCTATGAGCAAAACTAAATAATGTCAAGAATTTACTGTTACTATCATTTAAATCTTAATAATTTTAATCCAAGAACCATGATGGTCCAAATGTAATTATTACAGAAAGTGGGGGAAAAAAATCTATGCCCAAAAATTTAACAGTAATGAAAGTAGAGTTAAAATTGCTGTCCATATGCTTCTTATCAGCTAAAGAAAGGGTCAGAAGCTGTTCTGCTTATCTTTCCTCTACCTGTCTTTCACCTGAATAACATTATCCTCCAACACTGTGAATACCTTTGTGAGACCTGGTTAGGTTCAGTTTGTCCTTGTTGTCCCACTGACACTGTTCCAATCTGCCCAACTTGGCAGAGCATTTAAACAACTTTCTTTTATTGCGCGTATTCTGAATTTGACTCAGGGGAACTGAGTGCAGCTGCCAAGAGTCATTTGATTTATCACTTGTAACAACCATCAGAAAAACAGAAGTATGTCTGTAACATGATGAGCTAGAAGGCACTTTGTCACCCACCTGCTATTCATTACAAAGTCCATCCAGACTTATGTTGTACTACATTGTGCTCCTCCAAATGGTAGCAGTGTCTAATAAAACAGTATATTAACTGACTCTAAGTACGTGCTGCCATTTTTCCTTGTTAATTTGACTTTAGACAAGGGGTAATCAAAAAGAAGGTGAAAGTTGATATTGGAAAGACAGTAGAACTTCTTGGGAAAACCTTCGCAGCTTCATGGTCCATATTCATCTCCCAGTACCTTGTTCTTCTGAATGCACTTTGTAAGCATTGGCCAAAAATATGCGACAGAGAAACAGTAACCTGAATAATGATACAGTCACTGCAACAGTTGTGAGTTCATCTCTGCAGGATGGCAAGGGGCCTCAGGAAGTTAGGAAAACCCTCACCAGGACACTAGTGGTCAAGATTAAGGGGAGCAATCATGGATCCTTATACTGTATCTTTCTAGTCACTGTGAGTTTTGAATTGGCTATGTCGAGTATTCCAAGTATGAGATTTCTGCCTCCAGTGAACAATTAAAAGAAATTGTTCTTTTTCTAAAATTCTTGGCTACAAACTTCCTACATTCTGTGCCAAACCTCAAAGAAGGGAAATGCTAATCACGTGGTAGTTAATTTCTTTGGGCTGTGATTACCTTTTCTGCATGAGGATTCACTGAGGATACAGCCCGTGTCCCAGTTTAATATATACACATTTTAAAAAGCAAAAAAAGCAAAAAGGCTTTGGCCAACATCATGAATGAAAAGACTTTCTTGGAGAAATGACTCGTAATGGCTCTTAGAAATTTTCTGTTAAAGTTCACAGGATCTGATTTAGTTGCTAATTGCTGTACCCACAGTCACTTGAGTATTAGCACAAAAGTTTTACTTTTTTCTATGTCTTCAATTACGTTATTACACAGTAATGGTATTAAGTCCAAGTGCGTACTTACCGTGAAATAGACAAGGCAATGCCCAGAACAAGAGAAGGATATTTATCCTACCAGAAGCGTAACAGCTGAGGACTGGCAGAGTTTGGAGGAGAGGGCTAGAGAGAAAAGAGAAAAGGAATAAGTGGAAGTGGTGACAAAAGGAGCGTAGCTTTGGAAAAAGAAAACTGGAACCAGAAGTACAGAGCTGTAGATGTGATGGTATCCATGGAGAAAACTATCTGACTAAATTATGTGACTGTCTGAATGTCCGGTGCTCGGGTGGTTCTGTTCTTTTGGCTGGCCTTCTGCAGCCTTCATCCAAGATCATCTGCTTGGACAGGAGGAAAAAACCAGAAAAGCCTAGATTCATCAAAGTGCTAAGATCTACAGAAAATTGAGTTCCTAAGATCTACCAACTGTTCTCCAGATAAAGGTAGAGTGAAGACCAAAACCAAAGATTTTGCCTCACTGTGTCTCACCGTAAGATTTGTTATTTCCATTTCATTGAAACATAGAAAAGCTGTTGTAGTTCTTGCTCTTAGAATTTCAGCTGTAATCTAAAATCTGCATTTTACTGCACAGAAAAATCAGCTGCAACTTTCCATCCTTATCTACCCAGGAACAGCTCTACTAACTTACCTATATATCGTTTGTAATGATTTCTTTACTGCCATATTGCTTTGTGTCCTGATTTTTTCAGTATTTTTTTTTCCTTTTTTTTTCTTTTTTCCCCCTTTTTCTTTTCACCAGCCTTTGGAAAGAAGAAATTCATCTTTGTTAATCTCTCCCAATACCATACTAGAGGGAGACATATGCTTACTGGATCATGGCATCTGTGAACATCTTATTTTCTGTTAGCAAGGAATGACAGTGACTCTCTGTTCTTCAAACAGTTCTAAAAAGTACATCCCCATGTTTCTATTGGTGTGGCAAAGAATTGGCAGCGCGTGGTATCTCAGTGGAATTCATATAAATACCATAGTGGGTTTTTTTTTGGAACTGAATACTTTCTCCTGAAGAGCTGTGGGTACTGTGCCAACAGGTCATTAATGAAAAAACTTAGCAAAAGTCAGTACTTCCAGGTCAGCTGAAAGCTTGCACAGGAGAGTTTTTCAAACCTATTTTCCTATGTCTTTGTTACCAAGCAAGGTGAGACCTGAGAATAGAGAGAGGGCAGTCTGGGAAATGAGAAATAGGAGAAATGCAGCTTGTGCTGTGACAAAATATGTGCAGCAGAAATGACAACTGTCGAGAAGGATTTGAAATGCATTACAAGTCTTCTACCAGTCTACTCTCTGGAGAGAGAGAGGAGGGAGTGTAGGTGGTGATGAAGAGCAAAAGTGCGTTAGGGATTTCTGAGAGTAGTTCTAAATAGCATTGCAAACAGTGTGAATTGCTTGGGGCTCACATACTTGGGGCTGCTGCATACATGAAGTGTTGTGTTATTTTTAGACAGTGTGAAAAACACCCACTCCACAAAAGGGGATTGTTCACACTGATTATCTTCATACAGTTATCCTTAAGATAATGGTAATTTGTGGCTTATGCTTATTTCAGTTTCCTGAACAGATTATTCTAAGTATGTAAACATGCAGAATTGCTAGTACTGCTGAAGGAGTGGAGGGAGCCAGAATTAAAAGGCGTGAATGGATGTGGTTGTGAGAGTATGAGCCTGCGAGCTGGGTGCTGGGAATTGTGCAGCGCAAAGGGAATACATTTAAAGGCAAAGTGAGTAACTGCCAAGAGAGAGGCAGGTATGCTCTGGGAAGAAGATGAAGTGCCAATGGCTCTTGCTCAAAGCAGTGACATTGGTGGGTGCCAAGCACCAGCTGGGCCAACACACAGGATATATGCGTGTTTAATGATGCAAACATGCATTTGTGTGGCCCCAGGAAAGCAATTTTTTAAAAACTATAATTTAAAGGAAATAAACTGCAAATGAATTAAACTATAATTTAAGGAAATATATCTTAACTGTGTGGCTTGTCTTCTCCCACATCAGTGAAGAGAGTGGGGGAATATCATGAGTCAGCTACAGGTGGAGCATAAAGTGAGGGGCAAGTCACTTCTTCATCTACTACTAGCAGGATTTAATCTTGTCAGGAAAACAACAATCATGCACCTTAACTTGATTCAGAGTGTGAACTGAAGTTGCTTCTTATTTATTGATTGTTGTTTGTTTATCCCATGATGAGACCTGCTGACACATCATCAGATGGTGGCAGGTGGAATTAAATAAGCAAGCAAAGCAAAAATCAGCAGGAAGAAAACTCCAAACTTCAAAATAAAGTAATGTAAAAAACTGTTCCGTATCGAGGAAAGGTAATTGAATTTGTGAATGCTGGGCAAACATCCTCCAGTAAAAATAAAAAGTGCCAATGTAAGTATTTCTTCTTAAAAAAAGCGATATGAAATAAATCATCTGTCTTAAATTTCTGGCAGTGGAAATATGGCAAGGTATTTTTTGGAGGAGATTCTTGCTGTACAACTTTGGATGAAATATTAATGAATTTACTCAATGGATAAGGAATAGAGATAAAATGAGTTGTCACTGCTTCCCTGAAGTTTATGCTTTAGAAGAATCTTAACATTAAACAGAAAAAAATGATCAAGGAAGAGCTCGCATTGTTCTTTTCTTTCCAGATGGACCACTGAAATGTATAACTTGACCAGGAGCAATACCTGACTGAAAGTTCTCACTGTCTACTACAGCATATGGCTGCATAAAACAAATATTTATGTTATTTAACATAGAAAGCATTAATATGCAGCATATATAGACTAGAAAACAACTAAAACTATTCTTGATATCAGTAGTACATTTTTATTGGGATTTTCCTCCATGCTGTACAAAATGTTACGGTATTTTCAACATCTACTTGAACTGACACATTCCTGCAAGCAGTAAATGTGACTTGATTAAAAACTGCTAATTTACTCAAAAATGGATTCACAACTTCTTTGTCTGCAGTACTGACCTACGTTATCTGTGTTGCATGTGATCGCTATTAAAAGAAATCACAAAAAAAACCCTCAGTATTTGAAAAGAGTAAAAAAGGAAAGTCGATAATGAATTATTTCTGCTATACTGTTTGCTATTTTATAATGGTAGAAAGGTAGGGTTAGCTGAATGGTTTGTATGAAAATCCAGCTCTGCAGAAGCACCAGTAAGATCTTCATGAAGTGCAAGTGTTGCTCTCAGGAACAGTGACTGAAACAGTGAAGGAAGGAGGGAGGATGGGTCAGTAAAACAGAGGGGATAGACGGATACAAATAATGTTTACATTTTGCATGGCTGTTGTTCTTGTGATTACATGCGTTGGAATAGCTGATTTAAAATATATATATTCTTTAGTTCTTCCCCTTCATATTCGAATTTTCAGGATCAGGAGCTAAGAGCTCATAGCAAAATATTTCTGTAAACATTTCCAGATTTTAACTTTCTGTGGAGAGTTGATATGAATATTTTAAAGTGAATGAGCTCGGATGAGCTACATAAATCACGTAATGTGTTTTGATTTCTGTTAGAGAGATGAATACAATCCTTCCTTTTCCAAAAATGTTGCCAGTATGCATATCTATTGTTCATATGCAGCCACATTTCAGTTCTAAAACGTCACTTCAATACATCATGTTTTCAGGTCATTTCAAACGTGTGCATATGTAGGAGGAAGGGAAAGACAGTGGAGTGCTGGAACAGTCATGCGAGTAAGTTGTATTACTTATCACTGGTGGGAAATATTCAACGAGTTTCATGACTGATGTAATAAAGAAATTAAATCAATTACATATTTATGCAGGGCTAAATGTGTGCTATTTTACCCAGTCTTTTTATGATAAGAAGTTGATTGTGGGTGTATGTCTCACAAATCAAAACTCCCTTAGATTTGACTATAAAATAATGAGTGCTTCTTATATGTTTTGTTTATTCATTTGTTGTTCTATAGGACTAAACGGCCAGGTCTGTATATTCAGACTGCTCAGTCTCAGTCACATAGTTGCTCCTGTCTCACTGGGCGTACTGAAAGGTGAAAATCTGAAGGAGCTGGGATTTAATTGCCCAGCAAGAGGCTAATGATTACTTCTACAGTGAGAGATTTGCAAAACAGTGGACTTCTGTCACACACGTTTCTATTTGTGTGGTTTTGCTGCAGCCTTCTCCCTGTTTGGTGCTATAATTTTTTTCACATAGCTATCTTCGGGATGAGATCAATAATCTTTGCCAATAACCTTACTCTTTTGCCCTGTAAGTAGCTATGTACACTAATGTAGGCAAATACACATATTTGCCAGAAGAAGAATGTTCTGTAGGAAAGTTGCTACAATCAAGGTATTTTTTCTAGACAATAATTTGGTTCCACTGCCAATATGTTACTTCACTTTCTTGAGTTTTATGCAGTGTAAGCATCCTGCTTCCAGTCTTTCTCTTACAATCACTGATTAACATGCTAAAAACTATTTCAGATTAACCCTATCTTTTTCTGCTTCCCATCACCTTGATTTCTAAACTGACAGAATTGGCTGACTTGTAAGCTAACTGCAACTATGGCTTGAATCTAAACTCCTTGGAGCAGTTGTCTTTCCCTCCAGGCTAAAGGAGTGGTTTGATGTTCTTTTGTTTAGTAATTGCTAAATCAGTAGAGGCCATAGGTCAATAACATAAACCTGAGGAGGTAAGACGAACAGAGGAGAGTCTGTGGATTGTGATTAAACTGTTTTCTAGGTGATGGAGAAAAGGCAAAGAGGCTTTGATTAGTAAGCAGCCGGTAGAGCTGTGTACATGGAAGCATACCCTGAGAAAGCAGAAGCTGGAAGCAAGATCTGTACAGAGGCACCGGTGTGCACCAGAGCACAGTCCTCATGTGTGCTAGAAAAAACTTGGGGTTTGGTGAGGTGGCCCAGACAACCTGCAGTTGAAAAATCACGTGGATCAAATAGGGTCAGTGTTACATTTCTTGGGAAACTGTCAATATTTAAACGAGGATAATTCTCTTTTTTCTTTCCCCCCTCCCCACTTTTTAGAGAGTAGAAGGTAAACCATGTGAAGCAAAGGCAATTACCACATTTGTGTGTTTGTTTTGGTTCTTTTTCAGCTACTCCAGTTGCTTAGAAAATGTACTGATGATCTTATCTACATGCCCTTTCTGATAGCTCCCAGAGGCTTAATGTAACTGGCTAAACTACAATTATTTTTTCCTTGACTGCTTAATCTTGACTCTCAGTCCTGAGCTGCAAGGTGTACAAAAACTAATGAAATTACAGAAGGTCTGTGAGAAATCTGACTGAGATGGTAATTAAACATACAACTTCTTGATGGATATCATATTCCGTAGGTTCAAAAAATAGTTGTGAAAGTTTTTCTTTAAGAATTGTGAATAGGTTTCTTTTAGCAAATACAGATTTTTCCTCCAAATAAAATCCAGCAGCCATGGTTTCCAGTGACGTTGACTAAAATAACCAGATAGGTGTATAAATTTTTATATGGTGAAAGAATGGATTAGATTTCCTGCCCATCATTTTGCCACTTGAGAAGTGGGATTCTGTTGCTCTGTGATGGTTTTTATGAGTGGAGTCCTTGAGGGAAGCAATTTAAAGAGAACGTGTGGAATAGGAATACCAGCTGTGAAAGGGAATGAGTACTAGAACTAACTTCCTTCCACAAACTCATACATTTTTTGGAATAACCAGGAGAATAACTGAAGTCTTTAGCAGCCTAAATGACTTTTTTTTTTCTTCTGTTTTTCTAGTATTGTGCTTTTTAGAGATATCCAGAGACCCTGGTTGGTATTGGTGTTCATTGGCTTACAGTTTCCAATGTTTAATGTCTTTAATTAGTTTTTTAGGGATGTTAATTTTTTCCTTTTGCAGCTTTATGGTCTTTATTGTTTTCAGAGCCAGAGAAAGAATGATGCTAAATTGGAATTTCCTTGAAAATCATTGGAAGTATCATTATGAGATCTGAGAAGAGTATTTGGTGTGGTTTAAGCCTACAGCAGTACACATTCCTACTTGCAGTGTGTCTCTGGCTTGCTAAACAGAAATGTTTTATGCTGAGAAAATGTTAAAAACAAACACAGAACAAAAAAAACCCCCTTCAAACCGAAGAAAAAATACTCTTGAGAGATGCCTAAGCTCCAAAAAGTAGGGGAGATGAAAACAGTAAGAATAATTGTTCTTCACACGAGACTTAACTTAAGACTGCATTCAGACAGTTTGATTTATTTTACTTTTTTTTTAATCTTAACAATAAAACAAGCCGATAATTAGCCTACCATTTCTTTTTCCTTTTTGCTCTGTGAATATGCTGTCCGTGTTCCTTCCACACTTCTTGAAACTCTGAGCATATATAAAATATATATATGTATGCTGCTGTTTAGAATGACATTGACAGATAACAAAAGCTTTAAACATATTCTATTCAAAAATACCATTTTTTAGAACTTAAGTGCTTTCTTAAATTCTGACAGATTGAAGTTATTTGTTCAATAGTTATTTTTATTGATTCAAAATTGGAGCTGTGCTTCTGACTCCAGCTCTTTGAGGGCACAGTGGCTGTTAGAGAGAAACAAAAATCCTTCTAGCTAGGCCCAGACAGATCTACTTCAACCCAGGTAATATCACTAGAGTTCTCTGACAGAAGAATGCAGTCTAGACTTCAAAGCTCAAAAACACTGAATAAATATTTGAGTTAATGAGGCTGTAATGGGCTCAGCCAATGCAGATACTTTGGAAGCTGCACCTGTGCTAGCTTAGTGCACTGGATATCTCTATTCCAAATCTGTTCTGAGGGCACCATATATTTCTGTATCCTAAGCCAGATTTATTTAATTGGAACAAAATAATTACATAATCTAGAAATGTTGGAAACTATTTTTTGTCCTACTTCTAAAACTCATTAGAGGGCGTTGTTGATGAATATTGTTTGAAATAGAGAATCTGTTCTGGATCAAATTCCTCCTTTGTTGTAGTGAAATGGAATGATAGTCGGGGACAGTTAAAATGGTTGAAAATAAACCCTTGAGAGGAATATCTTATAAAACCATTTTGTGAATGTGTGAATGAGAAATAAAGTGGGGATTGGGGCGTGAGTGTGTGAGAACCGTTTCATCAGGGATAGTCTTGAAAATACTTTTTTGCTCCAAGTCAGAGCACAAATGAATCAAAGGACATCAGAGTTCCTTGCAGCAATTTCTAGTTTCTGTCAGCTCAGCTCCAGGGCTGGGCAAGCCCGTGTGGGAGAGCTGTTTCCATGATATAATATGGCTGTGTGATGCCGACTTCTTAAAAAACAACCTTTTCTTTACAGTGTGCCCTCTTCCCTACGTGAACCACCTGTACTCATGTACACAACCCAGTCTGAACATCTGGCACTCAGTCTCATATGACTGAAATCTCTTGATTCTCTCTCACAGCTTTATTAGCGCTTTGCTTCGTTGTCTGCTTTTGATCAAAGGTTTCAGCTAGATGCTGACATGGAGGGAAAACAGTTTTTGATCTGCAGGTCCCATCACATACTGATCTGCCCCGAGTGCTGCTCAGTTTAGTTCATGTGTCTGTTCCTTCCTGGCACTGGTGATTCAGCTCTTAGCCCAGCTCAGGTTGAGTAGCTTCCGTGTTGCTGCCTCTATAGAGCCCCTGCTCTGAACTCAGGCTGTTTTCCCACTTCGTCTGCCCTTCATTCCTTTCCTTTGTTATCTGCCTCCCAGCACCAACAAAAGTGAAACCGTTTTTTAAGAACAGCTTCTACTTCTTCCTGGTGAAACTGAGAAGTGTGCCAGGCTTTAGGGTTTTCACAATGGAAACAGTGTCTCCACAGAAGAACTTGGAGATATTCCATGTGCCAGATACATTTCTGCAGAGCTGTGATGCTGCTTCATCCCTGATCTTTCCAGTTTAGGAATTGTCTATGCTGTAGATTGCAATAGAATAAAAAGCACAAGGAAAATTTGTAATCAGTTATAATAGAAATGGAAAAAGTAAATAAATTTCTCAGCAAATACAAGGTAAAAACAGTTGCGAATTTCTGACAGGCTACTGTAGTTTGTAGTACAGAAGTACTGGCAATTCAGTTCTGTTTCATCCAACTACTAATCCTGCTGGCCTGCATTTCGTGTTTAATTTGCATTACAGTTTCTTGAAGATGCATGTAATCTTCTCAAAGGACCATACTATAAGTACTGCGTTGTTTTCAATGTTCTATAACGGAAGTGTATTCCATTTAGCAATTCTGCATCTTTCAATTTTGAGTTTTTAATCTTCCACAGATAATTCTGTTTGCTGCCAATCAGTTAAACTGATATTCTCCTCTGCCTTTGTTTTAAAAATAGACAACTATTGCTGGAAAAAATAGTTACGATGATTATTTTGAATGCATGTTCACGCACATAAACGGGTATTTCTGTGACTTCAAGATTAATTCGGGGAAGGAATTAGGATTCTTCAGTTTTGTATAGTAAATTAATCTGATTATTAATGAAGCTGTTGTTCCTAGCTCTCAGGCATCTGCCTGGCTGAAGCACTCTAAACTGAGCACATGGCCAGAACACACCATGGCCCACTGACAATCATCGTTCTTGCTTTCGAAGTACCATTTTGTGACATGATCTTGCATGCTTTTTAAAATTCACTATCGATTGTAAGCGAAACAAAACTTAATAATAAAAAATGCATACCAGAGTCTTCTCAATATTATTCCTGTGCTTTCATTACGTGGCTATACTGTATTTTGTCCAAGATCCTTCTCCAAGATAAGCAGCCAGAACTTGGAATCTTCCCTTGCAAATAACTGTATTTTCTGTTACGTTTTCAGAATGTAACTCTATTGATTCAGGATCATGTGTAACATAACTCAGAAGCTTGAAGATAAGAGAGTTAATCTCTAGGACAGTTGCAGGTGTTCCAGGGAACATTAAAGGGAGCAGGTGAGGCTTCTACAAATCATAATGAGGTGGTCCTGGCAAGGGTTGTCTCAGCTGCCTACTGGGTGTTTATATTTTCTAAAAATATAGAAAAAAAAATATGTATATATATATATGGAGGTGGGGAAGAAGAAGGGGATGTTGGTGAAAGTTCTTTTTCTGTCTTTAGATCAGTGTTAGCTGGTATGATGATTTCTTTGACTCAAAGGCCCTAGGTAGGTAGTGATTTTAATTTTGTTTCACTGCATGTGTTTTATCACGAATGTTTCTGTTATGTATTCAGTAGTTACAAACTTGGCTTATAACCTTTGTAGCTCCGTTCTGTCTAAAAGCTAGTAATTCAGACTGAGTAGCTGAGCGTTGGTGCTATGACTCCCAGAAGTCTTGTAAGATATTCTAATTCAACAGTCAGATATCGATTTAGGAAAGCTGCTCCTGTGTCTGCTCTTTGGCTGTAGTTGTCTGCCTGCTCGTTTGTAAACGATGTCCATTGAAAATTAACACAAAACGTGGGTAGACAAGTAACAGTCTGGGGGTTGTTTTGTGCCATTCTAAGAAAGTGAGCCCTACATAAGATGAAACACAAGTTGTTTATGGTTGTTGGTTTTCGGGTTTGGCTTTGTTCTGTTTTCAGTGCAACGATTCATTTAGGAAAAAAAAAGATCTTTAAAATGAGAAGCAGCACTGCTAGCGAGAGCTTGAATCTGCCGCAGTAGCCTGCTGGGGGAGCTGCAGCCCATTGGCGTCGGCTGACCCGGAGATCGCAGACGGTCGTCTCCTTTTCTTTTGCTACCGTGCTGAGTGGTGAGGCTAAAAGAGCAATTGTTTGTGTGACTAAGGCATATTAGCAGTGTACTGAATAAATTTCAGCTGTCTTCCTCTGCAATTTAGCTGCTGGAAATTGTTGCGAGCTAGTATCATAAGATCAGTCAGTATGAAGAACTGTCATCTGAAAACATCATTGTTTAAATGATCAAGCGGTGCTATCATAACTACTTGATTTTTATAATACGTCCCATGGATTTGTGTGCCTAGCGATAACTGGGAACAGCATGGCAGATTTCATTTACTTTTTGAAGAATTAAGGAAGCGGCCCAGATGTAGGCCTTTTCAGTGTAGGCGGTGATATGATCATAAAAACACAGAGGGTGGTATGATGTTGGCATATCTGAAAGGCTAGGGAAGTCAGCATCCTGCTTTAGTGTCTGGAAGGGTTCCAGGTTTAATGAGCATTAAAGCTCTTTTCTACTGTGGAAACAGCATAATGGTACTGACAAGCCTGGGTTGCTTGTTGGCTGAAGCAGCTGTTCTCAGGATTTGTGGTCTTTAATAGTAGCTCAGCCCCAAGCTCTTGGCTGTTCTTGAGTAAACCCCTACTCTCAGACAGGGTAGCTTTCTTGACAATGAAGGCAAGACAGGGGCTTGGAAAACTGCCTTCTTGCTGCTTCTAGACATTGTTTTCATGGTGACTCTTTAATCACAAGAAAAACCCTTCCTTTGTTTCAGTGTGATGTAAATAAACGTTGATCTTTTTTTTCCATGGTATTTTATACATGCATATTTGGGGAGGAGGGTGGATATAAATTCAGAATGCTACCACCACTGAATAGTTGTTCAATAAGCATATTTTACTGAGTATAACAAGTGAAAGCAGCCAGTTGGGTGTATGACCTTTGGTTACAACAGTCTTTCTACTGGCTGCAAGTAGTACTGTTTTAAAACTGTATGAAATAGAAATGGTCTGGTTAGCAATGAGATGAATTGTGATGTTCTTCATCTGCCTGTCTGTTCACAGATGCATAGTAAATACTTGTTCTCCTCAGATGTGCGGGGGGCATCAGAGAAGAATTCTTTATTCCACAGAGGTGAAGGTATGGAGAAAACTAGCAGCTACAGCAAAACATAGAGGGAACACTTCATTCAGTAAAGTTATTAGGGAATAAATATGGACTGCAGGCTTTTTTGGGGTGTTTATTTAAAACATTTTGCTCAAAATCCCCTGTTCAACTAGAGGCCAGCCCTACTGGTCACAGTGAAGGACCTCTCGGAGACATCCAATTTATGTGGGGGGAGCTAGTCGCAGTGGCAGACAACACAACTCTTCCCTCATTCAAGCCAGCCATAATACCCTGCAGACCTATTATTTCCAGAATACAGACTGAAGAAAGGTTCTTCAAGGCTGATATCAGTTGATTCAGTTTGTGAGCCTCAGAAAGAGTTTGGAGCAAACTCTTTGCTTTTGTTTCATGTTCCCTGTTTTGCTACCTCTACCACAGCAGGTGAAGCAGCTCACAAGAGTAGTGACTTTGTATTCAAAATACCCTTCTGGAACACTGGCTCACCTTACAAGACAGCAGAGAGTAATAATGTTTTGGAGTTAGTGCTATTGATTGTGGGAGACTCAGTGAATGCACGAACTTCCTGTGTAACTTGGGACAACAGGTGCTTTGTATGTAAAGATTGTCTGGCCCTGTAATTTTTTTTAAAGCAATTAGTGCAAAAAGCTGCAGCTGAAATCAAGGCTGTAAGTGCTTAAGTATCCACTTCTTTAGGTAGATAATAGATGCTAATAGACTTCTACTTAGTCCTTCATGATAACGCTGCATGTTTTAGGCTGGGAGGGGCCTATGGAGTTGACTGGTGTAAACCCCGGTCAATTTGAATACTCTTAAAAACAGTAAAAAAAAAAAAAAATATGGAGCATTTTGAGTCCAATCAAACATATTATAGATGAAATATTCATTGCTTTGAACCATTTGGATAATAGATAATACAGCATGTTTTCCCCATATTCCAAAGAGGGGGTATTTGTGGGGTGGTATGGATCAGCTTTCAGTTTCTCTTCACTCCTGTTAGCAATGTGCTTTCTTGCATGAGGGTGATAATCTTTATGAGAGAAAACCCATTCATGTGTTTTTTTTTTCTTCAAATACCAAGCTTACAGAGTTACTTACGTTGAATGTCCCCACGTTTCTCCTGTTCAACCAATTTAAAGCTTGCTGATCAAAAACACTTACAAAATTGAGCTAAATTAGCGTACTACAAATTTGGGATGCTCAATTTAGCATTACTGTGAAAAATCCATTTGGGATAATAGACTTTGCCCGGGGGCTTTAGAAGAGTCACACAAAAAAGAGTAAAAAAAAAAAGTATTACTGAATTGCATATTAAAAATTAGTATCATAGGGAAATGATCAATGTTTCAGTCTAATTCTTGGCAAATATGGTGGATCTTTTGGATGTTCTCAAGGGTAACATGGAGTGATGCTTAGCTCTTTGCAGGAGGCGGTGTCTTATCAGATTTCTGTATACCCATTAATTTCTCTATGAGGTTACAGCCTCTCCTCTGTGGGGAACAGTACTAATTCTGAGTAGAGGAAAGGATGACATCAGTTTAATTGCCCAGAAAGTCTTGCTGTCACCAGTTTGAATGCTAGTTAAGCTGCTGCTTCCATTTTCCCTGCTGCTAGAGACTTTGCATCCTACTGGGGAAACAGGAACAGCCTAGAGTCTATGTGAATCAGTATGGAAAATTGAGGATTGCTGATGGGATGGAAAAAAGAAGTTGTATTGTAACTCAGGACAGTTTTTTTTTTTTCTGGACTGGATTCTGTAGGTTTTTGTGTTGGAGATGCTGTAAAAGAACTGATTGGGGAATTCAAACAACTTTGCAAAGAACCTTTCTTTTCTGGAATAAGCTGAAAAGAACCAGTTTGTCCTTGCTGAGTATAAGTTCAAAGATGTAAACGTTCATATTTTAGTATAATGTAATGGATGAAGACAAAAATGTTTTAAAAAGTCACCTTGTATAGAGTGCTTTCTGTTACTGTCTGAAACAGAAGTACTAGTTCATTCAAAACAATGTTGCTTTTATTAATTATGCTGAAGTTCCTTAATGTTTTACGAATCTCTAAGGCCTATATGTGTATTCCTGCAAATGTGTGACGTGTGATATGATCTGAGAAGAAGTGTACATTCAGGCCAATGTCAAGCTAAACATCTTGGTGATGGAATATTGATTTTTCATGGGGGTGCTGCATTTGCTACATTTAAATTTAGATTATGGGAAAAATGAGCTCCTGTTTGGATGCGGGTGCCTTCAGAACAGAATCTGTTTTCTGAAGAAGAATCCAGGGTGTAGAGAGCCGTAAAATCAATGAGAGAGTGCATCACTTTGGTGAACGTTCCAGGTATTGATGTGTTCTGAGGTTTCATGATCTTCAGGATGAGCAGTTTGAGAAGTCAGCTGTCACTACACTGTCTTGTTTCCCAAAACCATCTCTCTGGTGTTCAGCACAGCATGGCAGTTGTGGTTCTCCATGTAACACTATCTTGCTGTCCTGCTTGTCATCCAGTCTCCAGAGCGTATCAGCACTGACCAGAAGTAAAATTACTATTTTCATAGGCAAAAATAAAGATAAGGGGTTGGCTCTTTCTTGGGGTGTTCATCTCACTGATTTCAAAGGCCGCTATCAATTTAAACTGACCCAAGACTTCATTTCTTTCCATTCTGATTTTTGATCGCCAGTGTATGAAAGCTAGTTAGTGAAACGTTATGACCAAGTGAGATGATCTAATAGAAGTGCAAAACACAGTAGGAACACAAATTGATGTGATCTTTGCTTCCAGTGTTCTTCTAGGCAACAACCTACTTTTCTAGTGAATAAAAGTTTTCTTTATAGTTACAAGCTATGTATTTCAATGGATGCTCATTTTTTAAACCCAAACTGTCTTAGTCTCCCTTCACAGCTGCAGAGGGTTCTGTTTGCTCTTCATTAATTTCATAATGTTCCCTTTGGGCTGTTCTTTCAGCCTACGTGGGTATCTCTGTGTGGCAGCTCTGTCCTGGACTGTGTTGGCCATCCCTTGGAGGAGATAGGTTTTTTGTTGGTTTTTGGTTTTCTTTTTTTTCTTCATGAAGGTAAGCCTGAAAACAACATAATGTTATAAACACCACTCTGATGAATAATCAAGAGTAATCATCTAAGTAATACTCATGTAGCCATTGTAAAAGGTTTTGTTTGTTAGGTGTGGTTTTTTCTTTTTTTCTTTTTTTTGGTGGGAGGTGGAGCACTGTTACTTCGCTGCAGTGGTGAGGAGCTGATGTCCAATCATAGAATCACAAGGTTGGAGAGGACCTACAAGATCATCTAGTCCAACCGTCCTCCCATTACCATTGCTACCACAAGCTACTAAACCATATCTCGTAGCTCCGCATCCAGACACCTCTTGAACACTGCCAGGGGCAGCGACTCCACCACCTTGCATTCAGTAACCAATACAGGTTACTAGTACTCTAAGGAATGCTTCTTGTGTGATATCTATCTATCTATCTATCTATATATAAGTATATAATATATAAAGTGTGTATATATATATATATATATGTATGTATATTATATATATTATATATTATACAATTATATAATATACATATATATATATGTATATATATGTGTGTGTATGTGTATATATATATGTGTGTGTGTGTATATTATATATATATATATGTAGGTAGAAAGGGAAGAGCTCTTCTTGAGCGCAATCAGACTACCATACTGTGAAAATGATACCTGAATGTTCAGTGGCGTCTGGTATCAGTCACTTAGGTGAATGTTCTGAAGACTGAGCAAGAAAAGGGTTAGTACCATAGTACTGTATTGGCAGGAAATGCAGTGAGCCTTGTGTAGCCTCTTGATGTAATGTTTGCTTTATCAAAAGCAAACAGGTAAGATTCTGTCCTACCTCTCAAACTCTGCAGAATGATGCTTCTTGTCACAGTAATGCAAACATCATAATATGATGAGAACTAGATCTCTGGAGCTGGTGTATTTATAGAGCTGTTTTTATTGATAATGTTAGTATTCAAGATCCTCTTGTAGAGTGATCATTAAAGCTCATCTACAAACTCTCAGAGGATTGCTTATGGCTTGAATACAGTGCAGAGAATTTAATTCTTAATTATATACAGAGGGATATATGAAATAGAATTTGTAGTCACAATGCATTTCTTGATTGTGAATCCATAATATATTATTGTTTCTTCAGAGAGCTGAAATGATGCCATTAACTTAAGAGATGAAAGCTTTCATTAAATCAGTGGTGCGGCACTGTGCTCTTAATTTGATGAAAAGAAACTCTTGGGATAAGATTGTTGCTGTACTGCTGCTTTGCTCTAAGCCTCCACTGCTGTCTGCAGTGGTGATGCTTTGGTGACAAGTTCCATACTCCGACAAAGTGCAAGACATAATGCTGTAAGCCATATAGGACTCCAGAATTAATCTGAGGCTAATGTCTAAATTTGACTATCTTAAATGGTTACAATTTTTTGTCTTCTCAGTGCTGAAGATAAATACTAAATCGGCAACTTTTCGTGACAAGATTTTTGTATTCATTTACAATCTATATTTGAATTTCTAAAATTACTGACTTGATTCTGTTTACTCAGGGCTATGTGTACTTACATGCAAGCCATATGCTTTTTGACATTACTCTCCTTTACATCTAGAGTCAAGCGTTACTGTAGATATTTCAAAGAAAAAGTACATTTTGAGTAACCTGAAGCAGTCTGAAAGTTCCATCTCTTTACCTGTATCACCTTCTTTTCAGAAATAATTTGTTCTTTACAGTACACAAATCACTTTGTCCAGATTTTTTTCAATTTTATTATTATCTAAAGCATTTATTTTTAAGAACTTAAAACCTAACAGAGTATTCAGAGTATTTTGACGTGAGCAAAAGAATACTACTGAAAGAATAATTGTAGGAAACAGCGAAAACCTATTCTCAGTCCTACCCTGATCTGCACATGGTCTTCCTGTTGCTTTTCTTGGAGAGCTTCTCTTCAGTGCAATTACCTGGTTTCTGTACCTACATTCATGCAGTAAGCATTCAAATACGTCAGCAAGGTGCTACATATGAAGCCAAATCTGAAGCTGTGTACTGGTGTACAATTCAGAGCACCTGATGCTAAGAGGGTGATGTGTTCTCCAGAGGTTGTTCTCTGTGTGCTGGCGTGTTCATGACTGAAGACTGGCTCAGGGTGCAGCTCAGCTGTGGGTTAACATGATGTGATAGTGCCAAGAGCTATAATATACCTCACTGGAGTTGCCCTTGGCCGTTCCCTAAGCGTGGTGCAACAGTCCCAAGTGTAGGTGCACCTGATACTTACAATACAAACCACTATTTCCCTTTGTCTAACCTAGAATAACTTGTTGAGTTTAGTTACCTAGATTTCTGGGAAAGTTATAGAACTATGCAGCTATATGACATATCTGTTTGCCCCTACCCTGGGAAAATTATCCTCTGTGTTTTTGGGGTTATTTTAATAGAGATGAGTTAGAATTGAAATACTTACTAAAGAAATACAGCTAACCTAAACCTCAAATTATCTGGAAAACTTCAGGCTGAACATTCAGCTCTGTAATTACCTCAGAATGACTAGGTGAGACTGGACAAAGTGGTTTTCTTTGGCACTTCGCTTTATTCCTCTAGCTCAAAAGAGAAATTAAACCTGCAAGGGCTGGAGGGTCCTGTCAAAACAAGACAACTGAAACAAGAAACAGGCTGCTTTTTAATTTCCATGGATTTTTCTTGAATGCTTTCAGCTTACCTTTTGGTAAAATAACTGCAACATGCTATATCATTTATTGCTGGTCTTAATTAAACTCCAGGGTGTTGCAAAGGGAAATAAAATCAAAAGATAAAATTGAACATGTGTAAAATAACTAGCATCTGTAAGTGGACAACATTTAAGTGCGGACACCTGGGGCAGGATAGTCTCACGGTGGAGTGGAAAAAGCCTTGCCATCAGTTGAGTGAGATTCCCCTTAGAGACCTGTGGGTTATGTGTGTGTGTGTGGTTTTTCTTAGCAATATCTAGGCACAGACACAGAAAATGAAGCAGTGGCATGGTCATGGGTTACTTATATCAAGTAAGCACAAACTGAAGGGAATACTCATCTGACAGTAGTCCTAACTGGAAGTTACAAATGCAAATTGGCCCAGCACTAGAGAGTGGTTTAAAGTTGGTTGTGAGTGGATCCCAACGGGGAGCTCAAGTGTTTGCAGGTCAGCTGGGTGTCAGAAGAGTTCAGACATTGTTTCTAGTTTTGATTTATGGTGAGCGCTGCTGGACGTCTAACAGCTCTTTAGATAAGATTGATGAGTAGATAATAGATGCAGGTCCTGAAACAGGGTTTCTGTACTGTTCAGGTTCTTAAAGTCATTTATGTAGACTGCTGTAGACTAGTACAAAAAACAAGGCCATCCAGAACTCCTGCTACCCTCATTGCTGACACTGTGCCAGTACCTCTTGATACTCGTGCAGTTAATAGCTTCCTAATTAAGGACATCCTTAAGTAGTATGGATTTCTAAGTATTTGTTATCAAGTAGCTTATCTGTACCATCTCCATTGTTTCTGTTCTTCTCAAAAGCCTCTATTTCTCAAGTTAGTCTCAGTATGGAAGTCACTTGAACTGGTGAGCATGGATAGCTTCCCTCCAGTATGCTTTGTAAGAGGTTTCAAGCACCTTTTCTTGTTTTTTTTTTCCTAAATGGATGATTACTTGGAATGTGGTTTAGAGTATCACCCTTAAACATCAGTGAGTCTGTGCTCAGACAGCACGTGAAGGTGTTCAAAATGGAAACATGCCTTGCTTTATTATACATTTATTGATGGGGTAGAACACTTTTTCTGTCATTAGACTGGCCTGAATGACATCTTGAAGGAACACAAAAGTAAGGAACCACAAATCCGGTTTTATCAAGGGAAGACTGATAATCAAACTTAAATCTAGCTCAGCATTAGGGCAACCATTGTGTGATGGTGGTGGTGGCTGCGCAGACCTTGCTTATAATCTATTAAGCCTGCTTGGGTATAAAAACCTGTGGTTTCATCTTTCAGTGCAAAAATACCTGAACACTGAACTGGGGATAAGAGATGAAAGCACAGTGTAGAGCTTTTTCTGATGTGACTTACCTACTGGATTTCTTAATTTGCTTTTTTTAACATACTCTTCTTCAGAACTCACCTTTTAGAGTTTCAGTAAGTATTTGCACAGTGAGATTGAACTTTGTTTGGTGCTACTCCAGAAATAATTAAGAGTGAATAAGCAGGTTATGACTAGGAAGCCTGCGCAAGTATGTCTGAGAGATCCAGCTGTAGTATTTTCTCTCCAAAAAGGAAGGAGAATGTGTAATCAAAAGACTGGGGGGGGCTGGGGGGAGGAGTTTCTGCTTTAGTAAGTTCTTTGGAGTTATAAGAAATTAATTGTGCTTCTATAACTTGTTATTTAAACATGCTTTGTCTCCAAGTATAGTAAGACGAGGAATCTCTTATAGCTTAAACCCCTCTCTGAATCAGTTGATTTATATTTATGAAAGTAGTAAAACATAAAATAATGGCACATTCAGAACTATTATCTTGTTTACAAGTACATAGTATTTTCCAAAACACTCTGGACCTTTAAGTAGACTGTACATGAAGGGTGATGTATCTTTTAAAATTTTAGGTAGAGACTTACAGAAAGTCTCCATGACCATAACAATGTAATAAGAATGTTTTTATTACGGAGCATTGACAGCATATAAACAAGTTGCACATGTAGCAAATGCATCCTTCTATTAATGAATAGGTGAAGTTGTAGGAAAAAAAAGTGCAACTGTCTATACATATAAAAACAGAATATTTCATTTTCTAAGGAGACAAACTGGAAATAGTATAAAAAATCGTTAAAATTCTGCCTACAGATAATTTTTAATAGTTGTACCCAGAGCACTTGGAAAATAGTTGTGACTAAAATAAAAATGTAGCTTATAGGTTTGAACAAGAAAGGTCAGGAAGGATGAATGTAACTTCAGTGTTGCTTAGGTGTGTGGAAGAAGGCACCTTATTGGAGTGGGGTACTCCAGCAACACATTAGACTTGACAACTTGACTCCAGTGCACTGAATATTATCGGACTGCTTCAGTAATTCCCCACATACATACACTGTATGCATCTCTGCATCTGAAAGGCTATTGCAAATAAGTTCTGAAGGGGCACCTAGAGAAAATTACTTCAGTAAGGGCTTTTTTTTTTTTTTTTTGTCCTACAATCATGAACCAAATCATTCTCTTCTGTGTATGCCATACAAAAAGAAAAACAACTTTCAGTATTCCTGATACATGATACTAACTTAAGGTAAGTTAGCTAGGATGTGAGCTTGTATGCTAAAAAGACTTTAAAATAGTTGAAAGGAGATTGTCTCTTCATGTAAGGAAAACAGTAGATGATTTTTGAGCATAATTTTAAAGGTCGGTGGTAGAAAGCAACTTACTCAAGGCAAAATATCACAGAAAGCAGTTTCAGTTCAGCGTGAGAACATCTTCAGCAGAAGACAATTGCATACTACTCTTTAACTTCTTGCATGTGGGTTGGTGTGTTACTAGAATGTTTCATTCTCTTTTAAGAAGCTGATCTTGCACAGAAATCCTTTACCTAGATCATCCTGTTTTTTTTAAAAGAAGCACTCCTGTCTAATTATTTTTTCATACAATCTCGAAGATGGCATGGCTCCCTGCCTTTGACCTTCCTGCTTTTCAGAGGAAGGGAAAAAAATAAAAATGGGATAATGAAATGAAGAATTTGCCTTCTGAACAGCTTTCTTTAGGAGATATGAAACTCAAGCCTAAAAATCCAGCTGCACAGGTACTTTCTCTGAAATAGGCCAATATGGGATGCAAAGCCAGAGTAACCACGATTTTTTTCCTACTTTCATCTCCCTCATTCTAGTGTGAAACAGACGGGCATGACATATCTAGCTACAGCTGTTTTAATTTATCACTGTACCTTCAGCTGCATACTAAGGAATCCCATGTGGCAACAAAAAGGTTCTAGACTGGATCGATGGGCCAAGGCAAACTGTATGAGTTTCAGTAGGGCCAAGTGTCAGGTCCCGCATTTTGGTCACAACAACCTCAGGCAGCCCTACTGGCTTTGACAGGAGTGGCTGGAAAGCTGCCTGACAGAACGGGACCTTGGTGTACTGATGGACAGTCAGCTGAATATGAGCCAGCAGTGTGCCCAGGTGGCCAAGAAGGCCAATGGCATCCTGGCTTGTATCAGGAATGGTATGGTGAGCAGGACTAGGGAAGTCATCCTGCCTCTGTACTTGGCTCTGGTGAGGCCCCACCTTGAGTATTGTGTTCAATTTTGGGCACCTCGGTACAGAAAGGACATGGAGGTGCTGGAGCAGGTCCAAAGAAGGGCAACAAGGCTGGTGAAGGGCTTGGAGAATATGCCCTACAAGGAGCAACTGAAGGAACTGAGGCTGTTTAGTCTGGGGAAAAGGAAGCTGAGGGGAGACCTTATTGCTCTCTTGCAGTATCTTAAAGGTGCTTACAGCGAGAGCAGGGTTGATCTCTTCTCACTGGTGACAGGTGACAGGATGGGGGGAAGTGGCCTCAAGTTGTGCCGGGGGAAGTTTGGGTTGAATATCAGGAAACACTTCTTTACAGAAAGGGATGTTAAGCACTGGAATAGGCTCCCCAGGGAGGCTGAGTCACCATCCCTCGATGTGTTTAAAAACCATTTGGATGTGCTCAGGGACGTGATTTAGCAGAGGGTTGTTAGAGTTAGGGTAGTATGGCTATAATGGTTGTGGTTGGACGTGATGATGGACTTGAAGGTCTTTTCCAACCTGAGCAACTCTGATTCCTCTCTGATCTGTTTCACTGTGTATTATTTGCTGGACGTGACCCTTTTTTTTGGTATGAGTCCATATTTACTTTTGTGTGATTATCTGTCTGGGAAGTAAGTGTGTAGGGTAAGGATTTTTCCTTCTACTTTGCCTATAAGACGTTTGCATTACTATACTTCTGTTGTTTATTCACCTTTAGATTCTGCCACAGAAACAGGAAAAGATCTGTAGAGAAACACCTTCCGGCTATAATTAGATTTCAACTGTACCAAGATAAAAGGTGTAGCATAACTCAGCCAGTATGGAAATAGTTTAGAAAAACTTCAGTGTATGAAATCTGCACTACAAACCTGTCCACATTCAGGAAAAAAAAAACTGAAACCAGGGCATGAAAGGTACTTCTCGGGTAATGAATTAATGAGGACAAAACGAGCAAATGCTGAAGACGTGTTTAAAATACATGCCTTTCTGCAAATCTTCAGCTGGGTTAGGTTGAAGAAGTGGTAATTGAGGGAGAAGGTACCATTTTTCCTCATATTGTGAGAATGAGACATGCAGATAACAATGCTGTTATCTAAAGCCTTAAATGAGGCTTAGGGAGGGGTTGGGCCAGGTTCAACCCCTTCCACTGGCACAGGTGAATTCTTTCTCCTATGTTCCCAAGACTGGCTGTGTCCCTTCACCAGGTGCTCAGTCACTGGTTCAGGCTGTGACTTAGCAATTCCCATATAGAAATCAACAAAACTTAAATCTAATCTTAATAGCCTTGAAACAAAATGGAGAAAGGCAGTGGAAGGTAAGACGATGCCTTGGTGAATTAAACAGTCAGAATTAAGATAACGGCATGTATCTATTCAGCAGTAAGAGAAGAGGAAAAGTGAAACAGAAGTGTAGAAACTGCACTTACAGAGCTCCAATGGCACTGAATGAAGGGCATAAGGAGAAAAGGTGGGATGGAAAACAGAACATGAAAGTTATCTGAGAATATACAGATGTTCATAAAGCTGAACCTTCTTGTGCACTGAACAGTCCTATACAAAATTCACAGATGAGCTGCCACCCTTGCCTCTGCCTCCCTGTTAAACAAGGAGAGCTATCTCAAAGCAGCTGAATCAAGGGGTTATGAAGCTAATGTTGACCATGTTATCTTTCAGTTGCTGGATAAAATTCAATTGGCTATGATTCAATGGATAAAATTTCAATTGAATTCATTGGTTCTTATTTTCATTTTTATTTTGTTTGTATTGTTTTTTTTTTTCCTCACCAGTTGGTTAACCTTTGTTAGGCAACCCAGCAATATCACGGTAATTAAGTGACAGCAGTGAGTACTGAGTGTTTTAGTGTGCTGAGAGGAACTCTGCCCATTTGCAGTTTGGACACTAGCAACTAGAAGTGCAGGGAGAAGGCTGTAACTGTTCCATCTGTTCTATTCTACTGAATGGTGAGTGTCAGCATCTCTATCTCTGTTCCAGGCAAGGGGTTCATGCTGCCTTATTCCTACTTGGATTTCCCTTTGATCAGCTTTCTTAGTAAAAGCACTGGTGAGAGTCCTTGTTCATGAAAGCAGCCTCTAGACTTTGTGCTCCACTGACTTTCTTTGCTTGTTGTTATAACATGTAGGTGGCTCCAAAAGTATTGCCTCCTACTTATTTGGTGTAGCTTTCACAGAAATACAATGAGTACAATAACATTATTTGATAGAGTAAGTTCTCAGTTTCGAAGCACTGTTTTATCACCATAGTCACCATGTTGCAAGCAGAAGAAGCTTGTGGTTCACTATATCGATCTCAATCCCTCTGAATTAAGACTTGAAAAGGAGTAAAAGCGTTAACTGAGTAGGAGTGTGCCTTTATTTGTTAAAAGACAGGAGAACATGATAGGAAAAAGAGAGGAAAAAATAAAGAGGAGCAAGTCATAGAATCATAGGATGGCCTGGGTTGAAAAGGACCACAATGATCATTGAGTTTCAACCCCCCTGCTATGGGCAGGGTTGCCAACCGCTAGACCAAGCTGCCCAGAGGCAGTGCTGTGTATCCTGTGATCCTGAGGGTTTGTTGTTCTTCTGGGGTAATTGAGGATGATGTGGGAAGTGTGCCACCTGCTGTGGGGTTGGCAAATACCTTTTATGCCACGCGATGGTCCCTTCCACTTGGCCAGGAGCTGTTGCCAGCTGAGTGTCCAGTGTCGTGTGCTGTGCACGTGCCATACTTTTCTCCCTCTCCATTGTGGTTGTGGAGGGTTGTGATTACGGGGGGAGGAACCTGAGACCTTGTTCTGAGGCCCTCACAGAGTTGTTAATGTTTTATTTGGCTAGTCACCCCTCAGCTGCAAGTCTACCTCTTAACCAATCAGAAAGAGAGCAAGAATTCACGATGTTACAGTTCTGTACAGTGTTGTCACAGTGTCCAAGATAAAAAGAAATGTGTTGCTTTATTCCCACACGCCACCATGGCTGGGTGTTTTTGCCAGTGATGGACAAGAGCCTGCATGCCACTCTTGTGAAAATTTGCATGGCTCTCTGGAATGTGACTTGACTTTCACGTTGCTGTCACCATTGCTGAAACACAGCACCCACCACACCGCTGTGTTCACATCTGCTGTTTGGTCCCCAGAAACGTTCAGCAAATGTTGATGAATGTTAATGGGTGTATTTTTTCTGCATGGAGGAATTCAGTTCCACACCTTTGCTTCATGCACATTTCTGTGTCAGACGCCATCCAGTCAGATTGCCTCTCTGCTGCCAGCTGTCCCAGGGCAATAAAGTTTAATGGAATATTGTGGGGGAAGGTTCAACCTGTGCCGCTGTACCACCAATATCTGCCTCTGAAGTCATGAGCCAACGTAATTAAATCAGAAGCATTACTTTTGGAGTAACCCTCATATTTGGACCAAAACCTTTTTGTGTACTTCAAGAAGTCTATAAGGAGACACAAGTGAACTCTGTGTTTGGCACATGCATAGCTGATGATGTTCAACACAGTACCTTCAGTTAGAGATGCATATATTTTTGTATTTACACAAATTCCTTACTGACTGAACATACCTCCTCCGCTTCATTATTTTCATTCCATCTTTCCCTTGAAACTATTTCTTACACACAAACACGTCTATGTTTAGACTAGTACTTATTCCCATTTTGATAGCATCTTTAGAAATGAATCAGTTTAGAAAGAAGAGGGAGAGAGCAGTTGGGATGATGGGTTTTTAGTGGTTATCATCTGTGTATTTAAAAAGTAGCTAATGAGAAACTAAAGAACAAACTATGGTGAGACATCAAAAGCACAGAATACAAAATTGATGGTGATAGCCTGAGAAGTAAAGATGGGGAAAGGAGGAAAATGTTCTTTTCAGGCATAATATATATTAACACAATCGACTTTTAAGTAATTGTCTTTGTAGAGGGAGTAGGCTGAGCATCTGTGAGTCACTTTCTACCAAGCGTGGTAGGATTAAAATAATGGAGAATTTTGAAAGGGTAACATAGATACTACAGAGAGAACATCCTTAATTTAGGGTGCATTTTTCATTGTACAGAAGTGCAGATTATTACTGGTGAGGAAAAAGAGAATGCTACTTAGATAAATAGAAGGAATGAAGTGTGAAATAATCAGCCTCACAATGTCCAGTCTTTTCACGTGGTAAACAGCATGTTTCCTTCTTCATTATATCAAAGGAAGGTAGCTGTCATCTGAAAATTATAACTGCTTTGCAAGACAGTAGAAGGATTAGTCCTATAGATCATACTCAGCTCCTGTGCAAGCGGAAAGTGCCTTGAGTAAGGCTGGGTTGCTAAAAGAGTGTTGCAATTTAAAATAATTAAAAGATCACTTATTATACTGGGCAGTTGCAATTTTGCATCAAATTAACACCATAAACTGATTGTTTCCTGTACTGTTGGGTCAATTACGATGAAACAGACCTTCCCACTAATCATCTTCAGAGATGTGTGTTTCTTAAAGCGGGAAAATTATTTGATGATTTTGGTTATTCATGTTATGACAGCGCCTATGGGCTACAGTATGGGTGGACTTTCTAATTATTTTGTTCCTATTAGCACAAATCCAGCTTTTCTTGTGTTTTGTCCAAATGCTCTTGATTTAGTTATGATTTAAGATGAAAAGGCTGGAAGCCCTTGAAGTTTATTTATTTCATAAAATAAAGCTTATTACCCAGCTGCCATTCTACACAACTGGTGTTTTAGTACCTATCACCTGTAAAACTTACATCATATAATAGTTGAAAAATAGTGCAGAGAAGGCTGTAGCAGATACCTTGTTCTCAGCAGACAGTGCTTATGGAAGAGGAGGGTTATTAAGTCTCTCAGGCTGGGTGTTATGGTATAGCTCATGTCTAGCTGGTCGGTTTTATTTGAGTGGGTTATCTGAGTGCTTCCCACTGTCTTATAATATATGCTACCAATCATGTACAACTTATGAATGGGAAACACTAGTTTGCCTTTCCATAGCTGGAGAAGTAGGAGAGGACTCACCCCACAGCACTCTGGGAGCTGAAGGGACCCCAAATCCATAGTGTGTGAAGCTCTTCCTCTCCGCTGCAGCAGGGCTCTTAATGTTGGAATGGGTGAGAAGAGAAGAATGAAATGAGAAATGTGTAGTTTACATGGAGGAAAGGTGACCTGGGCCTTCAGTAGGTAGCTTCTTCACAACAGTACCTCGATCACAGCTGTAGTGTGCACTTGAAAAATGCTGTCAGAAGAGTTTGCGGTTAGCCTTGACAGTATGAAGAGTTGAGAAGAAACTCCTCCTGGATTTATCAGACCAAAAATTTTAAAAACAAACATAAAAAACCCAACAAAACGCCAACAAACTAGTAGTCCAATAGGAACTGAGATAATTGCTTCTGTATTTCACTTTTGTCATCCTTCAGAGCCGCAAAGTGCTAAGAAATGGCAGCATTAATGTTCCCAGTAAAGCTGAATGGAAACTGACTCTGTTTCTAAGGAGGAATATCCACTGCAGTAATACTGCTATAAAGTAAGCTCTTGGAATTACATTTGTGGAGTTTATACCTGAACCCAAAGAAGCTGAATCCTCTCAGTGTTCCCTTCTGTGTCCATATTTTAACACTTTTGATGCTGATATTACTCTAATTTTATAGGCTTGAGGGAACAGCTGAATGAGTTTGAGTGCTTTCACAAAACAGGACTTTACTTTTAGGCCAAATGAATGTGATCCAGAAAAAAATGTAGACCTGAACTTAGTAATTACCTAGTTTCAAGCAGTGAATATGTGCTCGGTGGAGGGAAATGAGTTGGAATTCTTACTTTGTCTGTTACTGGATATGCAAGAATTTGTTAGTCTGTTGCATATTTTGCTTGGATTGATACATCGGTATGTGAAAAAAAATTATGCAGAAAGCAATAAAATATACAGAATATCAGTTATTGTTTTGTACATAGCAAGAACGTAATTAACTGCATATGGTTATTAGCAACTTACTGCAAAATGTTGTTAGTGGAGAGACAGAAAGTGAAGATTCATGTACTTTATGGGAAAAATGCCTCTTTAATCTTCATTCTGTACAGCATCTAGCACTAACCTTGACTGTGCCTTGCAGGCATGTCTATTAAATTGTGTCATTGCCTTATGCTAGTAGTCTTGGTTTTTCAGTAGACCGCAGTTGATAGTAGCAAGATGATCAAAAGATCTGTCTAATTCTCAGTTGTTCTTGTATTTGAATTACTTTAAAACTTGGGTTAAGTTAAAGGGACTCGTTAGGCAAAGGATGTGGCAAGAGAGATCTTCTGGGAGAGAGCTGTGATGTGCTCTTCTACATTATCTGTTCTCCTGTCTGTGTCACTGTGGGAATGAGTGATCATGAGTTGAAATGAGCCAAGTGCACAAATGATTTACTGAAATGTTGCTAGCCTTGTTCTACTGTTTTTAGCTATTAAAACAGAATGATCGAGACTTCAGTGCTATTGGTTTATTTGCCCGTTTGTTCCTAAACAAAAGGAACACGAGCACAGTAAATAACTTCCTGCTGCTGGAATATTTTCAGGATACAATGACTTGTTATCGTATTAGTTTCCTTAGTTTAAAAGAGAATAGTCATTCTGTATCTTCATGAATTTATGAGCAGATTATTGCTCTTATGCGTGTACATTTCTTTGTCTGCAAGGCAGGGTAATCAACAACACAGCAGATTAATAAATAAAATTCCTTACAGAACTACTTTAAACCTCACTGCGTGTGGTGGGCAGGGAAAATAAAATAAAGTAAAATAAAAACAAAGCAAAATCTGTCTAAAGGCTCTAAGCCATCATATCCTCGAGTCTTGAAGAGGAGATGGTGTAATTTAGAAGTTCATCTACCTACATTTAAAAAAAATGTTTTATATCTGCTGATGTTCGTTGGACAGCTTTCTGTATGTTAAGGCTATAATTAATTGACATGATCTTGTCTTCTGGACACAGTTATATTTCTTGTATTATATTATTCTATGCTGAAGATCTGTGTTATCTCCTGTGCAGATACTCAGATTGAAGGCAAGATTAATACCATCATTTTTAGCCACCGTAAATCAGAATACATTTTTCCAGCTTTTGAAAATGATCTTGAAGCAATTTGTTAGCAGAGCTCCAATCAGATAGTGCTAACCTGTAAGGCATACCACGATGCTTTCAGAGGAGAAAACGTTGCAGTTCACCCCAAAGGTGACGATATTTCAATGCAATACATTGTTTTTCATTGTGTTATCGTATCTGTCAAGCTTTGAATCTATATTGGAGACTTTGCAAAGGATGAATCTCTGCAGACGTGGTTCATTGCCATTTATAGCAATATGCCAAACGGCATGTGCTCTGTTAGACATTATCAAAGAACATTTCCCATGTTTAGCTGAAAAATCAAAAGCTTCTATTAATTGTTTTGACTTCCTGGGCTTGTCTAAATGGGACCATCCTGAAACAGCAAAGCAGCATTCCTGCAGCAATGGCAATGCTTCATCTTTTCTAGCATGAAGCGCCTGGACCACCTTGTGTTGTGATCAGAGTAAATCAGTGAACTCAACATTGTCGTAAAATGGTTTTAACAGCTTTGTTACCCTCAGAGTTTTGCTGTTTTGAAGGTTTGATCGTCATGCAAATTGAACCTTACTGAGTGTTCTGCAGATTTCTGGTGTTGGCAGACTCTAGAGTTAACTGCAGCTTTAATAAGTAGAATTCTTATGTCCTTAGAGAATACATGAGAATGATACATGAATGATCTTTAACCTTGAAAGTGGTAAACTGTCCTTTGAATATAAAGAACATCTCAACACTTGTCTCAACTTATTCAGTCTTTTCTAAATCTCTCTATGCATATGTGTGTGTGTGTACATAAAAGTAAACTTCATTTATTTTTATCTATTATTATGCATTGACACAAAGAGATTCGTTTTAGAAGTTATATAACAGGAATATACTTGCATCCTTGCACTGAAGTGAACTGCCTATGCATCTATAAGGAACAAGATGCTGTGTCAGTTGCTTTACTGAATGTGTTGGTTGAGCTAAATTAACTTCAACAGGGGACTTTAAACCAGAAGGTATATAAGCAAGACATACTCAACTTTTTGAGACCAAATGACTGCTGCAGGTTTTCAAAATACTCATTCTCTACTGTAACCTCTACCATTGGAATTTCTGTTTACGGTGTGGGCAGAAGCTTAGACCAGTGCTAAGTAAATGTCATTAATCAACTTGTTGCATCAGTTGCTGATTCAGTTTTAGCTGTCCTAGAAGTAGTTCATTCCAGATTAATACTTTCTCTGACTCTGCTTCTCATGAGAGACTCTAATATAGGCTGTGTCCTTACACGTTCAGGACAAATGAAGGGAATTGTATTTGTCTCGTTCTCTCACTTTAAACCGTGCTTCTCCCACTCCAAGCTTTCCTGGGAAGGCTTGTCTCAGCCGTTAAATTGGTCGTTAAAAGAACCGCTGTATAAATCTCAATATAAGTGCTTGTATAAGAACTGCCAGACAGGAGTGAAATTTTGAGACTTCCACTTCCCAGATTTCTCAGGGAATTTTTGCTGGTTGTCTTAGGGAGGGTTGACAAACTATGGAAAAGGGCCCAAAGTTTCCTCTTTCAGAAGCTTCCTTCTTTTTCTGAATTTGACAGTGACTTTCATTTTGTATTTGGCTACGACAGTATTAACCCCTAGAAACAGTAATGAAAAATTTACTTATGTATGTCGAATTCAGGGTATAGTGAGAGGTATCTGGAATCAAGGCCTTTCCAATGGACAGTAGCTAACTTCCTGGCAGGTCAGTGAGCTGGTGTGCAAACACTGAAGATCAAGGCCTTTCTTTCCTCCAGAAGGTTTTCCTATGGTCTTTTTGTCTACTGTGTTCATATTTTTACACTGATTAAGGCAAGGCTGTAAATAGAAAAGTAGTAGTCGTCATATTTGCATAGCTTTACAGAAGAGAAAATGAGAGTAAGCAACGAAAATGGGAGGTAAATAGTGGGATGCAAAGAGATAACAGAGGTCTGCAAGAAGATTGTAGAAGCTACTGTGCTGTTGGCTGGCACTTCTGGACTGAGCCGAGTTGACTTCTGGAAAATGACTGCGATGGAGGAAAGGGAACCAAAGTGTTCACAGTATAGCCTTTTGTTTTAAACTTGCATAAAACTATATTCTAGATGAACAGTTCTAATTCAAGCAATTCAAAGATAATCTTTGAAAGTTTCAGTGTTGTTGTGGAAATTAGGTTATTCCTAGGCTTACGCTGTGTCTTGCAAGTTGACCTTTTCTATTACTTGGAATTACTTAAGAGCAGTGTCACTAAATCTTATGCATATTTAATAGACTTAGCCCTTGGGTTTATTGTGACATGGGTCCCTGAAGTTTTGCAATACATGTTGCTAGAGGGTGAGTGCAGGAAAATAATACCAAGGCCTAAGCATCCTGATGCCCTTACATTTTGAAACTGCAGGAATCTGAAACAGGTCTATATATTCCTAGTACTGAATGTTGGATTTGAGGATTTAGATTTCGGTTTTAAACTGGGAATGAAAGATAAACTGTATCTCATATCAAGCGATGACAGTACCTTCCACTGGATGCTTAAAATGTTTTCTCTGTGTATTTTCATGCAAATAGCCTGCAATGGTTATTTCCCTTTGGTTGTTTCTTCTTTATTTGTTATTTGTTTGTTTCCCCCTATAGTTTTGTTTCATTTTAAAAGTTAATTCCAAAGCACGGTCTGGCATTGGTTTCAACATGAGATTGGAAAGGAATAGTAATTCTGACTCCTGGCTACTTCTGCTGCTTCCACTGACTTAATAGAATAAGCTCAACTAGTATGATCAAATGTTGCCTGATCTGTAAAGTTATTTATAGACACATACGAGGAAAGGGTGGAAAAAAAACCAACAAATATTGATCTTACTCCTACAGTTTTGTAGAAACTGTCTCTATATGAAATAGCACCTTGAGAAGATCATTGGAATTAATATTTAGAAGAAACACCATATGTTTTGCTGTCCTAGGGCTAAATTTTGGAAGTGGGGATTTTTGTGTTTGTATTTTGTATTTAGTATTCTTGTTTTGGAAGCTATAAGAAGTGCCTTTTAACTGAAGACAAAGCTCACTTTTCTGTCACTGAAAACAGTAGCTGAACAGATCTCTGATAAACTCAGCATGTGCGTAATAATCCTCTGGAAAAGACAACATGCTGGAGGCCCAGTGTTTGCGTAAAGTAGAGAGGATATACTCATTTCTGTAGAAGGAACCATTCTGTTTCCTATAAGTACAGGCAGCTGTGAGTGTGGGTTTAATTCCCCTCCATGCAAATACTGCTGTGCTCAAAGCATCCTTGAACAAACATGTAAATGATGCCCTGAATAGTCATGATTGTTCAACTTTAATTCCTATTAGCTAATCAAGGTGATGTGGGCAAATACCCTGCTGAGAAAATATTCTGGATATAATGGGTGAATATCAGTGGGACATTTGGCACTGTTCCTGTACAACTGCAACACTGGATTCAGAGGCTTATTGGAAGAGTTGACATTGATTCAATGTCTGCTTATGTATGTGAGGTTTGCTATGTTACTTTATATGACCTATTACTCTGTGTAATGATACTCGGTGTAGCGAGTGGAGTTCTGTATTGTACATATGAGGCTTGCAAAAACATAATTGTAAAGAAACAGCTGATGTTTGACTCATAAGGCTATACATTTGACAATAAATCCAGTGTTTAAGTAGACCATTTAATCACTGTCGTGTATCACTAAAAGAATCCTCTGTTATGTGTGTTTGGACAAATGACCTGTAAGTAAGAAGATTGCTAAGTAGAGAAGAAGCAGGTATTAAGACCTCCATTAGCTGAAATGAAATTTCTTAAAAATATTCAAACTGAGGCATGGCTGCAATTTTGAGCACCCTAGTCATGTTATTTTGAGGCAACTCCTTTTTTGTTGTCTAGAAAGAGATTTGTGTCTCTAAGATGGTGGAGCAGTTGAGCTCTAGCTATTACCAGGGAGTTCAAAATGGAGGCAATCTGTTACACGTAATAAACAACCCTCCTTATTGTCTTACTGTCTTATGCCATGGTATCTAACCTAGCCTCTAGCTTGCACAAAAAAAAAAAAAAAAAAAAACCAGCAGTGGATACAAGAAAATGAGCAATCAAGAAAGAGATATATGAACATATGCAACGTTCATTCCCGGCCTTCCGAAATATTTTGTAGGGCATGCAAAAAACAGCTTTGAAGAAAAGGCATCTAAGTTACAGTAAGAAAGTGTAAGAGACAATCATCTAGAAAATTGCAGCTTTTTCTACAATGACAACTCTGTCAACACGATAACCACAGAGAGATTAAAATGCAAACTTATCTGCATGGGACAAAAATGCACATGTTTATGATGTCTGTGTCTTAACTACTACATTTTTAGGAACAGATGAAAGTCAGATCTCTAAGTCAAGTTCATGTAATTCTCTGTAGAGATTTTCTTAGTTCCTTTCTGTTCATTGACAGGATTTTCAAGGAAGAGAAGTATTACTTTCTTCTTAATCTGGGTCTCTGTGGAATTACCTACACGCTTGTATCATGTCCTCAGTACAACATGTCCCATATGGAAAGCTGAGGAAAGGAGTGATGCTCGTATTTCATTGATACAGTATGTTGTTCTTATCTTTTTAAATAGTCTAAATACAATGAATCTTCAAATTGGTGTCAAGACGACTTATGAGAAGGTTGATAAAGCTTTGGGATTTCATTCTCTGCCTAAGAGATGCCACACTGAGCGAGTGGCTTAACATCTTTATATTTGCCACAGACTGTGAATTAAGATAGAAAGTAATCTCATCTCTGAATACTTTTATAGATATTCAGTATTGGTGGCATTTGATTCGTTATTACCAAGAGATTTATTTGCGGATTCTTGTTGCCTGGACAACAGGAATGGTCTGCAGAATACAAAATTTGGAAGGCTGGCCACACTTTCACTCTCTGGTTTCATGCAGGAGAAAATGAAATACATACCCACTTGCAATATGCATTATTCCAGCCTTGTAGGAGCATTATATTGTACATTAAATTACCAAAGCTCTTTGCCTGTGTGATTCTTATAAGCTTAATCTTAAATTATGTGCATTCTGGTTACTGCTTCGTAGTAGGATCAGTTTCTAGCAGATAAATATTTTGCCTGTCTCAGAAGGCAGTTTTAAACCTTGCTTGTCCCATATTCTTTTTATTCTATTATACAGCATTTGTTGAAATGGCTTTTAATTCCTTTGACTTCTGTGGCAGGCAGTCATAACAGGAGATTTGAATGAAAATGGCAGAATGAGAATGAGTAGGCTTTTAGTACTGCTCTACAAAACTGTCTAGCCACTGCTTCCTGTTTTATAGTAAGATTGGTTCAGCATAAACTGATATGGAGAAGTTTTGAAAGTGTGAATTTTATTTTTATTTTCTGATAAATGCGTACATGATTCATTTTGACCTTTAATCCAGCTACCATTGAAGTCTGCGATAATGCTGCCATCAATTCCTATAGTGCAGAAGTGGACTTATAATGAGCTACTTAACATGTCATTTATCTAAGTTGTCACAGCTTGAAAGGTGTAGGAAAAAGACTGGTAGAATAGAGTGACTGAAGGGTCTGTAAATGTAATCAAAAGAAACCAAATCTTGTGTGAGAAGCTGTTTCAGCTCGGTCTCTTTCATCTATAGAAACCTGAGAGAATTTGTTTAGTAGATTCTGGCAACAAAAACACACACTCAACTGCAGTGTTTAGAATGACCCTTCAGAATTAAACCAGACAGCTGAGTAATTTCACAGTTACGCAGATACAGTTCAGGACTTGTAAGTTCTTCAAGTTCTGTCTCAAAACTTCTGATGTAAAAGTCTTGTTTGTAGACCATTTCTGTCTTGGTATCCTTATCTATGCCGTAATGGACTCATACCTTGGAAAAGATCTGAAAATAGATGCTCTAGTATTTAAGATGTATTTTGAAAGAGTGATGATGGTGTAAAGCAAAAGCTGTATATTATGGTATTTGGTGTGTTTGAAGATTAATATGAAGGTTTTATTTACATTTCCTGTTCATAAAGTGTTCAGAATTACATAATTATATAATTTGATCTTAAACAAAAAAGTATTTTATCAAGAGTTTCTCTCAGCTTCTAAAATTAAATTTGATTAAATGCTCACAAAGAGATACTACTTAAACAAAAAAGATTTTATGTAAAAGTTTCCTATTAACTAACATTTCTTCTTGAATTAAGGGATTCTGAAAGCTGGTTCTGGAGCAGGTACAACAGCAGTAATCAAAACCTGGCCAGATCCCATCATAACTCTTCAGTCCTGGTGAATATTGAATTGTGGAGAGCTTAGCTGCATAGGCTGGCTCTGCTGCACATTTTCATGTTGTTTTTATAATAAATGAGTTGTCAGTGAATGAATCATCCAGGGTGTTATTCAGCATCTTCAGGCTTTTCCGTATCTTTTCTGTTACTGTGTATAAATATGTTAAGCACAACTGCCTGTGTTGGATCAAAACGTGTCACCTATTTGTAAAACGATGGATTAAATATCCCTCTCCTTTTTTTTTTTTTTTTTTTTTTTTTTAATTATTAATATTATTATTTTTTTGGTCCTGAGATTTTAGCCTAATTTTCTTTGGTTTCTTTCCCTTTATTCAGACGTGGTGTTCCACTACTATTGCTCTAGCACCAATTCTCTTGTCAAAATGGAATCTCTCTCCTGTCACTATCTTGTCCACTGTTAATTTAAGAATCATGTCAATTAAAATTAAGTTTTCCTTGTGTAAAAAGCATTTCTTAGGAAGACAGATCCATGGAACATTTAATACTCCAGAAGATTTTCAGGGTGGTTCATTTGCAAAATGTGCAATCCCATGTAGTTAGGACTTGCAGATATAAAGGATCTATTTATGTCTGTAGTAGTAGTAAGTACAGAACAAGACTTGTTTATTGTTCACGTTACCATGGGGTATCAGTCCCACAAGCTAATATCCTGTATCCTAGTGAGCTGAAAAGGAGGAAGGGAAGATATTTTTCTCAAAAACCAAATCTTTCCATTTTTCGCAGGCCCTGATTAAGGATAATTACATTTTCAATGGGAAGACTGCTCTGAAAAATCCTGAGAATGTGTCTTGCTACTGCTCATGCTTTTTTCTTACGTGTAAGAACAGCCTACGCTTCTGGAGGCCATTCTGAGTGAACTGTGTTGGTAGGAAATTGGCAGATGTTAGAAATCATTTTGAAAAGCAGTAACTTAAAATCTGAAGTGCTCACGAGACTACATAGGGAAGTAATTCACAGAAATCACATTTTAGGATTTGTGACTAAAAAATTATAAAAACATGGGAGGATGTAAATCAAAATCTGACAAAAATCTAAATGGGGAATGTAATATGTAGAAAATAATGTTTTTCAAGTTGAAAAGTTTCCAAGCCTTGTACTGATTTATTTATGAAACTGGTAAAGGGTGAACAAGGATCTCAAATTTAGGACAGTGAGCTCAAAGAAAATTGACATTGATTCCTTAAAGCTTGGTATCCTAAAGATTGTCTTTAAGACGGTGCTTTATCCAATTTCTCATCAGTGGGCAAAATAAATAATACACACACACAGAAAAACCCAAACAGTGCTTCCCTACTGCTAAATCCCAGGAGGATGCTGTTGACATCTGTGTATTCTGACCTTGTGTTCCTAATCCAGGTGCCTATGGGCAGAGAATGCTATTTACTAAGTTACAAAGGTTTTTTGTTTCATTTTTTTTTGTGTGTGATGTGGGCTTTTTTTTTTTCCTGTACAGAAGTTTTGGATTTACTTACGTGCTCATGTTCTTCAAGTAATGAGTAAGCCTATAAGAGACTCCTCAGATAAGTAAATATTTAAAAAATCAAGGAAAGAAAGAAAAGCTCTATTGCAGAATTGCAGAGGTAGAGATGAAAGGTAATTATGGAAGGATAGGGGCCAACTCCTTCAGGATGATTTTATCTCTAATAATATTGAACTGGGGAAATGCAACAAGAATATAAGTAAATAACCTTTTAGTTCAGTGTTCATACTTTCATACATCAATGTGTGTGTGTATGTATGTGTATATTTGCACTTAAATGTGTGTATATGTATGTATTTCCCTGCCCCTGGTTACATGATAATGCTGCGCAAAGTATTTTCTAACATATCAGAATATTTACAGATGTAATATCTTAGTGGCTCTCCTAGGCTATTATTTAATCTGTTTTACTAGACCAAAAAGAATTATCAGTCATGTGACAGAAAAATTAAACGCATCTTAAAACTAGCATTTCCAGTTTCTGATTAGAATTGTAGTCTGTTCCAAAGCTTCTTGATGTGAGATCATTTCTTTTTTGCCCAATCTCTGCATCTGACCCCTAAGGATTCTGTTGTATGTGCAGATAGGGAGGGGGAAGGTGCCTGCCTCTGACTTAATGGGATTTCGACCTTCAGAAATAATATGTAATGTTTGTCACTTGGAGCAGGAGAAAAAATATTAAAGAATGGAAATGATTTATTGTTATGCAAAGTGTATGTTCATTGCTAGTTTATACATCTGCACGTTGCTACATTTTGTGCTTCTCTCACAGCTTGAGAAAAACAAGTACTATCAGCATGTCTGTAAAAAACAAATGCATTCTTCATGGCAGCTTCCAGTGTGAGATGCTCTTCCACTTGTAGAGGCTTGCATTATCTTCAGAGTGTCTGACTCTCAGCCACCCTACTGCTAAGTGACGCAAAAGGAATCACTCACCAGCTCCCACATGCAGACAAATTCCCTTCCAGTCCCTGTAAAACCCCCATTTTATTGCTGAGCATGACATACAGTGTGAAATATCCCTTTGGCTAGTTTGGATCAGCTGTCCTGGCTGTGCCCCTCAGCTTCTTGCCCTCCCCCAACCTCCTTGCTGGCAAAGAGCTGTGAAACTATGAAGCCCTGCTCAGCATAACGCAGGCAGTGGTTACACACACAGCAGAATCCTTAGGGGTCAGGTGCAGAGATTGGTCTGGTAAAACTGTACTTAATCACTAGTTCAAAATGCATACGAGTCATACAGACTCCTACAAGTAAAGGTAAAACTCCATTCCATCCAGAGCTAATGAACTAGTAAAAGCTCTTTTCTCTTTCTGTCCACCATAGGCATGTACAGTGATGATTTCTTCTTAACTAGCAGCCCTTTCCCAATTAACCATTTCTTAACAGAATGAGATCATCCTCCCAGGATTCCTCTCAAATCTTTTTCCAATTCATGCATTTCAATGTCCTTATGTCTTTCTGAAATATTTATTTTCTTGCAAAATTTGTTCTCAAATAGACTGAACAAAATAATATTCTAATAACAAATCCACCATAGGTTCTCTTCATTAACTGTGCATGCTACTTGTCTTTGCCTTCTTCACTGACATTAAACACCTCATACTGTTTCCAGTTGTCTACACCAAAACATTGAAATTTGAGTTTGATGTAATACAACTTAAGCAGTATGATTGAGTGGTTCGTATTATTTCATTTATTGTGCATTGCCTCACATCTGACAATTCTACATTTCGTCTCCAACCCTCTCCTTCTTGCCTATGTTTTCATATGAACTCACACTATTCATAGAAAATGATGCATAAATGATGAAAACAGATAAAGTAATTTTATATTAAAATGTGAAAATATTTGCCCTGTTTAGGGCATAATTATTAAATTAACTAGGATATCTTAAGTCTGCTTAAGTCTGCTGTGGCAGATTAATAGTGCAGTGACCTTCTCTGAATTTTTACGCTACTTCTTTTTTGTGCATCTACCTCTACTTGTGCTCTTATAAGCCTGTATCAAAGTAAGTCAGTTTTTATACTGAGAATCATGCTTATCTGCATTTTGTGAATGCAGTAGTCCTATGCTGAACCGATAGAATAAAATGAAGGTGTGAAAATTTGGTTGCAGATGTGGCTGATTTATTTTATTTTTTATTTTATTTTTTATTTTATTTTTTATTATTTTTATTTTATTTTATTTTATTATTTTATTATTGTATTTTACCTGCTTTGCTGGGTGTCTTACACTGGAGAAGCAATGGCCCAGTTTTGGCTCTGCCAGGCCAAATCATCGTCTGGGCTGGGGACTGAAGGAGGACAGCACTGCCTCCCTAGGTGGCTGGGAACTGATATAAAGTGTGGATGTTGGTACTGGAATGTGGGAGACACCTTTTACAGAGGATGTAGGGAAGTCCTCAGTACGTTCATTCACATTGATCCTATATATGAACCTTTGATAATCAGTCCTTGGTTTACAGTTTCTACAGTGTTACAATCTCAGGTTTCGTTAAGATGAAGCTGGGAAAATAATTAGTATTATATAAATAAGTATTAAGAATTTGCATTTTCCCATCTTTAAATGCCTTTATTCAGGATAATATGTTACTGTAGCCATGCAGAAAAACGGAGTAAAGGATTTCAGGTTTATCTTTGAATGTTCTTCCTTCTGAAAACTGGTTTATGCTTGTAAGCTGTGCTCTACCTATATTATAGCCTATTAATATTGCTGCTAATTGGCTTTCTCCTCCAATTCTTCTTGGAGTAGACCCGAATCCGCAGAAGTTTTAGTGGTGATATATTGTATCACATTTCCACCAATGTTTAAAATCTTAACCCCGATTTCCCATAAGTTCTTCATTTGCCTGAAAAGAAAAAACTCCATTTTGCTAATGATATTAATTTTCTATTCCCTAAGAATTCAACTTTTCATCTTCTTCCCTCCTTCCCCCAACTGTATTTGCTTGCTTTTGATAAATCATACGATCTTCTGTTTCAGAAAAGACCTTTACATACAAGCTTACATTTCAGGATGAAACAAAAGCTAAAAGATATTGAAGCATATGTTTAAAGCAAGCTCTGAATTTCCCGACTCAGCAGGTTCCTAGACAGTAATGTTTTCATGTTGCTGGTCAGAGGTCACATCATTTATATACTGGTCCCCTGCCACATTGAGTTACAAGGTTTGCTGATACACCCAGATGACTTAACATTCACAGACTATATTGGATATTCATAGACTATATTGGAACAGCTCTGCCTTTGGTGCTTTTCATGCTCTTTTTTTTGCTATTATATATTTGCTGCTCCATTATAGCACGATTGCTTTACTTTTTCTTTAGAGATTTACAGCATACTAACCTCAGGCACACATCAGAGAAGTTAATGACAGAGACTGAATTTGATTTATGTCTCAAGACTATTTAGCAGATTAGAACTGTTTTTTTTCTCCTTCAGTAGCATAGAAAAGGTGATGTGCCGCTGTGACAAGTTGTATGAAGTGGGAGCATAAGCTTTCAGGGCCAGAGTTAATAAGTGGGCAGAGTCCCTTAAATCATCTTTCTCATGCACTGTTCTGATCCCTGTCTTGCTGGGTAAATTCACATCTGTGATGCAGCAGGCCACGTATCAAGCATTTTATGTAGTGTAACAGGTACATTTTACTTCCAGCCTTCCACAGGTAGGAGCCATTCTTCTTGCAAATTCAGTTGTAGATATTACTGTGGGATGCATTTCTTCTTTTATCACACAGAGAAAAACATTTTTGTTATAAACAACTTGAGCACCCAGAAACCTCTGGGGAGGGCTTGTTAGCTTGTCTGTTTGAAGTGTGCGCTCCGAGCAGACAAAGGAGGAGGAATACTCTGTACAGTTTATGCTGTATTTTGGGCGTAATTGCAGTGAAAGGTATCAGAATCACAGAATCTTATGTGTTGGAAGGGACATCTGGACTACTCAACTCCCCTGCTAAAAGCAGCTTCTCTACAGTGGTTTACACAGGAAGGCTTCCAGACAAGCTTTGACTGTCTCAAATGAGATATCTCTATGAGGTTTTTCCTGATGTTCAGATGAAATTTTCCTGTGTTCCAGTTTGTGCCCATTGTTCATTGTTCTGTCATTGGGTACTGTTGAAAAGACCCTGGCCCCATCCACTTGACTCCTGCCCATTAGATATTTGTAAGTGTTGATAAGATTCCCCCGCCCAGTCTTCCCTTCTCCAGTATTTGTCATTGGCATTTAAAAAAACTTAACTGCATAGCTATGTGACCATGTTTTTTGTTTCTATTTATTTTTAATAAACCTGGAAGTTGACTAATTTGGCATTCTCAGAAGCCATAGCAGCTCAAGCTCCTCGTGAGTGGTAATTCTGATGACATCTGGTCATTGCTGCAACTTCTGGAGGGGGAAAAAAATCACCACCTTTTGAGGTCACAAAGCGTTTTCAGAAACAGAAGAAATGGTTTGGTGCACGGTGTTGTATTGGGCCTTTTTCAGACTGCTTATAAACCAGACTGGAGTGCAAGCCTGTTTAATTAATGGGACTGAAGTTGCCTGATAGCATTATTCACATTATTCACAAGCAGCACAGTCTGTTAGCAGGGAGTATTCAGAGCACATATTTTTGTGTGTACATAAATATAAGTGGTTTCCTTCATATACTAGAAAATGGAACAGCAATTTTGGCCATTATTTTGCAAATAAATTTGCTGGGAAGATGAATACAAACCAATTACAAGTATGCCATTCTTAAGTTGTTTCTTGTTTGAAGGCTTTGCCAGTTCCGTAATTGCTCGGAAACTAATCAGTTATACAAATTGTCTTTGTTCAAATTTAACTGCTAAGCTGATTTCCTGATTATTGTCCTTTCATGTTTTCATAAAGCTTTCAGATTAACTAATTCAGAGATGATCATAGTTTTACAAGCAGTGTGGATGCATCCTCGTAAACAGTTGTTAATCATTATAATGATTGTATATCATCATAATGTATGACCCCAGTCACATCTATTTTCTTGAAATACATTATTACATTAATCAATATTTAATGCTACTTTGCACTGTGTTTTAAGGAATTACTCTCTTTACTTTTTGTTTGTATAAGGCAAATAAAATACTCGACTTAAGGACTCGCCATAGTACCTTCTGCCTAACGTTTTTGACTCTTGGAAGCAGATGGTAGAAAGTTAAAGATATTGTCTTTCGTTCAAATCCCATTTCCCACACAGCCAATGAAGCAAAATGCTCTCCCTGTATCAGTGTCAGTACCTATGGAGTGTGCTATACAGTACATTGAACTGCAAATTTTTGGGATAGAACATCTCTGTGGGGCTGTTTGTACATTTTTCTCAAGTCTTGAATGAGTTCTGCATTCAAGTCCAGTTTGATCATCAAGCTGCAAACTGATGTTTTATCTTTGGCATCATACCTGCAAACATCGTATTGTTTTGGGTTTAAAAGAGATATATGCATAAAATATTGAGAACTTGCATATATGGGTGTGCAAGTATGCATATTGCCCTTCGGTTTTGGTCTTGGTAGGCAGGCTATTGGCAGACTGTTTCTGACTGTGTGACCTTGAGAAATCCTCTTAAGGTATCTCCCCCCAGCTTCTTAAATTTTTAATAGAGATACTGATACCTATGTGCCTTACATTATGTATAAGTTGTATCTCCATTTGCAAAGTATTTTAAGGCTTCTGCATGAATGAGTTTAATTGGAAAGAAAAACAACTAACCTCTCTATCTACTGTCCTGATTGAAATCCTCTGTACTTCAGATAAAGCTGAAATATAATAGAATAACACAGAAATGAAAGTGCAGACAAAAATCTTGAGATTTCTGTGAAACGTCTCCTAATGATATATCATGATTTGAATTGGAAATGAATACATGGAGCTTTAGTCCCTTCATTCAACAGAGGTTAAGCTATTTAAATGGTTGTAACTAGAGTGAAAATTGATTGCTTCTCAAGACTGCATTCTTGATCACTATGGTAAGATGTCCCCTACAGATAAATGCAACTCTAGATGAGGTAGGATGGTATTAGCTTGTTTCTGAAAACTTTTCGTGGAAAGCATTTGCTGTTTGCCAAAAAATTCAGTTTTTAAAGCATGTTTTATATGTTGACAATTCATAAGTTTCCAGATAAATAAAAACCTGCTGAGATCTTATTTTGATATAACATCCAGATGTCTCATTCAAAACTGCGTATAGCTGTCAATATTCTCAGTCTATTCAGTAAAGCAGGCTCCCCTAAACAGAGCTTTGACATACAGCGCTACTGGATGAATACACATGTGGGGTACAAACAGAGTTCTGCCAAGTTTTGTCACTGTCTCAGTGTCTACTGCACTTCTGAAAGTAGACCTTGTTTTTCAGTGCTTGAAGATCCCCTAGGAAACTAATTTAGGTCTATTCTTTTAGAAAATATTTGTTTATTGTTTTTTAGAATAGAGGATTTACTGAGCTTAATCCAGGGGCATTTGCTGAACTAGACCCTCCACATGTGCTGCATTGGCACACGCTGCATAATACTTGAGTTCACTAAACAGTTTCACTACTCATGAGTCTTAATTCTAAACAGTGTTTTAATCTTTACAGCTTTGTAACATTACTCATGAGACTTGTGAATGTGCTTCAAGCCACGATAGATCTGAATCATGGAGTGAAATGACAAAGATTTGTTCTTACTTCTCGACCCACATTGTTTTGCATGCTTATCATAATGAAATAATTCCCAATATATTTCATGCATTATCTTATAACAGTGAGGGAAAGTGAATGTAGTGAGGAAACCTCTCCAGAAAGCTGCAAGTATTTTGAGTTCTAGTACTCCTGCTCATCTTTGCAACTGAAGATGCTGCTCTGGTTTGGAGGAGGCAAAGGGTTTGGAGGAGTGAAGGGGAGTGAAAGTGAAGTAAGTAATTACAGAAACCCTGGAACTCATAAGCAACCTGTTTTTTCCCCTTCCGTTACTTTTTTTTCCTGTAGCATATGTTATTTCAGAAGCTGTGAGTGGAAACGTGAGATACGCATTCTTTCTCCCTGTTAGTTCTGTTTCGTAGTTCTCTTCCTTAATGTGGTTCTCTTGGCATTTTGGCAATATGAATACTGATTTCACCACGGGTTGCTATTTCATCTCAGACTTAGCTGTAGTGTATTTCTGCAGTGTAAATTTAAATTAGAATTAGTTATTGGTCATACGGATTCATTGTTGTTCGTGTCAAGATGTTCTTGTACCCAGGTCTCCAGACTATACATAATCACTGTTGTTTTATGTAATGTAACTTTCACCTGCATAATTTCATTGCTGGAGATGGGACTTTCATTATCTGTTCTGTCACAGATTAACCAGGGCTGAAACTTTATTGAAGCAGTTAAGAGACTCATTCTTCACCCCATTTAGGAAGTGAAAAGATTTGTTATTATGTTCATACACGGAAACTGAGTCTTTGAGAAAGCTGAGAGAGAGAGGATGTGTGCAGTGCTAGTGGTAATGAGTGTCTGGAAGTGATGATGGTGCACAGTCTTCCAGGGCAACGTCCCCTTAGACTTTCTCAGATTCCAGATGTTTGGGGGAATTTTTTTGGCATGTCTCGAGTTAGGCTTTTGGATATCCAGGGTTATTCAGGAGGTACTCCCTGTATGTCTGTGCTGTGCCTTCCTCGTGCTTTACTAAGCATCTGCCTCTGGTTGCTGTGAAGAGCTGGTTGCAGAGCTAGATGGACCTTCACCTGGCTTTTGGTAAGGTATTCTTAGGAGGTGATGTGAAACTTCTTGACACTCTGCATTTTTGAAAAATGTAAGCTGGATTTTTTGGCTGTTTGCATGGAGACATCAGAGCCTAAACCCAGAAGTCTGGTGTTGAAAATTCTCAAAGTCTTGTATGAATAATGGTTTTCAAATAACTCAATAAGTCCTAGCATGAAAATGTTACAGAAGTCGCATTAAGAACATAGAAAGGAAAGCTTTTTAATTAATTAAAGTGCTTTCTGAATTGGCAGATAATTTTTCCCTGGAGATCTCTAAAATATGCATAAAATGCTAGTGTACACAGAATTAAATCTCACAACAAATCAGGAACTTCTCTCTTTACACTCAGTGCAGCACAAAATAGAGGTCTTGAAGGAGTCAGCTTGCTGCCAAAATAATTTTCCAACACTTTCTTCTTCTCTTCTAATTTTGTTGGCTCACTAGCTTGTGAGTATAATTTCTTCTATGTTTGTGTGCTGTGGAAAAAGGAACAAAAGATTGGATGCATTATGATAAGGGCTCTCAGGGTTCAAGAAAAATTCTCAGTATTTTGGTGTAGGTTAGAAATTTTGCTCTCTGGCTGAAAACACATCTGCCTCCCTTGACTACTGTGATAAAAGCCTTCCACTGATGCGTTACCCTCAGGAGTAACGAGGGAATCTGTCAGGGACCTGCATTTCCTCTTGAAGTCCCAGCTGTGCAGCTTACAGATTTATCGTGTGCTCCATGTGAGAAGTGCCTCAGCACTGCTCTTCGTGTAAGGCAAACTGAGCTGAATTGGGCCTCTAATCAAACAAAGCAGAGGCTTATCCACCGTATCTGCTGTAGATAACCTATAGAAGATAAGGCATAAAGAAATATAGGTAAAGAACTAAAAAAGTGAAAATAAAGTCTGTATCTCTCTTATGACTTTCCTCTGGCAGAGCTTCAGGTCAGGCTTCTTTATGTTGCATATGTTGTATAACATCTGTGAAATAAATTTTTATAACCTACTTTTATAAATAAAATTTACATAACCATATACTCTGAAAAGATTATCAGTAATTCCATGGAAACTTGTGATGCCAGGTGAAGAACTCGGAAAGTGAGTGAGCAAATGGTAATCCGTAGCATATGGCTTTCCTAGTCATCCCTCAACTAGTCATTCAAAAATGCATTGGTATTAAACAGCCACCTAGTCAGTTTGTTGCTTTTTTCTTCGGAGTACATTTATAAAGTTCTAAAAGGGTTAATGGGATATAATAGAAATTGGTAATTTGAGTGATAGTAATATTGTAACAGCATTTGTCCTGGGCTACCAACATTGTTGAACCCAGGCGGAATGCCGAACTGCAGACTGGCTCCACCTGCAGGATTATACTTTGTGCTGCATAGACATTTCCTTGCAGATTAAGCTATCATATGGCCAGTTTAACATGTGAGGAGCACAGAAGATTCAGACTACCAAAAGAAAAAAGCAGGGCTAACGCACTGGCAGAGAACCCAATGCATCTGAATGTATCTCATGCTCTGTTATGACTGTCCTTTTACAAAAATGGCTCTGGTTGCAAGCAACCACCTGTTCATTTAATAGTTTATGCAACAATCCGTGGTGCTTGAGTATCTGCACCTTTAAAGCATTATTAAACTTCTAAAAGCTGTTTACAAGTTAAGTCTCTCAGTTCTGTCCACTTTCATCCTACAGGACAGCTAACTTGGAAACAAGTTAGTGCATAACCAGATATTCCCTGCTGTTGTCATTTGAATGGGTTAGAGTAATTTGTTGGGTTGTTTTTTTTTTCTTTTTTTGGTCGTATGTAAGGAGTGCATATGTATAAGGCCATGTAATCAAGGTCAGAATATACTGATTTATGATTACATTGCTGTTTAAATTTTTTAAAGAGTTCTAATTATGTAAAATTATGAAAATATGTTGTTTGTGAGTAATCTTTCAGGAATAGATCTCCAACCAAATGTTTTGCATTTGTCTGTAAACAGTATTCTTTGCATGCAAGGAATTTTATAAGAGCTTTATTAAATATTTTTAGAAGGGATTTATTGTTGTAACAAACTGGTTCGTGTTCATCAGCAGAGCTCTTTTTATCATCTGTACCACTTAGGTGTGAATACATTATATGCAAACTGTACCATTGATGGGTGGGAAATACTGGACTTTGTTCAAAATGGTATTTATTTTGGAACTTTATCATAAGGTTGCAGCCGTGGGATTGTTGGAAGAAAATTGTTTTTGTGTGATCAATGTGGAGATAGAAAGCTGGGGGGAAGCTCAGCAAATATTTGCTGATTGCTTTCAACTGAGCACAGAATCAAATGGCGGTTCTGGAAGATGGAAATGCTTGGCAGGAGTTAGGATGCTTTCATGTGATCAGCAGTCTTAGAGATAATGATCGGTATTATGCAGAAAGGTGTACAGCCTTTGAAAACAACAGGAAAAGTAGTTTATTTCCCCTGCCCTACCCCACAGACTTGTGAAGAGGAAAATGCAACGTTTTTTCTGTTTTCTTATCATGCAAGTTATGACATTTCGAAACTAAATGAAAGTGAACTGAGTGTCAGCATTTTTTCTGTGCACATTTTTATTTGTTTAGCAAATCTATGCATCTTTCTGGAAATGCCTATCTTCTCTGTTTTGAAGAGCTATTTTGCTGCTGTGATTTGTTCCAGAAGATATGCAAGCAACAGGTCCTTTCAAAACATTTTGCTGAAGAAATAATTGGAAAATATATAGGACCAAAACGGTGTGTCTTACCATTAACAGAGCAGACTGTTTCCCTTTAGAAAATGCGAAGCGTTAAATTCTAATATGGTGTTGGGAGAACTCTGAGATAATCCACGTAAATGAAAGTTCCCCTTGACTACAGTCCATTTACATTCATTTGGTATGAATTTATTGAGAGCAGGTGTAAACCCAACAATTTATAGCTATTCTTACAGTTCTGTTTTTTAACATAACTTCCTGACAGAAGAATTTTATAGGATTAATGTTAAATTTTACACTTCTGCTTCTCCCGAGGGATATTCTCATTGTTACATCTACCTGCCTTCATCAATGGCACAACTATGTGTGTCATCATGCCTATCACATTCTGCATTGGAACCATACCTCCCTGCTAATACTGCACCTGCCATGAATTACATCCTTAATGATGAGACGTTTGTTTTTCAGAAAAATGACTAGAAAGTAACAGAAAGTTTGCAATGGGAAGTTTGTGGGCTGCGTTGCCCTCGTTGTTGCTTGATTGAAAATGGTGCTCTTTACTCATGAAATCATCTGTGTGACCCTCCACAAAATTAACATCCCTTTGAATGAAGATTCGCATCTATGTCAATCATGCAATTCAACACAGTGTGAACTTTTTCTGTTGCAGGTCTGGAGCATGCCATTAAGAATTAATAATGTCTTCTGAATTATTATTAATAATTATCTTCTAAAGATAAGTGTGAGCAACAATTCAGATTCAGTAGATCCAGTCTTCTAAATTCCAACAATTTTATTAAAATTTAAGAGCAAGCTATTCAGGTGTACCTCAGTGGATGATCATTGTGGTCCTTTTCAACCCAGGCCATTCTATGATATGATACCATAAGTATAGTTGGATACATCATACTGCAACTGACATTTTTCCATTTTTGCCACTTGTAAATACACCAACTAACATTGTCATTAAAGAAATAAACAGTGTATCCATTGTATTTGGCTGTCAACTAAGTTTAATTCCCTGGAACGGTTAAATAGGGAATATATTGTACCATATATTTGTATCATAAAATGTTCACCTATAATTACTGTATTATGAAAGGCAGAAATTTATTTTCATTACAGTCACTCGACACAGTGATACCTTAAAGTAGGGTGAAACAGTGATCATTACTACAGCATTCTTCACATTCAAATAGTGTTTCTTTGCTTTTCTGGATATTTATCTGGGAGAACAATTCTGGTTTAAGAAATTAATGCCACATGCTTCATATTGCTTCAGTCTTTATTTTCCCCCTCCTGTTTAAAGGTATTTTGAAAATACCTCTGCTTTAGTAGAGAAGAATGAATTCAGGCAATTTACATGAGAACTTTCTTATTTTTGAGTATACACCCAAATGTAAGTGACTTTAGTACTGCGGTGTAGAAATGCTGTTGATTTACTCCTAGGACCTACCTGAATCACACAGAATGTTCTGTGAGTGCAGTTCCAAGGGCAACTTGCCTACATATCCTATGGAGCAAATAACTAACCTTGATGTAGGATTTTCCATGTATCCTTCATGTATTTTCCGTGTGATGTCTTTATTTTTTTTTAACATTAACAAAGTATGTAAAAATGAGGTAACATCAGTGAGAAGATTTTCACTTCTAAAATCAGAAAGTAATATTACATCTTTGAGAAGAATATTAACTCAGTGCTTCAAGAATTACAGAGATTGTTGATTAATCTTCAGTGGTGTTGATTGTTGGTTGGTTGTCTTTTGTTTCTTTTCCCTGTCATTGGTTGTTTGAGCTTACAAATATGTATATCATATTCTGCCAAGTTCGTTTTTCTTTCTTCCTGTTTATTCCTTTACTTCTGTGCTTGTTTCCCTCTCCTTTATCTCTTGTTAATGACAACATAAGGCCAATAGTATGTGTACACTAGCAAATCTCAAATCGTCAGGGTAACATGGTCACTTAAAAAATACATTCAAGTTATTCTGTTTCCCAAGATACATAATCTATACTTTTTTTTTCTCAGTAAACAAATGAATCTGTCATGCCTTTAATAATCTGTAAGTTAACTGAGCATTAACTGATTAAGTAATAAAAATACTATTGTTTTATTTTATGGTGGCAAAGCTGAGAAAATTAGGAGGATTGGAGTCCCAGTGTACAATCATTATGTAAACGCAAGTTGAAACCATTCCTCCCTTACACTAGAGCCTTAGTCCTTTGCTGTTTTATGCATATGCTTAATGTTAGATTAATCTTGTCCTTTGCCCAAATTTGGTTTTCACCAGAACGTTAGAAATGCTTGTGTCTGCAGCTATAGATGTTTGTGTGGGATGAGAGGTCACTGGCTCTTTTGCAGATACCAGAGCAGTCTGAAAGCTCATGCTTCTACATGCATACCAAGCCATATCCTCTTGCCTCTCCATCGTTCTGTTCCTCAGAGCAAAAAAGAGAAAGCATAGCATGTCCCCTGCAGTGTAACAGTTCAGTTCTGCTGAATGCTGATAAGAGGCAATTTTCTTTACCATTTTAAGGACCTACAGCTATAATGAGCCTTCATGAAAGCAATAATAGAAACCATTGTCTCAGTCTGACTTAAAGCAAAATAGTTTATTTTAATGTTGCATACTGAATATGTGTGATTGTAATGAGAAATTCTGTTTATCTAAAGATGTGTATATGAGTATTCAGTTTTCCTACCACATTTTTGAGTGTCTGAATTTAGAAATGATGATAACAATTTCTTTATTTTTATTTACTTGCTTCCAGTAGATAAAATAGCAAAGAGAGGATGTTAAGATTGCATAAATTAGAGCGCGTAAGCTCACAAGGCAATAGATGGAAGTTACTATGGAAACTTCTATTCAAAGTATTTGTTACTGTTATTATTCCATGCTTATTCTTGCATTAACCGATGAGCAATAAAATAATTGTTTGAAACATTAGGTAACAAATCTAGAAATGTCTTCAAAACTGGAAAGTTATTAAATACCAATAATAGCAATATGTAATTACAATAAATAAAACATCAGCATCATTTCTGTTTCAGATCATTGGCCAAAAAATTTACTCCAGATCTGTGATCGGTCATTTATTATTTTGGTTACAAAATTGGACAACACAAGCTTAGCACAGATGAAAATACCAACTAAGATGAATACTGAATATCAAGGAAGTATTGATAGCAAATTTTCTTTTGCGTGGTTAAAATCATAAGGATATGAAATGCTTCATGAAAGACAAGCATTATTATTTTTAAGAAATCATAGAATCGTACAATGGCTTGGGTGGGAAGGGACCCCAAAGACCCCCCCCAGTATTGGGCAAGGTTGCCAACCACTCAGTCAGACTGCCAAGCAACTCATCCAGCCTGGCCTTGAATGTCTGCAGGGATGGGGGCATCCTCAACCTCTCTGGACAACCTGTTCCGGTGCCTCACCACCTTCTGAGTGAAAGCCCTGGATACAGTACTTCCAATGGGGCCTCACAAAGGAAGAGTAGAGGGGGACAGTCACCTTCCTCACCCTGCTCGCTACTCTTCTTGATGCCAACTGGCATACTGTTGGCCTTCCAGGCTGCAAGGACACACTGCTGCCTCATATCCAGCTTTTCATCCAGCAGAATCCCCAAGTCCTTTTCAGCAGGGCTGCTCTCAAGGAGATCACCTCCCAGTCTGAACTCATATGTAGGACTGCCCTGGCCCAAGTGCAAAACCTTGTGCTTGGCCTTATTGAACCTCAATTGGTTCTCATAGGTCCACTTTTCAAGTCTGTCCAGGTCCCTTTGGAGGTTATCCCTTCCTTCTGTTACATCGACTGCGCCACACAGCTTAGTGTCATCTGCAAACTTACTGAGAGTACACTCAGTCTCACAGTCTTTGTTGACAAAGATGTTCAAGAGCCACAGTCCCAAGACAGATGTCTGGGGGACACCATTCGTGATTGGCCTCCACCTGGATATAGAGCCATTGACAACAACTCTTTGGCTGTAAAGTAGGCTACCTAACATCAAAATCCTGGGCTAGAAAGCTGGGTTATCTACTGCAGCCCTCCTCCTGTTGTGCTTGATGGTGAAAACCAGCACATTAAGGTCGGTGCTATGATTTTAACAGTTGTGGGGAGTTGCAGGAAGCCAAGAGTCAGCAAATGACCTGGTGTGCTGCTGGAAGAGCATGCCAAACAATTTCATTGTTTCCCAGAGAATAAAAATTACAATTGTTGTGGTCTTACTCCTTAAAGAATAACTTCTTTGTCTGTCTTCTGCCTGTGTCTGATTTTCTATTAGTTCAACTAAACAAGAATGTTTACTGTTTGGAGTCATTTTATGGGATTCTACTGAGTGGTACCACTTCTTGTAAAGTAGTCCCATGCTGAGGGGAGAGTGTTGGGTAACTGAAAGCTGAGTTGGATCCTTTGGCTTCTCTGAATTGGGATTAGTAAGATTTTAAAGTATAGAAGAGAACTGCGATACTTCTCTTCATCAGCTATTTGCTTTGGGATCTCTTGAGTGTGGATTGCTTTTTGTGTAACTTAAATCAGTTACTGAAGGCCATCACAGTCTCCTTTGAGTGAGGCATGGGTGCTGGAACCATGACTCATTGAACAGTATGTTCGCTGAAACTGATGTTTAAATAGAATACTCAGACTGATCATCATGAGAAATAGGTGCAAATTGCCATCTTTTATCAGAAGACAAGATGTGTGAGGAGCAGCTGAGGTCCTTTGGTTTGTTCAGCCCAGAGTGGAGGAGGCTGAGGGGAGGCCTCTTAGCAGACTTCAGCTCCTCACAGGGAGTGGAGGGTATTGTTGATCTCTGCTCTCTGGTGATAGTGACAGGACCCAAGGGAATGGAATGGCATGGAGCTGCAACAGGGTGGGGTGAGGCTGAGTATTAGGAAAAGGCTCTGCACCAGAGTGTAGTCGGTCACTGGGACAGGCTGCACAGGGTACCAAGCTGCCAGAGTTCAAGGATCATTTGGACGCTGCTCACAAACATAGGGTTTGAATATTGGGCGGTTCTGTGTGGAGCCAGGAGTTGGACTCAGTGATTCCTGTATGTCCCTTCCAACTCTAGGCATTCTGTTATTCTGTCTACTTCATATGATCAGCACGACGTGAATATTTCAGAAAAAGCAAAGATCTTGCTAGGTGCTAAAACAAAAGGAATTTAGGTTCAAAATTTGCTTCTTATACCCAGTTCTCTTTTTTTCTTCTTTTATCGTTTTTTGATAAAATTTTCATTAACATCTGCATTGTGAAAATCTGCTTCTGTCTGACCACGTTTGCCAATTGAGCTATTCAACGGGTACCTTCATGTATAGGAGATGTGTTCCCCCTTTGCTTTGCCAGGCTGTGCAGTAGGTACAGAGGGAGAGCTTCTGGATCAGGGAGTGAGCCAGACATCTAAATCAGCTTTTGCTCACCACTCCAAAGCAAATTAATTATCCAAAGCATAGGTGAGGGCACTGGTTAAAAATTCCGATTTTGATGTGTGTATTAGAGGGTGCTTGGTGGGAAGGTGTAACAGGCAGTGGAGAGGAACTCTCTTGACAGCAAATGGTTGGGTTCTTGCACTTAAGAGGAAGTGGAGAATAGCTGTTAGGAAAGCACAGATGTTTGAGTTTAAAGAAGTAATAAAAAAATGAGCAGAACAAACAGTACTTTGTAAAGAATCTCTGATATAAAAACCAATATGAAGCCATCAACAGAAACAAAAGAGGTTGCAAATAGCCTTGGTGACCGGATTAAGTGATGTACATTTTGTGGAGCTTAGCACTGCTAGGAAAGGTGTGTTTTGCATTCATCTGTCCCCTGGGAAGCACAGCAGAAATGAATGTGCACATATTTTTTAATATTTTTAAGCATGTAGAATTTTAAGTTGTTCTCCCCCCTCCCACTCCCATCTTTAGGGAAAGCTTTTTGTAGTGTGAGAATAGATACTATAGCCCCACCTTCTAGTAAGAGCAACCACACAAGGTGTTTATGGTACCCCATAATGACTGCTAAAAATTAGGTGTATACACGTATAAAAAACAACCAAACAAAAAGCTTGCAAACAAAATAAAGCATCTGAGATTAAAAATGAGTGAGGTAATTTTTCTACCTAGCTGAATGAAATTTGTTTGAAGGACTCTTCTCTTGAGAACTTTTTTTCTCAAGTTACTTTTGTGTTATTCTCTGTTGATTCATATTTGACCGTGATCCGTGGTCATGGCAGTTGGATCACCTTGATTCTTTCCTTAACAAGAAGAAATTCTCATTCTTATTTTGCCATGAACTGGTACGATGTTTTCAAACAGTTTTAAGGGAAGGAGAAAACTGAATAACAATTGGGCAGAAACATTTATGCTGGCTATATTGTCAGCAGGGCCAAGTGCAAAAACATGAAGAAGTAATGATTGTGTAACTTTGCCTGCGTGTTTAAAAGAACAGTAATTGAGTCATTCTTCGACTGTACAACTTTGAAGTTTGCCTGTGTTTCTGGGTGTCAGTTAGCCAAATAACTGTTTGGGAATGTTTAAAAAGTCACTGTAATATTAATGCCAAATTTGGAGGAACACAAAACATTGTTGTCATCAACAATTACCGTGTAATTAAATAATCAAAACGTTAAAATGATCCAAGGTGGAACAACTTGATCCAGTACTATGGTAGCAAATGAATAATACTATTTTATTTCTTCTGGGCTACATCTTGAATAGTTTTGTTTAAGCTGGTTTGTTGTGGCTTTTTTTTTTCTTTTTTTATATACAATATGTTTTGATATTTAGTGTTTGTAAAACGGTTATGACTATATAATGCTCTGTTCAGAGGAACAAAGAGGTCTCCAGCGGGATTGATTCTGCTGAACAGAAATGGCAGGTGTTACTTTGCATTACAATAGGATCAGTACAGCACCTCCTCCATTATGTCCCTTCATAATGCTACTGCAATTTCTATCAGCATTGTTACTGGGGTTCTTCAAGGGATGTGATTGGTAGTTATGGAGGCTATTAAAATAACTATCAATTCTATTGATAATTTTAAAAAGATTTAAACCTGAATGCAGTGTTTATAATTGCAGATTTTTTATTTATTTTTTTTAAATCTGGTGTCTCCTGTTTTTATTGTTACTGAAGTATATGTTATTTTCCTCCTTACTTCTTCAATTGTGAGGCTGTGCAAAAGAAAAGAAAAAAGCACTGGAGAGAAACATATTCTTTAAGATGCTAGACTATTTTGTCAGAACCAACCTGCTAATAGGAAACTCCCTCCTTCTCTTCAGAGCTTTCCTCCCTTCACTGTCAATGACAGCAAAATTGCTCATTTGGATACCACAGCCCTTTGAGCTACAGCCTCCTTTGCTTTACTTTAAATTCTTCCCCCTTCTTTCTTCTTAATTTTATGCACTCCTCTGGTTCATCCTCCAACCATTTCATTAGAAAGGTTTTAAAGCTTAATTTTCTGCAGAAAAACCTGCTCTGCATCTATGTGTTGTTCTGCCTTCAGCATCAGCTCTGATGTGCACCAGCACAGAGACTTGTCCCTTTTCCATCTCAGTTGGGTCTCATGTGGTTTTTGATATAACAGTGGGTTAAACCCTCAGTCTAGTTGGAAATGGGAGCCTGTCCATTTGAGATTCATTGCTGCATGCTCACCTTCAGAAAGAACCTTTGAAAGAGGCTCTGCTTTGCAGCTCCTCTAAATAGCACCACAGAATGCTGAATCAAGAAAAGAGTATCTAGTAAGTGGGTTTGCAATAAACTTTCATTTTGAGCCTTCGTTTCATACAGAATGAGCTCAGACTATTCAATTTTCAGATATAGGGACTGTTTCTGAAAGTAACCCTTTTTTGTCTTGCACATCCTTAGAAATTGTTTCTGTACTTCTCTCTCTTGCCATATTTATGCTATAATCAAACTGTATTATCTGCTTATTGCTGCTTGCTTTCTTTGATAATATTTGAAATGCAAGTAATTCTAAATGGAGGAACACGCATGCCATAAGGAAGAAGGCTTTTGTCTTTAGCTTTCTTAGGAAAGATCTTTTCCTCCTGTACACTGCAAAGCGCAATATCATCACTCCTTTAATTGTCAGTTCTTTATATGTAAAATCCCTCCTCAGACCTATGGCAGCTCACCGGACCAACCTGTTTTCAGATTTATAGCATGCACTCAACAGCACTCTGCTTTAATGAGTGCAATTCATATCCCTGAACAGTAACAGCTGCCCAGCCTTTGCACATCAGTCCATCTTCCGTTTAACAGAAGCACTACTTTTTCCTGTTCATTTCAATGAAAGATGGGAATTCACTATGAAATAAATACCCTTTAGTCACTGACATAAGTATTAATGCTAATGTAAACAACAGAAACATAAATAGCAAGACCTGTCTCTTGGTTGTTATATCAGAACGTGAATGTTCTCTCTACCATTGTCAATGTCAAATTATTAGCCATCTGCACCACAAAATAAATCATAATCTCTAAATATCATTGGATATTCCACAAACTTCCAGGTAGATGGGAAGAGTTACGTCTCTAAAGCTGTGTATTGACTCCTCAGAAACACGCTTGGGAAATGCACAGATTTTAGCAGTTCTCAGTTCTCTGTTATGTTGTAAAGGGTAGACTGTGCAGTTACATGGGAGTAAGGTCAAGTGTGGGGCTGAAGCATCAGCTGAAAATAAATATGGAACAAAAAGAGTCGCTGTAATTTGTTAACATAAACAAAATCTATGAACCTATGAGAAACTCAGACTTCCCAGTCCAAATCTGCAGTCTTGTTATACACCTTCTAAGAACATTACAAGGAGAGTTTTTAAAATAATGGTTCTAGCAGTATGGGACGATCTTGTTCAGTGTTGTGAAGTCTTGTCATGGGAATAAAGTAGATGATATTTCAACTCTGACCAAAATTAGTCAGCACTGAGTGCATTTACGACCATGTATTTAATATTACTACAAAGGCCAACATGGTGGGCTTGTAGTCCATGATTAAGACTCAGGGAATATGCAGTAATTGTGAGAAAATAATTACAGGGGTGTAATGGTAGAATAGGGTAAAAAAAAAGTACCATGTCAATAAATAAGAGAATTTAAAAAAATAATTTTAAGATTTTGGAATGGTTATGAGTACTGAATTGAGCTTTTAAAAAGCAAACCCTGTCAAGTTTGGCCTTAAGTTTTAGGTTTTGATTTAATCTACTTTTGACTTAAAGCACTAAGTTCTTTGGAGCAAGTGAATTTTCTGAATTTGGGATCTGTAATGCCAACATAAGGCATTTGCAAATCTGTACTATGCTATTTAGCCTTGTTATATTACAAATAATATACAGATATTAAGTCCTGATGGCAAAGGATGGTTTTGTTCCTTGTATTTCTCACCTCGTCATTGTAAGAATTTGCTCTTATACCAGTCTCAAATCTAGTTTTCACATACCTAGTAGTATTGCTAAGCAGAAGACTATGAACGTTTGGAATAGGTTATGTATGTGTAGAAGATGAATTGCACGAAACTTACCAGCCTGGATAAAAAGATAATTATGGAAGGAATTTATGAGTCTATAAATTTATGACTTTTATGGAAAAGGAGAAAAAAGAACACCACTCACTCTGCCAAGAAAGGAGGAACTAATTATGTGATAGAGTACTAGTTAATTATTGAGTCATATGTTGACTGCTCATTTATCTTTTGCATTCAGGATTTTAGCCGATGTGTTTCTTATTTGTTTTGTGTAGTGCAGCCTTTTTGTGTATCATCAAACAGTTTCAGATACGATAAAATTGAAGTGACTGACTTCAGAATGAGACACAAGTATTCATGAACTGACCACATCAGAGATGTCACTTCAGCTACACACTCCTTTCCCAATGCTTCTTGATTTTATGCTGTCAAATAAGTTCCCAAATACCACCACATTTTCCCTAGCTCTGCATAATATTCAAGGTTATTACCTAGCTGCCAAAGGTGTAGCTGACTGACAGTGGAATGAAGTTAGGATAAACAATAATGTTTTATGGTTAGCATAGTGCAGAATAAAATGTCAGCTTCAATTTCTTAACTATGAGCATTCACAAGCACTGTATCACTGTATCCGTCTTGCCATTCAAAGTAGTTTTTCATCCTCAGCAAAGTAATGAAAAGAGACAAGGGAATCATATGTCTGACAGATGCAGCATTTGCCTTTTTGAGGACTTCTCCTTTGACTTAATTATCATGCAGAGGAAAGCTATTGATATCCTCTGATTTCTGTGTAAAAGATAAGGTTTATTTTTACTATATATTGCAGCTCATAATAGCATATGGAAAGGGTATTATGGTTGCAGTCCTTTACCACACATAGATAGAAGATCCACAAGAACAGACCTCTGTTTTTGAGTTAGAAGAATCTAGAACAGCTTCACTTATTTGGCCAATCATTCTGTTAATAAATGAAAGCTATTCTTAAAAATACAGAACAAGCAGACTTCAATACAGAGCAGAACCATGTCAGAATTGTAGTGCTATTCGTTGGTAAGTGACAGTTGTAGGGTTCTTTTCAGCTCATACAGTGTGAGGTTGGATTTAAAAAAAAAGCTGCAACTCAGTTTGCTTTGCTTGAAAAAGTTCTGTAAAGGATCACTTTATTCTTTTAATGCCTCCAACATTCAGAAAAGAGAGTTGATGCTGCACTGACGTTTGCATTAAAAAGTAATTTTATTATAAATGTTATTATAAACTGCATTAATTTTTGAGAAAAGGATGGGTTTCTATAACAAAATACTTTAAAGATAATTCATTTTATCTATAATTTAAGAAGTCTTTTCCTTTCTTCCTCCTTCCTAAATTTACTACTGGATAAAATGCGTTAAAGAATCTATTTCACAGGCATTTGTTTCCTGTGCGATGTTAGAATTCCTAATGTCACCTGATGAATCAGAAGATCCTCCTGCCCTTGCTGGGCTTTGGACTGGTTCCTGGGTGAGAATGCCTTTGAAATGCATAGAAATAAATACATCCTCAAGGAGAGAATAAACAGTTGAAGTTTAATTGTCATAACACAAAATTTCTATTATAAATTAGTGGAGAAAACATTAAAATGGATACTGGATAGGATTATTCTACTGAAAAGTTTTCTATGAAGAATAGGATACTTTTTTTCTATCAGTGAGATGACATTTATTGTGAAAACAGTAAACATTTATTGCAGACACAAAACACTTGAAATTGAGTAGCCATGCCTAAATAGTGACTAAGAATTCCTACCATAGAATTGTCCAGAAATACTTATTCTTTCTTTCAGTTCACTCACACACTCACTGCTGGTTTCTTTTTAATAGCTTTCCTCTTGAAAACAATGACAGGTTCAGCAATCTGTGCAGTATCAGACATCAAAGCCCCACATACATATCATTTGTACATCTTTTGTAGTAGTCCTTTATTCTCAACAGTGAAATATTTGAAAAACTGTATTGCAGACTTCCATAATATGACAATATCTCTCTTTTATTGCAGCCATGGGTAAGCAGCAGAGCTTTAAGTTATATTGGTGTTTGAGTTATCACTAAAACTAATGAATTTTGACCTCAGAGATATTGATTCATTGAAACTCATTGCTGTCCTTCTGTTGGGAAGGAGAAATGAAGCTGTTGGTTTCTAAGAGATTCATTTGGGATTCATTTACCAGTTCTCATATAAGTTGACCTTGAAGATATTTTGAGAAAAAATTGTGTTCTGTGGTAAAAGCATAGGCTAGATTGGCCAGCAATGTTGACTCTTTTGATAGCATCAGGGTAAAAAGAATGCTTCTTTGTATCTGTTGCAGCTCATCTGAAGAGGGAGGGGGCTAAAGAAGTGTGAGATCCAATGTGGAGACAATCAGCAGAAGTAAAATTAAGGATACGAAGTTTGTCAGTCAACACTGAACCAAGAGGTCTCTCAGAAATTTTCCAGATGGGTGAGCTTTGTGTGTTGTCTGGCCCTATGGAAGACAACTCATAGCTCTGGCTGTAACACAAACTGAGTGAACGAAAAGATTTTCATTTCACCCCTCTTTAGCTTTGTTATCCTCTAAAATGGCCTTAGATTAAATTTAAGCCTGGTAGGATTACAGTACTGTGCATCTGTGCTAAAGAATGTAGGTTGCCATGCTATGTGTCTAAGCAATACTTGCCTGCTCTTTCAAGCAACTTTTCACAACATCTGAGCTGGAAAATAAAAAGGAAACAAAAGATGTGGGAATGATGAGCTGAACAGGTTTTATTTTTGAATAATCTGTTTTTCATTCTCTTAATTCCCCATCCCATTTTTACAATCTTACGTGCTGAAGTGTAACAAAACTTGGATTTATTTATTCTTTATATATAAATTCCAGCGAAACTTTAGAGACAGCTCTTGGGGAGAAGAATACATTGCTACATTAGTGTGTGTTTCTGTGCATCTGGACACAACTCTCTTCTATCTCTTCAAGGACTCTTTTGTTTACCATGTTGTTCATTGTTTTAGATAAGTACTTGGCTTCTGATATTGGCTCTTGTATTGTTTGTTGCCTCTAACCAGACAATGATAGAAACACGTTTTAACCTTTTGGCTGCTTGGTCTTTGTGCTCTGAATACATCTGTGAGATGGACCCTCCCAGAAAGGACAAAAACAGTTATGTTGCCTACAGGTATGAGTAGTCTACATCTTGGGATGTATTCATGAGGTATTTACGTTCTCCTCACGTTGCCTATCAGTGATTTCCTTCTATTCTTTCACTTAGCTTAAAAAGAAAAAAAAAACCAAACAAAACCAAAAAACCAAACCCAACAATGGTCAAGAACTATTCCAGCAAGAAAAACATCATTCTTTCATCCTGAACTATAGGCATGACAGAAGGAAGTCAGAGGGATCTTATAAAACTTTGCTGAGTAAGTTAGGTGCAGCAATTTCATGTAAAACTACAATGATTTATAGTGTAGAGTTTACCTTTCTGAAAATGCTTCTTTTTATTCTTCTCTTTACCTTTGTGACTATTACAGAATGTTGCCATCTTTGTAAATTAATAGAAGTTTAAGCCAAAGCCTCAGTGACAGTATGCATTTCTGTGGAAAAGAGCTGTGGTGCAGAAAGCCGTAGCTCTCCTTATTTCCATGTAGGTTCAAGGTAATGATGACTAACCACATATCTGTCAGAACAGTGAATGTTTTTGGCCTTCTTGCTGGGGGAGTCGCTATCCTTCCAAAATTGTGCATGTTTGCAACACTGCCAATGCAATTTCTGCATTTAAGATGGACTAAAAAAAGCAAGTTGTTATTACTACTTACCTTCTTACATCAACACTGAAGTAAGTCACATGCTGGCGCTAAATAAGCAAATTAGGGGAAAATTACATTATCTCACTTCAGAGCTATGGAAACTGAACAAAGAGTTCAAAGATGAAATTAAGGTCATAGCTATCTTGAGCTAATTCAAAGATTGTATTTTCACTCAGCAAACAGTATCTTTGCTTATGTTCACTCTCAGTTTGTTCTTCATACATTTTTCATGGGGATTCAGACCCTTCAAAGAGCTGATTACAGTACACATATTCCTTTTTTGCATGACAAGAGGTGACAGTGTAACCCAATGTAATATGGGATAGGTGCTGGTTCACTCATCTAAGCTCCTCAGTTAAGCATTTGTTAAGCGTTTGTAGGTGGTAATCCTTCAGAGCAAAGTGCTGAGGCAGTTGGTGACAAAAGGATTTTGACTGCTGAGTTCATGAAGCAAGGTGGATGACTACCACTAGAATGTTTCCTCATTTCAGAGGATCGGTTTGTGTTGGGCCAGGTGAGACTCACAAACTGGGCTGAGCATCTTTCTACATTTTGTACTTAGGAAAAATGTGATCTTATTTCTGAGGGCTTTTTTGGGGGGAAAAGGTGGTCTTTAGATGCTGCTTGAAAACCCATATCCTCAACATGGGCATTGTACCTCAAAGTGCTAGTGCAACGTGCTTTAATGTAATTTTAATATGATGCATTAAAAAAGAAAAACAACAACCAAAGTTTCACAGGTGGCTGAGAAGTAATTAACATTTGGTTACTGAAAAAACAAATATTAATTGAAGTTTGCTTAGAGGCATACTCAGAAGTAAGCAGGGCAGTCATCAATGCTGGATGCACTTCCCTGGGCTATCACAGTGTATAATGAGGCAATAAATGTGTTTTGTAATGCCTTACTTGTTATTTGATATTGATGTGATTTACTTTACAGCCTGCTATTTTTCGGTACTTAAATCACATATCAATATATAGCAGCAAACTCTGAAAATGACATAATGAAATACAAGCAGGTATGGAATGTGTTGTACACGACAGAAAACGAAGTGAAGCAAACAATATTTTGGAGTAGGATTATCCATTTTGCTAGAGACACTAGAAATATTTTTCTGCATTGATTACTCATTATATATACTTCATGGTATAAATTACATACTACATACTATGTTTTCCTAACTATTAGGTTGTTTTCCAACCATCAGGCTGGAGACCACCATTAAGTGGTGGTCTCCAGCCTAATGAAACATGGACTGTTTCATGGCAGATTTCTATTTTAAACAAGAAGAAAGAAAAACCTTGTTGTTTAACCATTTGAAAGAATTACACTGTGGAATAGTCAAGGTTCTTTCAGATTTTCTCTTTTCCGGATGGGGGAAAGTTTACTGAAATGCTTCCGTAATTCAAAGAAAATCTTTCCACACTCTTTCTATGACTCCCCCTAAGAAATAAAAGTGAAAAAACTTCAGAATAGGGAAATCGAACAGTTTGACAATCATATGTGTGAAAGGGCATTGAGTGAGGCCTTGACTAGAATATGTAGTCTGTATGAAAAATCGTCCTTCAGGTAACCTGGAGTCTTAAAAGGACTGTCAGTCCTGACAGCATTTATGAATAGACCCTATTATGCTTGCATTTTTCATTAGTTATGCCCCCATAAAACTTTCTTAATCAGTGGAAATTTCACGTTTGGCATTGCTGCCATAATTTTTTTAAATGGTCAGTTAAATTAAGACATTCTCTTGAAGTTCTCTTAAGACATTTTGTATGTTTTAAATACTTTTCAATGAGGAGAAGAATTTACGAGATACCGTAAAACATTCTCTAGAACTGATGGGTGGTACGAAAGTCTAAATGAAAGTGTTTGATTTTCTGGGCAGAATTTTGTGATGTTTCTGAATCATTAACCGCTTGCTTTGTAGTTCTCTTAAAACACCTGTTTTAAGTTCTGCTTTGCAAGAAATCTGCAATTACTTTGCCCCCTGTTTACTAAAATATTTTTCAGTGGGTAAATTTTTAGAGGGTTTCTGAATGGAAAAAAAAAAAAAACACTTTAGAAAGATTTTCCAGATTCATGCTGTTTTTTGTGTGTTATTTTTTTATCATTGTAGATCTCACCAAGTTGCTTCTGTGGTGACTATTCCTATCTGAAGATGAATGGATGCATGTATTTTTTCAGCTTGTTTTAGCTGTATCAACCTTTGTGTCCAGTAGCTGTGACAAAGGAATTAAACCTCAGCAAGATGAAATAGTGGTGAGTTTTCTTCATAACATGGATACACCTCATTAAAAATTAGGTTTCCTGCTACTGTATTCCCTTTCTCCAACAGTGGAAATAGCACAACACATGTAAAAAGAGCAGAAGATAGCTGAAAACACAATATCTTCTACTTCTAATTTGCCTTTTGATTTCCTTCAGAAGCAAAGTAAGGAAAATACTAAAGAGATGTTAGATAGCAATCTAAATCTGAGATGATCAAAAAACATGGCAAGTTTGTTTACCTGAAGTCCATGTTCACGCATTTCTGAGGTATGTTAACATGATTCTTCTTAACCTTCTGGAGTTAAGTTTCACAAAACAACACTGTGCTGTGACAGAGAAACACTTTCAAAGCATTATAATGTTATGAGCAATATATAAAGTGCTTTCTATGACATTATTTTATAAAGAGAATTTACTAGTTTTTCATTCCCAGCTCCTCAGGGTATAGAACTGTTATTTTATGCAGCTGAAACTACTTTATTTGTTCAATTTCCCTTAACAAAACTTTATAAAAGAAAACGAAAGTTCTGATACAAGAAAATAAAGATGAATTGCTGAAAATTAGAGAAGCACATTCTCCTGCTTCAGGCAGCAACTGCCAAGCTGGAGAGTTGTCCTATCCCCTCAATTAGATTGAGTTGTATTGGTGCCTGATTGCTGCTAATTAAGCATTTAAAAGGTTTCACATAGGCTGGAGCTTCAGGCTACAAACAAAATAAAACATCCATGGTTCATTATGCCTCGAAGATCGTATGGACAGATATTATTAACTCTTTATATTATAAATTCATATCTGTTATTTTTCTGAAGAGCTGGCAGTCAGTTTTTGTATTTACCCCATTATATCCTTGGAAATTAGGTCACAGACGCATAGTGCTATATAGATAAATAAAAGAACAACATTGTTATTTTTATGACTCTTTTTCAGTTATATTCCTACTTGTTCATAGCTAATAAATTAAAAGTCCACTTATTCCTTATTCTGTATTCTATAATAGGTATGTTCTGTATACCTATTTATTATTCCTTATTCTATATACCTTTTAAATGAGGTGAAAGGTGAATTTACTTGCAAGAGTAACATTCTTGCATTCTCCCAACATTCAATAGCAAATTATTGATTCACAATAATTTCTGTATAGAATAAAAACAAAGAAAAAAACCCATGCAATTCACTTTAACACATCTTCTGGGACAGAAGCACACTCTGTATTGCACTAGAGCTATTACTTAATTGCATACAAAGTCAGTTCATTATCTTCTCTTGCAGCCTCATGTGAGCGTTGAGCAGAAAGACAAGAAACATGAAATGAGTTCAGAATAACATTGAACGCCTCAAAAGAATATAAGCCTGGAAAGTAAACCTCTGTTGTCTTTCCTAATATGAAGAAAACGAGCTAGCTTAAAATTACTCTTGCCACTGTAGGACAAACAGGAGACCATGGAGATGAGGTAAGGCATTTGTGCACAAGCATACCTGTTTCTTCTGGTGGACAAAGGGAAGGTGACAAGTGTCATTTACCTGGACTTGTGCAAGGCCTTTGACATGGTCCCCTACAGCATCCTTATCGCCACATTGAAGGGATGTGGATTTGATGAGTGTACCACCCAGTGGATAAGGAATTGGTTGAAAGGCCGCAGACAGAGGGTGGTGATCAATGGTTCTGTGTCCAGGTGGACGCTGGTAACGAGTGGTGTCTGCCAGGGGTCTGTCTTGGGACTGGTGCTCTTTAACGTCTTTATCAACGACATTGATGATGGAATTGAGTGCACCTTTGGCAAGTGCACTTTGCTGATGATACCAAGCTGAGTGGTGCGGTTGACACAGAGGAAGGAAGGGATACCATTCAGAGGGACCTGGACAGACGTGAAAGGTGGGCCTGGGTGAATCTCATAAGGTTCAACATGGCAAAGTGCAAGGTTTTGCACTTGGGCCGGAGGAACTCCAGGCATTTATACAGACTGGAAGGAGCAGTCCTTGAGAGTAGCCCTGCAGAGAAGGACCTGGGGGTCCTGATGGATGACAAACTTAACATGAGCCAGCAGTGCGTTCTGGCAGCTTGGAAGGCAAATAGTATCCTGGGCTCCATTAGAAGATATCCTGGGCACCATCAGAAGAGGGATGGCCAGCAGGGACAGGGAGGTGATTGTCCCTCTCTACCCTGCCATCATGAGGCCCCATCTGGAGTACTGTGTCCAGGTGTGGAGCTCCCAGTACAGGAAAGACAGGGAGCTGTTGGAGAGGGTCCAGAGAAAGGCCACAAAGATGATCAGAGGGCTGAAGCAGCTCTCCTATGAAGACAGGCTGAGGGAGCTGGGCTTGTTCAGCCTGGAGAAAAGAAGGCTGCGGGGTGACCTCATTGCAGCCTTTCAGTACCTAAAGGGAGCCTACAAACAGGAGGGGAGTCAACTCTTTGAAAGGGTAGTTAACAGCAGGACAAGGGGAAATGGTTTTAAGTTGAAGGAGGGAAAATTTATGTTGGCTATCAGTGGGAAGTTCTTTACAGAGAGAGTGGTGAGGTGCTGGCAGAGGCTGCCCAGAGAGGTTGTGGATGCCCCATCCTTGGACACCTGTTCAAGGCCAGGTTGGATGGGGCCCTGGGCAGCCTGGTCTAGTATTAAATGTGGAGGTTGGCAGCCCTGCTTGGCGGGGGGAGGGGTTGGAGCTTGATGATCCTTGAAGTCCCTTCCAAGCCATTCTGTGATTCTGTGATTCTTCGGCCCTGGCAGAGTTGTCCTTGCTGTGTCCAGCACACCTGGGAAAGGCAACCAGAGCAGTAGTGAGCCTCTTCTACACGTTTTTCTTAGGGACAGGGCAATCTCAGCTTTGCAGAGGGCCTTTCATTGTTATTCTGCATTGCTATTTCTCAGCTTGATGAAGGTACAACAGGATATTGTGAGGAAGATTTAAATCACAGCTTGTAGTCAAGAATATTTTGATGTGATAACTGTAATGAAGTCAAGTATCTTGAAGTCAGGAGTATCTTGAGATTATATTACAGATATTACAGATATTCTGAAAATGTTGGTATACTGCCACAGTTTTAAATCATACTGGGCATAATTATGTCATATCTTTGCACGTATTTAAATCAATTTTTTGTTTAATGCAGGAAGAAAAACATTAGAGGAGCATCTATGGCTATACACATATCAGTATTTTATCTGATCTATAGTCTGTAACAGGTGTGGGACAGCCCTTTAAAGTGATTAATCTATTGTTGATGTATTAATATTTGTACACAGTATTGTTTTCTATCAGCCTCCAAACTGGAGCATGGCATGCCTAGTATCTTCCATCTACAAATCTTGTTTGCTCACTTAATACATAGCCTATAGCGGTTGGCTTTCATGTTGCTGCCTTGCTAAACTTTGGTGCTGAAGTAACAGCGTGTAATCGGAGAGTTTTACTCTTAGGTTTCTCTTGATAAACCGTGAGGATTACATGGGAGGTTGTGAGTGCCTTCAAATGCATCTCATCTGAAAGCAAGTGGCAGTCCGTTGCCTCTGATCCTAGCCCTTGCACTCTGAAACACTTCAGGGCTGGTGGCACCAGTTGGTGCTGCTCCCTACAGTGACTATGGACATATTCATTGTATATTCACTGTGCTTTGCAGCTCCTCTGGATGCCCAGCTGAGATAATAAGAAGTAATCTCTGGGCAATTGTTAGACAGTATGCAGTTTGTTTCTTACAGATCAGTATCCTAAGCTGGAGGGACTGCGCTGGTGGTTCAGCACTTCTGCATGAGCACAATTAATTACATAGGTGAGCCCTGTGTTTTAGACGTCCTTTCATCCTTGATCTGCCTAACAGCCTCTCTCCTAGGGATTATCCTCTCCCTTCACTGACTGATATAGCAGCACACTTTATCTGTGTCATTTGAGATAAAGATGAGATACAACAGCACTGTCTATAGGTGCTCTGAGTTCTGTAGCATTTTTAAAAAGTGCTTTTATAATGTAAACTCTGTTATGAAAGATACAAAGGAAGCCCCCACTGCAAGTATTCTAATCAAAGGAGAGCTCCCCAGGTGCTACTGAGGACAGAAATTGTGATGAGCTCTCTTCTGCTCTAAATTACTGATTAACTTTTTCTAAAGAACACCTACTAGGAATCTTGAAGCTTTATGGCAAATGGTAAACACAGCTGTTTTTTAATTGTTATTTGCATTCTGTATCTCTGGAATTATAAGCTGGAGACACTCCCAGTTAGAAGCAGTACAGATCAGAGAGAACAGCATTCGTGTAAGAGGATAGGACTTAACCACACAGAAGACCTGAAATTTATGGATGAGTTTTTGTAATTCTCTCTCTAGGGTTCTTTTGCATGTTAGTATTTCTATGGCTTGTTTTGTGGCATGAGAGACTCTCATGCTGTTATGAGAATCTCATGATGAATATCTGCCTATCATGTCACAGAGAGAGCATCAATTACAATTTTAAATCTGAGTTTTATACAACTGATTCACTATTTAGGTTTTTACCTTTAAAATTATTATCATTAGAGAATCATCACTGACGATCATCTCGATTATTCAAGAAAATGACTATTTACAAGACATAGAAATAGAAGAAGCCTTTTGTGTCAAGTTTTCAAACAGCTGCCACGGTATATGTATGTACTCCTTTGCCTACATTTGTAGTATCCTTCATTATACTTACTTAGCCCATTCACAGACTTGTGTGGGCCAGTGTATAAATGTATACACAACTCTTACTCTACAACACACATCCTATATATGATTGATAACCAAATTTTTGTATTAGTACAGAATAGATGTATCATTATTATTTTTTTTTTGCTAGGTTTTCAACAGTCACAAAGGAGGAAAAATATTGGTGAGAGGAATACTTAAAAACAAAAGGTAGGAAAGAAGAAAGAGGTTAAAATTTTGAAAGTCCTTTCTTTGAATAATTTATTTAACACTCTAAAGTAGGTGACATAACTTTCAGCTCTGTCAAGCCAACTCAGATATCCTAGTATATGTTTAGGAATGTAATTAAAACATTTTTGTATAGCTCAAAAAATATTTCTGGGGAAGATTGCGGGAGAAACTAACTATTCCTAATTCCTATTACATTACTATACACTTTATACTATACACATTACTATAGGAGTTAGAGACAGTGAGCCAGCTAGGACACACTGAATCAAGTTTAATCTACAAACATGCCTTACGAAAAGGCTGTTTTTAGGGCTTAAAGTGCAAAATCTAAAGGTTTAAGAAATTCCTGTTGCTGCTGTTTATACATGTGATGGTTGGTTCCAGGGGTGACCAGCAGACAGGAGCATTACAGAGACCAGGTTGCATCCTTGTTATGGATAGCCTGAATTCTCCATGCCAGTGGGCCTGATCTGCACTTCCCTCAGACAGCAATGGGGCCTTTTGCTACAGAAACCTTTCTGTCTTGCTTTCTCGGTAGTCTGTCATGCAATTTGGCTGCAAGAGATTGAGTGGACAGGTTAGACTTGCAGGGAGCAAATCCATGCCATGGATAAACATACCCCAGTATGCGAGGCACTTCCTGTGGTGGATATCACCCCAGATGTAGACACTGAGAGTATGTGTCAGTAGGTATGCCTCACAGGCATCTGGCGAACTTAGCTTTGGGGCTGCTCTTACACTGCTGTCTCATTATAACTGGAAACTGTCTCCACTGAACCGTGTCTGATTGGAGGTTCAGTTAGTGTGGTGTGATAAATTGCTGCTAGGTTAGAGGTCTGGCATCTTTAACATTTATCCACCTTGGTGTGAATGACTATAAAAACCGCAAGGCAATGAGAGCTCTGATTTCAAAGAGGACTGCCTGCATGAACAAGGCGTGCAGGACCTGCCTCGGTGTGAACTTTGGAGCAAGGAAGCATTTTATATTAAACTGTCCTTTCCGTCAGCTAATCTTATTGCCATGGGAGTTCAGTTGCAAACTTACCCCAGTCCATAATGCTATACATAAATTACTAGCAGAACTTTGAAGTTATTTTCACATTTATAGAGGAAGTTCAAAAGTATATCCTAAGGGGATTCTAGACCAACATGTTTTGGAAATTAAAGAAAATAACAGGCAGGAGGTTCAGTATCCAAGAGGGCCTTGTAGAAAGGAGGACAGTATTAACAGTGATTCAGAGTATCAATCATGTCAGAATATTCTAATAGGCCAAGTGGCCTCCCTGCATAGTTATGTATAAGCACGTGTTTATATATGGATAGAAGTGTGCACGTTTACATGTATGCAGACAGATATGTAAAGAAAAGCAGAGGTATTTTTGGTTACGGGAATATTCATGTTTGAATATTTTCAAGATTATGAGTATATGAAAGTTGTTAAATAGCTATTTCCCCTGCGTAGGTAATAGCTGTCAGTTATGCCATCCTAAGAATGACCCCCCATCAGGTTTCACACAAACAAGTCATCATGCATTTTGTAACAATTTCTAAGATGTAAATTATTTACATAGAGAATTCTTTCTGCTTACTTGGGTGGCTCCAGTGGTTTATGAATACTTTAATATTTGAAATAAATAATTCATGCCTATTTCCTTTTTAATCTGGTCCTAAGAAATCCTTTAATATTCAGAGTAAGCATCTTTTAGGGATTGTAGGCATTTCTTGAATGTAGGTAGGATGATTCACAAAAATTAAGGCCTTGCTGCAGTGATGATCTTGTCACATTCTGAATTTTGAGGACGTTTTTAATCCCACCCAACTCGTTAAAAGGCCCAGCACAAGATTGTGCTGGGTTCCATGGGAGTTAGTATGTTCTCAAGTGCCTTCCTGAATAAAAGCCTTAACTCTTGCTGGGCTTCTACAGCCTTGCAAAATCCTCCCCGAAGGCAGGTTTTGTGCCGCAGACAGAACAGGCTGCAAGTGCTGTGGCAGACTTCCTTAGCTTGGCTTGAAGCTGCTTGCATCTGATCCGGCACTGCTCCTGCTTTCAGAGAGTTTAGAGGAGGAGAGAGTGCGTGGAGTCACATTCAGGTTTCCCTCATCCTAGCTTTTCTCATATGCACATCCTCATTCCCATAGGGAGAGAATCCATCAGGTGTCAGCAGATCACACTAAGAAGAATTCGCAGCTCTGAAGCTCGGCACTTCATCTGTGCAGATCAGGACAAACAGACTTGCACTTTTGCACTATTTTGGCCGTGCTTAATCAATTAGAAATGAGCTCAGGCTCTGAATGACGTGTTCTTATGATAGTAACTATCCATTTGGTGTGTTTTTCAGGCATTTAAAGTAACTAATTCCAAAGGAGTCCAAGCTGGATTTGCCGTACTAAGTGGGAATTGAACTTAATTTCATAATTGGAAACTCAGCTATTATCCTTTTACTGGTGAAATTAGTTTTTTTTCACCCTGGATCCTTTCTACATGTTCTGAATATCTATGTTCTGCTATTGTTTTTCCTTACCCTTCTTTTGTTGCCCTTATGCTTTTTCTAGCCTTTACCCAATTTTCTGTTTCAGTTCTGTATCTACAGTTTAACTGCTCTCTCACGCCCTTCTGTCTCCAACACTAACAGACGTCTTGCAAAATTTAACGTAGAATATAAATACATCTAGAATATTGTAAGAGATTATTCTTATTTTGTACATCCCCTATGAAGACAGGCTGAGGGAGCTGGGCTTGTTCAGCCTGGAGAAAAGAAGGCTGCAGGGTGACCTCATTGCAGCCTTTCAGTACCTAAAGGGAGCCTACAAACAGGAAGGGAGTCAACTCTTTGAAAGGGTGGATAATAGCAGGACAAGGGGAAATGGTTTTAAGTTGAAGGAGGAAAGATTTATGTTGGCTATCAGTGGGAAGTTCTTTACAGAGAGAGTGGTGAGGTGCTGGCAGAGGCTGCTCAGAGAGGTTGTGGATGTCCCATCCCTGGAGGTGTTCAAGACCAGGTTGGATGGGGCCCTGGGCAGCCTGGTCTAATATTAAATGTGTCTCTCTGCCTGTGGTGGGGGCAGCTGGAGCTTGATGATCCTTGAGGTCCCTTCCAACCCAAGCAATTCGATGATTCTGTGATCTAGCTGTGGATGTCCCTGTTCATTGCAGGCGAGTTGGACTAGATGACCATAAAAGGTTCCTTCCAACTCTAAGGATTCTATGTGACTCTATGATTCTAAGTAATTAGTGAGAAGTGCCAACAGTACTATTTAAATTTTAAAAATTATGTGTTTCTGCTAATGTATATGGCTTATCTAGTCTATCTGGAGTAGCCAGCCAAGAAAAAATCTCCCCAGTCTTTAAGCCAAACTGTCCAAATCAGCCATTTGTATATGCTTAATTTCCAGTAGTTGAAATTATGGATGCTACTAAATGGTTGTGATAATCACAATTCAGTATGTATTTATGCTGCCTGAGAAACCATGTGTATACATGTATTTACTCTTGAACACGTATTTAAACAGGTCTTGCTTTCATAAAACAGGCTCTGCGCAAGCAAGAGGACCTCACTGTCCTAATCCTTTCTGACAGACTGCTTGCTGGCCGAGGATAGACATTCATGCTGTGTACAGGGTTGAAGCTTATCTTCTTATACCGTAGCACCAAAAAGAAGTGGGCAGAAAACATTTTGAATATTGTGCTTGTTCTTAGCAAGGCACTGTATCAGATTGTCTTTTTTTCTCCTGTTTTTCTTCTATTATTTTTATGCAGATTTTCAACTGAGGATGAGTTTTGAGTGAAAACAAAAAGTTGATATTTTGCATGATTTTTAGTAGGTGTCCACAGAAATATAAATCTGAATCATAAACACTGAAAAGCAAATTAAATCTCTTTCAGAATTGCGTATAGTATACAAAATGAGCTATATTGTACAGCTATTAAAATGAAGTACAGTGCTGAGAAAATAAGTCTGTATTTTCAACAACTCACCGGATACAAGCAGGATACATTGTGCCATGGTTTATGCAGTGGTACATAATGTGGCCATTGTTCCTCTTGCTATTATTGTCTACATTCCACTCAAGTTCTCAAGGCCTATTTTGTGATTACTTGAACATCTGCTCTGTACATAGTAAAATGTGTTGGTTTTTTTAGCATGTTGATAATTTCCCATTCTAATGTAGATTTCCAAGAGTTTTGCAAAGGTAATATTTCTTCCTTAACTTTATACCCGTTTTACAAAGATATTTATACTTGGAAGGGAAGTGTGTTTCTGACATTCTGGGTTTAACCTCTGAGAATAATAACACATAAACGCATTGACCCTTTGAAACTGTTATTTCAGTGAACATTTTATTTTATTTTATTTTTTCAATTTGAATCAATAATTTTAAACCAGAAGGTAAATCAAAGTGAATAGTTAGATATTTTGGTAAAAAAAAAAAAAAAGAAAAAAAAAAGAAAAAAAAAAGCTTCTGTGTTTGTACAATAGGATGCTGAAGGAGTGTGGTAGAAATTTGAGATGAGAAATATATGGCATCATATGACATTTAGCAGTGATTATTTAATTTCAAAGCATTTGCAGTGCAATTTGTCACAATTACATTAAATTATATCACATTTGCAATTCATTTTTGAATTATGAAGTATTGTGAAGTACATGAAATTAGCATTTTTTTCATTTTCATATGTGCTATGGAAAAGTAAAAAAAAAAAAAAAAAAAAGGCCATAGTAAATGACATGTTACAATTAATTCTTTTGATACTCAGAAGTATTTGTCTTTTGATTAAAAAGTATTACATGATTTAGTAGATATTTTTCTGTAAAACAGCATAGGGTCACTGGTTGTGCCTCACAGATCCATTCAGCATCTGTAGACCATTTGAAACCTCAGTGTCCTAGGAGCTGGGACTAAAACCATGGCTTGCACTGAAGAAGTCACCAGGGTAACAAGAAAGCACTCCTGTGAAGCAGTGGAAGGGATTTTTGGAGCACTGTTGCCTCCTCACTTCTCTAACCTCAGAATGCAAGTGTTCTTAAGTACTCTCTCTCTCACCCAAAAGCTGTTTGCTCTTTGGGTGGCATTTAGTACCCTGGGTTCAGAATTCTGCGTGTCCTGTGATCTTGTTCTTTGCATGAACGCCTCCACTTCTGCAAGAAAAAGCTGCCTTAATGGAAGGGACGTGGGGCCTGTTCCTTGAGTAAGACAGGACAGTCTCTACCCTCTCAGAACACACAAGTTCTGTGTACCTTTACTGTGTAGACTCTGCATGTCCATATCACAGAATGGTTAAGGTTGCAAGGAACCTCTAGAAGTCATCAAATGACTTAATCTGCGCCTCAGGAAACAGTTCATTTTTGGCAAGTCTTCTTTGCCTCTGCCACGTTCCACATTCCTGGGACACAGGACATGACTCCACCAATGTTGGGGATATGGCAGGGCTGTAGAAAGATGCAGGATAATCACTAAGCAAGAGTGCAGAGGTCCTAGATAGCATCCAGCTGAGCCACCCTTCCATCTGAGCCTGCCGTTGCCATTGGATCCCCTTCTCAGACAGCCTTCATGGAAGACAGGCCTGTCCTGCTCAGGTTGTTTTGCATTCTCTTGTTTGGCAAGCTGGTCTCCTCCATCCCTGTGTGGCTTTCTTCAGAAGAGGTCTGACAGTGAGTTGCTGAGATTTGGCATGCCCTGTGTGCCTGCAGACTTCAGGCTGAGCTTTGGGAGCATGAGAAAACAAAAGCAGGCCCTCAGAGCAAACATGGTGCGCTCATAGCAGGTGCTTGCTCTAAACTTCCTCATCAATGGTATTTAGCCTCTTCAGCAAACTCTTCTCTGAGCTTAGCTGCTTTATACATCTACACCTCTGTCAATTAGTCCTTTATTATGTAGATTTCACCTCAGTTCACTTGGAAAATAACACTGAATAGGATATTTACTGGTACTAATGAGTAATGACTTGAGATATTTCTTCTCTATTCATACCTAATGACTTAAATAACTTCAGCACATTTTCTAAGCTACAGCTGGCATGTTTGCTTCTGATGCTTTTTGTTGTTCTTTCGTCTTTTTATTTGTTTTCCCTCTCCTCTCCTTTTGCTGGAAGAAAAGTGAGGCTGAAAGTCATTATTAGTGCCCTGGTATGTGCCAGGCTTCAGAATGACTAATAATACATATTAAAAGCATGTAGGTGGGTAAAGTAGTGCATGCTTCAAAGACGAACCCTTCCTGAAAGGCTGTCTGTTCCACCTGACATACCCTTCGATCTGCTCCTAATTGCTGCTTTAGGAGGTAACATTTTGTCTGTCTCTACGTTCAGTCCTTAGGGAGCTGGAAGTGGAGCAACTGAGGTAGTTCTCTTTCTTTCTCTTTTCCTCCATCTTTCTGTCCTCCATCTCTTTGAGATGAAGAGCACCTCCTCTGCTCATTTCCTCTCTCCTTTTACAAGGTCGACTGAAAAGAAGGTGGATGTGTGAGAAGCCCATGACAACTTCTCCCCTAGCCCTGGAAGGAGAGAGGAAATGAACTGTCTGGTGACAACAGAGACTGAAAATTTAAAGTTGCTTTATGGAGTTAATGGGAAGGAACTGATCTGGGAACTGTACTGATATGGGAGTTATATATTGCAAGGGAATTGCTTTATTAGGTTTAATATTGGAGTTCTACCTTTTTAAACCCTATTAAGTGCTCAATTTTGACTGGAATCACTGCAGATTTAAGGAATATGGTCAGGAAGTAATGGTTATGAGAACAAAAACAAGGTGAAAATGAACAGAACGTATTTTGTCCTTAAGCCAAATGTGATGCCAGAATCATTTTATTGCCGAAGAGGAAGAGTAACTTTTTTCTTTGATAGCACTGACTGACACACTAATTGAGAATATGTGCGTTTATGTGACAGGTGTTTTACCTGTGATTGATGATATCTTCATTTTGTTTCTGTTCTGTACGATATCTAGTGGCAAAGAAGTTTTGATCCCTTTTATCTATAAAATTATTTATATTTAAAGGGTATATTCCAACTGTTAAGCCCTGTTGAACAGTTCTCAGATAAAGACCTTTGCTTACTTAGCAGTGAAACTGTAAAAAGAAGATAATGCTGTGCATTAAGCTGAGATTTCTGACCTCTGCATATTACATCTTCATGTTATACCTGGTATTATTTCTATAACATCTGGAGTTGATCTGTAGCAAAATACTTTCTGTAGATCATCTTATGTAATGTTGCCATGCAGGTATCAGAACATCAAACATCTGTGTTGGCCAGAGATACTCTGTGAAAGTGATATCTTATGGGGTCATGTAGGCACCTACTGAAGATAGTAGCAGCAAATTAAGGCAGTCTCATACACTAAGTAATGTAGCTGAAGGCAATTAACAAAGACAATCATAGGGGAAGAAAATGTATTTCAGTAATGTGGAAAGAGAGGAAGTGTGAAAATCAGAGCTGCTCAGACTTCCTACATGAGTATTAGAATCTTGTCAGGAAAAAAAAGTAAGGATAGAGAAAACAGGTGGGGGCTTTAATGACGTGCACCGAATTGACTATTCTGACACTGGTGTTTGACTAATTGTAAAATAGCACTGACAATTTCAAGTGAATGCTTATGGACAATTTTAATAAATGTTATAAAACAAAGGTGGAATAATTATCTCCGTTGCTTTGTCTTTGTATGAGAATTGCTAAGTCACAGCCTGAACCAATGATTGAGCACCCGGTGAAGGGACACAGCCAGCCCTGGGGGCACAGGTGAAAGATTTCACTTGTGTGACCAAAAGGGGTGGAATCTGGTCCCACTCCTCCTGGAGACTCATTTAAGGGCTGGCTGCCACAAGGAAGGTGTGTCTACCTGGGGATTCCTCTTCTTGGAGTGTTTGGTGAGCCCTGATCTTTAGAATGGGTAAGAAAATCTTTCTTTCTTTGACTGGATTGTGACCGTTGCCTCTTTTGGGTAGTTTAGAACTGGTTATCTGCTATTGCCTTTCCTTCTAGTCTTTTCCTAGCAATCCACGTGGTGTGATGAAATCGGTTTGGGTTTTTTTTGTTTGATTGTTTGTTTGTTTGTTTGAATGTGTAATACTTTGAGAGGAAGAGGTGCCTGCAAAGTTTACGTTCCAAGAGATCTGTAATTTTTTTGTCTGAATTTTACATAAAGCATATTTGCATGTTAAATACATAAAAAATGTTTACATCTATTCACTGAGGCTGAGTGTTTAAAGCAACAACAACAAAAAAAAAAATTTAATTAGGAGTCAAAAGACATATTGCTTAACAAAATGCTTTGGAAATGCTGCCATAAATGGAAACTGGCCAAATTTCTACGAATTCAGTATTGCCTGTATTTTTGTTCATTCAGAATTCCTCTGAAATTACTGAGAATTCTGACAAACCAGAACTGTTGGGAGAAATTCTGGCACTGTTTGCTAGTGGCAGCCACGCTGAAGCATAGAATGCAAGGTAAATAGGATTAAAACTGTTGTCACTCTCATACATGGCTTCAGTTCTGATCACACGCGTGGTTTCTCAAAGTACTTAAGTTTGCAGGTGATCCTTCAGCTTTCTACTGAGTGCTCAAAAATAATGTTTTATAAGGACGGGTTAAGTAAAGATTTTGAAGAACTGTGGATTTATATTTAATAAGCTATGCTTAATACTTGCCCTCTCACTGGAAATAAATTTCCTGATGCTAGGAGTTTTAACTAAGTTCTGATTTATTTGCAGGTAGTAAGATATTGCACAACTTGATGTGAATTGTGGGGACTATACATTTATGTATATACAATTCACATCAAGTGGGGACTATATATACGTGTGTGTGTGTGTATATATATGTGTGTGTATGTATATATGTATAGTCCCTGCACACATATATATACATACAAACACACACACACATATATATATATACTACAAACACACACACATATATATGTGTGTGTGTGTAGTCCCCACAATTCATGTCATAAGTATATATGAATACCTATGTATATATGAATCCATATTCTTTATCAGTTCCCTTTGTGAAGGCTTGGTGCTTTCATAGTAGCAAAGATACTTTCAGGATTGATAAGGACGAAAGTAATAAGTGGAAAAAGCTATGTACTTTAGTAGATGACAGCTATTTGTATAAAATGAAGCCTCAACTTAAAGTAAGACCATCATGTTTTTGGTTGCTTACTGAATAGGAATATGTGGTCAGGAGGTCACTTGCTACCTGTATGGGAACTGTTGAATCATGGCCTGAACCTCTGATTGACCACCTGAAGCGAGTGCTGAGTCAGCTGCAGGGGCACAGGTGAACTCAATTTCACCTGAGTGACCGGAAGGTGGAGCCAGGCTCCACCCCTCCTAGACCCCATTTAAGGGCTGACTCCCAAGGAGGAAGGATTTCTATCTGGAGATTTCTCCTCTTGGAGCTCTTCTGTGAGCCCAGGACATGGGTAAGATCTTTATTTCATTACTCCTTTGTAACATGATAATCTCTCTGGTCCTCTACCTGTATACCTATTTACCTTACAATCTGTATACCTGTTTGCCATACACTACCTCATGTTACCTGAAGGACTGGTCTATTTATACTGGAAAACATGATTGTTTTTCAGTAGCAGTTAAATAGTTTACAGACTCAGTATCCTCTATTGTGGATCAGCTAGTCAGAATATTCCTGCTTATCCTGTATGTAATTTGGATCTTTGATTTGGCTGAGATACATTAAAAAAATTGGTGGTGGGGAAAAAAAAAAAACACATTAATTAGTGTGTTTCAGCAGGCAAAACACAGAGATTCCCTTGCACTGAGTGCTCAAGCCGGCTGTTCCTCCCAACGCGTTCAGTCACAGAATCTGTTCCTACTCAGACACTGTCTCTCACTGAATGATGCTGTTATACCTTGCCATCTGTGAAGTGTGGTCTGTTGCCATGTTAGAAATGGCTCCACTAGTATAATCAAAATTGACAGTTATTTTCATTGAGGTGGCTGTTGGAGTAAGCATTGGAAATATGCTCCTTTTCTCTCATCTTTCCTTGGATTTATGGCATCTCTCTTTCATATCTTGCCCTAGTGACTTCTGAAGGATGCAGACTGATGCACATAAAAGGTTATGCCTGAACCTTGTCATTAGGTAACAGAGCAGAACAGCTTTGCTTTAAGCTTTGTTTTCTGTTGGACTTATTAGAGTTCCTCATCTGTACTAGAAAACCACGGGTGTTAGCTGGACACTGTTGTACCAGTCTTCAGAAATACATAGAATAGCAGTGATGATGGAGTGAGTAAGGTGGCAAGAAATAAAGAACTCTCTGCAAAGACAGTAAACAGCAGGAGTGTACTGTACCTTATTTTTGAGGAACAAGGAATTATAATATTGTGATATGCGTTGTTTCACTGGGATCCATCAGCTATGACACAAATGCTAAGCTGAGAGGTCACATCCCTCTTTTCCCAATCAATACTAACTTGCAAATATTAATACTATATTATATTTTTTTCCCAATAGAATAGCAAATGGAGGTATGTTAACACATTAAAAACTTCAGTAGCTTCTGAAATATTCTTGAAGTGTTCCGTTATCACTGTGATGCTATTTCCATGCTCAGTCTTCCTCTCATTTCCCACATTATCAGTGTTTGTGTCTGAGAGCTGGAATAGTTAAATCTCTGAGCAAGTATCAGCGATGATCAATTTGATCTCCAGGTTGTCGTGTACCATCAGCAGCACATCTTCAGTGAGCTCTATGGATAGAAGATCCTCAGATGTGTCAAAGAGTATGCCAGTGCATAACATAGGTCCTCATGATCCCAATTAGTTCCTCTACCAATATCTGCTGATGTCTTCACCACTCCTATCATCCAGACACTTTGGGAGCCTTGGCATTTTTTTTGTGGTTGAAGATTCCTCACAGTAAAAAAAAAAATATCCAGAATGAATGGGCAGATTAAAAGTTATTGATTCACTAACTGGGTGAATAACGAAATAAGAAGTAGCCTACTGAAACAGGTGTCTGTTGAGCTGCTACAATTTTATGTAGGACATCTAAGTAAAAACATTACAGTGCATTCACAGAGCACCTGGTAAAGGAAGGAATTGTGCTTTGTTGGCATTATAGTGTATCTGTTGTACACTGGGCATGCTGCACATGTCTAGACTCACATGTATATGTGACTTTAAACTCATTATAATAATTTGTGCTAAGGAACTGGCTTGATGTGGAATAAAAAATAAATTCCCTGGTGATTTGAAGGTGTGTGCCCAAGACTTTTTGGCTGGAGCCTCTGAGAAATATGTGGAAGTAAATATATTTAAGCCTGCAGGCTTTCTGCAATAGTTTTGGGAGAGTTTATACTTTCAGGAGCTTTACTGAAGACTTTCATAGACTGTGTGCCCATGTCTGCATATAGATGGGGTTGTCAGTAATGTGCCCAACCTTACTACACAGCCACTTTTAGCATTTGCTAGTCAGACAAGCCGAGAGAAAATCCACTCTGTAAGTCATCCTTCTGTCAGTGACTGACTGCATTTGGTATTACTGCTATTCCTTGTGACTGTGCTGTGAGAACTGAGCTGAATATTCAGGAGACAGGAAGGGGCATTGGGGTTTAGCAGAGTAACGTGGGCCATTAGGAGTGATAATACTGTTCTGCCTAGGAAAAATATTGCAGGTCATCTCAAGTGTACCTAGGAATTTACATGTAGCTCTCTTTCTAAAGAAGTTCATCTGTTTTCTTGGCTCTGCGCCTCGTATGGAAACAAAGTAAGTGTGTGAATTGCAGTTTTCCAATGTGGCTATTCTAGGAAATGGAGAGAATGTTGTAATGCACGTCTTTTCTGTATTAAATCAGCAAAGGTTCAGATCTTCCTGTTAAAGTCTTCATATTGGCTTCCCTTAGCTTGCACAGTTTATCACAGACAAAATTTCTATCAGTGTTTGCTATCATAAACGCAACAGAGAGCAAATTGTAACTCATAGGCCAGGTACTTCATCTGCTGTACAGTGATATAGCCCTGCATGAACTCTGTCAAATTTTGCTGGTTTACAGCAACTGATGATTTTATGGTGCTAGTCACTGCAGTGTATAGTTACATGATTGTGTCATTTTACAGTCTTGTCAAGCAGACATTGCTAGTAGCATCACAAAGTGTTCAGAGAAACCCGCCAGACTGTCAGTGCATCTAAGAGAATATCTAGAAATATTCGTGTTCATCATCTTGTATTAGTTCAGCATGCGATGCTTGAGTTGTTTGTATGATTAACTGTTGTTAACACTTTGTACTGTCACAGAATCAAGTGCTTAGTGTACCTTTTTGAATCAAGAAGGGGATGGCTTCTATTAGAAGGCAGTGTGAGTAAATAGTAGGGACAAGATTAATGCATCACCGTAATCTGCAGTTATTAACAAATGGAAAAAGGTAACTGAAGTATGAGTGATGCTGAAAGCAAAGGCAGTAAAATTTTGTTGTTGTTTTTCCTGGATTAGTGTACTTTTTTTTTGGAAATCGTGTTGTCCTTCATAATTATTTTTGTTTGTATTCCACTTGCATTGCTGCTATTTGGAACAACAATCCACTGTTGTCTTGTCCTAGCACTCCTTTAGGTAGAGAAGAAAGAGACCTTTTCCTTCCAAATGGCTCCTGGGCAGTCACACTGCACAAACTGTGGTGGGAGTCCAGGTAGTGTTGAGGATGATTGTGCAGCTGGAACACTTTGTTTGAATTCTGTGGGCTGCTGACACACTTGTGGCAGTGGTAAATGAAGATATATCAATAAAATTCCAGATCTCTGAGACACAAAAACAATGTGCAGTGATCTTTCTGTTTTTCACTGTGGCTGTGCCTTTGTCTTGGCATCTGTCTGATTTGTTAACTGCTACTTTCAGAAAATATCTTCATACAGATTTAATACTTCATCTGTTTGGGAATCTTAACAAGTTACCTCACCAAGTTTGCCATACTCCTCCTGGATTTTCAGTTAGCTTTTAAATAAGACTGTACTTAGGGATACATTTGGTTAGCCATGATAAATGGTTTTGCCTCTGAGAAATGAATTTATCTGATAAGTTACACTAAAATGTGCCCAATATTTTTACTGTGAAAGCCTCTGAAAATCAAAACTCCCTTTCTTTCACTTTTTATTTCAAAGCCTTGTCTTCTCTTTGAGATATTCAGGTTAGTGTTTATGTGGTCTTTGTTTTCCACAATGCAGGCCAGCAAGAATAATTCTACATTTCAGGGGCTATTTGTTTGTTTTCTTTTTCTCTGTATGGCATCATTCTTTATTAGGTCTTATTATGTCTTGGAACAGCAACTAAAAATGCAAAATGCTATCAAGTATTTAAGTGATGTAAGTGGCAGTTTTGGCTGTCTGTCTCATTATCTGAAAGGCAGCATCTTCAGCAGAACAGACATATCTCATCCTGCCAAGGCTCAGTGTTGAACATAATGTGTGAAAGAGACACAAAATGAGGAGAGTTAATCTCATTCTTGCTTAAAATGCTATGAATTTTAGACCTTTAGGGTGAATGACTGTATTTTATAATTTCAGTTGTAGTGATAATCAATTTCAAGCGACTAAAGTGACAGGGCAGCACATTAGTGTGAAAAGTGAGTCATTCAGGGACTAAAAATGAATGACCTCACTCAGAATGATGTGCGTGAGTGCACAGCCTGAGTTACTGGTTTGATAACAAGATGGTAGAGCACAAGCACTTCCTCTGTGATAGTTCTACAGAGATGCTGGAAAACGTTTTTGTTGTGAAATTGTTCATTCTGACACCAGGGTGGAGAAACTCTGGTGCCCTCCCTTCACTTTCTGGAGCATCAGTAGCAACTTCTAGAGACCTAGAAGCTGTAGGGTCTCCAGCTAGAGTCAGCTGTAAGAGACATGGCAGCCAGCCTACCCAGCACCAGCTCAGATACACCACAAGAACCATCTACAAATGCCTAGTAGTTGCATTAGAGCCTGAAAGATGATCAGTAGGGCTTGGAATCTCATGTTAGGGCTAAGAATATCCATTTGACTGAGAAGAAGCAGAGACTAGAGCTTGTAGATGTGCTTTGTTTTCGGTTTAGGGCTTTAAAATATATATGAATCAAATTTGGTTAAAATTTGATAGTAAAACTTAAATTTGAACCTTTCTTTTTTGAGCAGTTCTTTAGAATGCTACTCTTTGCAATGACTTGAATTCTAATTTAAGGGAGTCCTAATATCTCCTGCAATGTCTGGTGAGGTTACAGAACAGGCGTGACTGCAGGTTATTGATTTCTGGATCTAAAATAATTCAGAGATTACAAAACTCTTGCTGATTAATTTCCTTATCTGAAAGCCATTCCTATTCATACTGTAAATGATACCTACTGTCCCCTGAAGGGGTCTGCAGTTTATAGATTTTTATAAATGAATGAATGATTTTCTTGCCTTTTTGTGATGCTGTTAAGTTATTCGCAGAATGTCCCATTTTAATATAATTTCTGCTTTTACCAGCACTTTACCATTTCACTGTAGAAGAAAAAGAGTGAGGCTTTTATCATTCATACTGAAAAAAGCTAAAGCCTTAATCCACTCAGAGTCAGTAACTGTTATTTGATCTTAAAGGACGGCACTCATAAACTATAGAAAGGCAAAGGCTAAAAACGTTCTTTATGGTGTAAGTGTTACAGTGCATCTCATATTTATTGAAGGGACCATTGTTAGCAGAGCCATTATAGTAGGTATTCATGGCACTGTATCAAGCAGTTTCTCTGAATATAGATTAACTCTGAGCCTGAATGAAATACTTCTATCTTTTGGTTATATTCTGCTTTTCTTCCTATTTAAATCATCTCCCCGTAGAAGACTGTGTTGGTGCATAAATGTGTACAGCTGCAGCAAAGGAATTAATGAAGACCATAATCATGGAAAGGAGTCTGTGTAGGTTCTGGTTGGGTAATCAGTAAGTGTATGTGGTTGGCTTGTTTGTCTGTTTTTGTATGGTATGCATTATGTAGTATCCTCAGTTCTTAGGTTTGATTGAAATAACCTGATAATGCCGAAACCCTCCAGAAACCAAGTCTGGCAAAGGGATGTCCAATTGTGCCTTCTTCACCTGAGTCTGCACTGGGCACACTCATCAACTTTTATCACTTTTAACAGGATCTCATTCTAAGTACTGAGTTTACTAAACCAGGCATCTCACCTCATCGCTTAATTCATTAGAAATTCTTTCTGATATATATTTTCTACATACAAGAAAAATAATACTATATAAAATGAAAGATATAACAAAGCCTTTACTACTAGATGGAAACTCACCTTTACACAATACATAACTTTTTGTGTACATGGATCTCTTTTGTTTTTTTTGGCTCTGAAAACATCAGGGCCAGCATCAAGCAGGTTTCAAAAGTGTTAAAGAAATGGGAAAACATGCCTCAATACATGAAAATACGTGGCATAGAGAATTCTATATTTCAGAACAAAACCTAGTAAGTTTAGAGAACTTTCTTTAGTATGTCTTTGATAACTTTCAGATAAGTGAATTCCCCCAGTCTTGCCCATAGCTGAAAACAAGCTAGCTCCTCATTCATTGCATGAATCCATCGCTTGGCTTTCAGTTTTAGTGACATGCAACTATACTGAACTGTTAAACTCTCAGTTGTCCTTGTAGATAGTAAATAAGAAATTCTAAGAAAGTGGTAGATTATTTTTCTTGCCATCTTGGATAGTATTTTTAATTTACTATGTTCATTTATGTGTTGCTTATGTTTTTATCATACTACTAAAATACTGAATATTGTTCCACATTGTGTTAATTTTTACCTGTTGTTCTAAAACATTTTAACTTTGAAAATTATCATTTTCTTCATGTATTATTTTATAGTCTGTGACATAGCAGCATTGCTATGTAAGGGCTTATTAACCCAGTTAGAACAAATTCAAATATTTGAAACTCAGAAGAATGGCTTAGTAACAGTGGCTAAAACATGTGTATCACCCTTTAAAATCTTGTCAAATTGGGATTTTTCAGAAGCGTAAGCAGTTCCTACTATGGGACTGGAGCTGTAGTTGGCTGTCCCAAGCGTTGCTAGTTATCACTTGTAGTGTCTGCGTATTATTTGGGGGGAAAAATAGGGATGTAAGAAAACACCTACTGCTTGCTGTCAGGAGGAAGAGTCTAGATAATTGCAGAGAATGATTAATTCACTCTCCAAAATACAGTTGTTTTGTTTGTGAAGTTCCTTACTTCGGTGTTTATTCCTCATTGTTGGCATTGTGTTAGAAGTGGGAGGGTGACTGGGGAATCACTGCCTTACTTGTCCTGCCCACCCTTTCTAACTGACCAATTCTAACTTATTTATTTCTCCTGGTCTTGTGTACCATATTTGGTCTAATTTTATGCAAAATGTCAGGTAAAGAATTAGTGAGTGTTCATCTGAACATGAAACACTGCAGCCAGGTCTTTGCTTTACACATCTCAGAATTGCTTGTGCTTTAGAGAAGTTATTCTCACTCCTGAATCTTAAACTGAAAACAAAAAATTAAATCATCACGTAGCTAAACTATCAGGTTCTCTATTATCTTTTTTTAAGGTGCTGCTTAATTTTTTCTGTCATCATATAAATTATGAACATAAAGAGACACCATCTCTGTTCCTGTGGACAGTGCAGAGGTGAGCATGCTGTGGGGTGGCCTGTCTCTCTGTCCTGAGATGCCTTTGGAGGCCCAGCAAGGACAATGTGTTTTTCTCCAGTGCACTTGCCTAGGAGCTCTTCTCAAAGCGCTGGAGGATTGCTTTTTAATGGGCTAAAAACAAGCAGCCTCCCACAGCCCCGATATGTTCAGTGCTGCGGTGGATGGCAGTGTTCATGTGCACCTCTGCACACATACAGATGCATGCCCTAGGTTTAGGACATGCGAGGGAAGGGGAAAAAAAGAATCTGCTGCTGTAAGAGGGAGAAGCTGCAGCTGTCATGCAAAGCAATGGGCTGAGCACTGCTCTCCGCAGCAGGCTGCCGTGGGAGCTGGGTAATGAAGTGTGGCAGGTAAGGGAGGAAGGAAATCACAGCACTCAGCAGACAGACCGTTTAAGATGGTAATGCAGTCTGTCGTCATCTCAGCCCTGATGCTCCTCAGCGCTTGCCTGTGCCAGTTATTCTATGCAGATTGTCAGCTGGGTGTCAAAACAAATACAACTGGCACATAAATATGAGAATCTGAGCAAATGTTAACCCTACTGCAGGAATCGGAGACAGGTGTGACTGACTGACGAAGGGCAGGTCCTGCTTGACCAACCTGATCTCCTTCTATGATCTAGTGACCTGTCTGGTGGATGAGGGAAAGGCTGTTGATGTAGTCTACCTAGACTTCAGCAAAGCCTTTGACACTGTCGCCCACAGTATTTTCCTGCAGAAGCTGGCAGTCCGTGGCTTGGACAGATACACTCTTGGCTGGGTAAGGAACTGGCTGGAGGGCTGGGCCCAGAGAGTAGTGGTGAACGGAGTTAAATCCAGCTGGCAACAGGTCATGAGTGGTGTTCCCCGGGGGTTGGTGCTGGGGCCTGTCCTCTTCAGTATCTTTATTGATGACCTGGATGAGGGCATTGAGTGCACCCTCAGTAAGTTTGTAGATGACACCAAGCTGGCTGGAAGTGTTGATCTGCCTGAGGGTAGCAAGGCCCTACAGAGGGATCTGGATAGGCTGGATAGCTGGGCTGAAGCCAATGGGATGGGATTCAACAAGACCAAATGCCCGGTCCTGCACTTTGGCCGCAATAACCCCAGGCAAGGCTACAGGCTTGGGGCAGAGTGACTGGAAAACTGTGCAGAGGAAATGGACCTGGGGGTGTTGATTGATGCTAGACTGAACATGAGCCAGCAGTGTGCCCAGGTGGCCAAGAAGGCCAATGGCATCCTGGCTTGTATCAGAAACAGTGTGGCCAGCAGGAACAGGGAAGTAACTGTCCCCCTGTACTCAGCACTGGTGAGGCCGCACCTTGAGTACTGTGTCCAGTTTTGGGCCCCTCACTGTAAGAAAGACATGGAGGTCCTGGAGCATGTCCAGAGGAGGGCAACAAAGCTGGTGAGGGGTCTGGAGCACAGGCCTTATGAAGAGCGGCTGAAGGAGCTGGGGTTGTTCAGTCTAGAGAAGAGGAGGCTCAGGGGAGACCTTATTGCTCTCTATAACTACCTGAAGGGAGGTTGTAGTGAGCTGGGGGTCAGCCTCTTCTCTCGTGTGACTAGTGATAGGACTAGAGGGAATGGCTTCAAGCTGCGCCAGGGGAGGTTCAGGCTGGACATTAGGAAATACTACTCTGAAAGGGTGGTCAGGCACTGGAATGGACTGCCCAGGGAGGTGGTGGAGTCACCGAGCCTGTTGGTGTTCAAAGAGCGTTTGGATGTTGTGTTGAGGGACATGGTTTAGTGAGAACCATTGGTGAAGGGCGAATGGTTGGGCTGGATGATCCTGTGGGTCTTTTCCAACCTTAGTGATTCTATGACTGGGACTCACTGTTACTGATGATAGATTTTTATTGTGGCTCTACTCTGTAGGTTATTCCATGTCGTGCCCTACATTTCAGATTACTTAAACAGGTCTCCAGTAAACTTCTGAAGTCATTTTAGTACTTAAAAATATCATTTTAGCACACTGTGTTACATCAGATAACTCTTTGAATGATTTCTCTGAAGCAATTTCAGGGATAAACCTTTGTGGCTTAATGGTGAAAGTGCATTGACTGGGATTTCATAGATCAGCTATTAATGGTTAGCCTGAATCGCTGCTTTTGTAATTTTTCTGCTTAAAACTTCTGTAGGTAAAATTAGATGAATAAACAATCACATAGAGAATTGATCTCAAATGTTTATACTCAGAACTAGGCAAAATCTATTATCTTTGTGTACCTGTTATTAATAGAAATGATGTCTCAGGGCCTGGCCACAATCTGTTATGTAGATACTGCTTTCTCAGAAGTAAAGCCTGAAATATTTTTCTTTTGTAAGGAAAAATGTTAGTTCCATAGTAGTTAGAAAGAAAACCTGTGGGGTTTGTCTGTGGCTCTAGATTTACAAAACAAACAAACAAAAGGATCAGTGTTCTATGTTTCTATTGCAGAGAAAATTGCATAGACAGCCTTCACCTTGACAGCTTTACCAGTTCAGGCAGGCTTTGACAAGCCACATCAGGCCTTTTAGAACACAGTCATTACTATTCTATTTCTTATTTAGAGTTTGAGAATATTTACTAATAGTTGTCTACAAAAGACAAGCTATGGAAGAAAAATTATTTCATGTTAGTAATGCACTTTAGGGTTATTGCCCTGAACCATTATGTCCTACACTTAACAAAATACTTGCTAACTGATTTCCTGTGCTGGTACAATTACTTCTTGGCATGTGGACTCATCTGTGTTTAGTGTAGCTTGCTTTATTCACATGAACTGTTTCCAGAGACAGAGTTTTATAACTTTAGAAGCTCTTTTTACTTCTGGCCGGTTCCATCTTGCTGGTGTTGAAATAGAGAATTCTGATAGTTTGACTTGTCAGGTGGCATCAAGTGACATTGGTCAGAAATTCTGGAGGAGACACAGCTTTTCAGTTCTGTAGTTGTCCATCTAACAATGGCTTTTATCTGAGTTTTACCCTAAGAACTTCTTCTCCATTCATCTTGCTTTAAAGAGAGGTCTATGTTGGCTTTCATGTGTGATGATGTCTGGAACCCACTCACTTAGCTGTGAAGCTTGTGTGTTCCATCTTACCTCCCAAAGCACATACGGGTGACAAGCTAAACCAAAGAAGTATCATGTTAATATGTAGAAATGACAGTTATGTCTTAGCCACTTGCTGATGAGGATCTGAATTGTAAGAATATGGGCAGGATGTTATTGAAGGGATACTTGGGTTGTGGTTGGACCTATATACTGGTTATCCATAATACGCGGAAAGTAAAGGCTCAGTGCTTATTGTTAACAATAGTCCTAATGTGGTACAGGCTCACTTTTTTTTTTCCTCAAGAAATGTAGATTTCTAACTCTTCCATCACTTTGATTTGCTTTACGTGTTGAAATACACACTAAGGAATTTAAATACAAGCCTGAAGGATACACACAGTGTATGTGTGTAGGTGTGTATTTCCAATATAGTTCTTGAGAAAAGCTCTCTAAATGACAGTTTTTACTTTTTTCTTCTTTTCTCTCAAACATGGTCTGGAAATACTTTGGAAACAATTTGCTTGTGTTTCTGCAGTTCTTTTCTTGGTTCAACTAGAAATGAGCAGTAGAATCCACACTTCATATTTTCAAAAAACAACATCACTGAACCTCGGTTCTGAGAAAATGTGAAGATTCCTGTGGACTTGCGTTTTGCCCAACCAGTTTGTTCCTACTCTTCTTTCTTCTAGATGTAGACCAGAGGAAAACACTAGACTTGAATAAACCTGGATTTTTGTATAGGGTTATGAAAGTATCATATTCAGAGATCACCAGGTCAATGTTTATAAATTGTTTGTTTGTGATCATGGATACAGATTTAAGCGGTGCCCTTTCCACTGCTTGAAGTCTGGTTTGGGGGTTCTTGTAGTTAATGTCACATGGGATCATTTATATGTGAAATCTGGAAACAATGATTAGAGGCAGTACGTTTTCCAGTACCTACATATTTTATTCAGTGAAGCTATTAAAAAAAAAACAAAAACAAAAACACAGCCATGATGGAGCATATGGTACATATATATACTTGATATTTTTTGGAGCTAAGAGCCCACCTATAGTTACTGGCATACAGTCAGTGTTGCTTATATGGTGACAGAAATTAAATTATGAATGTAAGGAGACTTACAAGCATCAGTCTGTCTATACGTGTAGAGTCGTAAAATCACAGCATGGCTTCAGTTGGAAGTTGAATTTCTTCCTAACATTTAACTTAAATCTCACCCTTTTAGTTAGTCATTCCTCCTTGTCCTCCGTCTCTGTTTGCTGACAGAAGAAGTAGGAGACTCATGGTATTTCAGGCTGTTAGGAAAAGATGTGAATTAGCATTTGAACTATTCTGTATTTACAGACTTGGTTTATGCAGAGGTTACTCAGCCAGTATTTTGGAGGAAGAGTATGTGTAAATGATGATAAAGCAATTTCTGTGCTTGAAGAAACATACCTCAGTTTGTGAAGTAAAACTCTTCCTTTTAGCGGAAGTGGCATTTGTGTAAATGGGTATCCTGCCGAATGAAAACTGAACATCTTTCAAATGCAAAATGCCTTATGGCACAGTACTTCCTCTACACAACCTGTGTTTACCCTAACTGCTGCCTGCTGATGCCGGAGAGGTAAGGACTTTTTAGTTGTTTTGTCAACTACTATGTTAGTAGGGGTTTTCCACATTGCTTTCTCATGCTTCATAAGCTGTTGGACCTTGTTTGATTTCTTCTTGTTCAGTCAAAAGAAAGAGAGCTCATACCCTCAGAGCTCATGAAAGTACAAATTTTATTTGACTTTTCACTGTAGCATTTTCAATTGTGTTGCTCTTCACCTCATTTAGCTAGAATATTCATGCTCATTTTAACATGGATTCTCTTAATATAATGGATAAGAAGTAATTTTGTTTGATAATTCCATCTAGTGAAACAAATCTTGTGATTTATTTGGGAAGTAAACAAAATGTCACCTTTGCTCCATCTGTCCTGGCTAGAAAAGAGCTCACTGTTTAAAAGATGTTGTAGTTGAAGATCAGACTCTTCTGTAAGTGTTGCACCTTCTTTTGGATCTGTGGAGATTGCGTTAGGTTTGTGATTGTCCTGCTTTCCATGCTGCATCTTGAAGATAAGCCATTCCAGTACAAGTGAGTTCACCTGCACTACAGACATCAGATTCCTAAAAAAGCAAAATCGACAGTGGTGCTCCACAAGCACCTTCTACCTGTCTTTGAGAGACACCCTTCTACCTGTCTTTGAGAGACACCCTTCTACCTGTCTTTGAGAGACACCCTTCTACCTGTCTTTGAGAGACACCCTTCTACCTGTCTTTGAGAGACACCCTTCTACCTGTCTTTGAGAGACACCCTTCTACCTGTCTTTGAGAGACACCCTTCTACCTGTCTTTGAGAGACACCCTTCTACCTGTCTTTGAGAGACACCCTTCTACCTGTCTTTGAGAGACACCCTTCTACCTGTCTTTGAGAGACACCCTTCTACCTGTCTTTGAGAGACACCCTTCTACCTGTCTTTGAGAGACACCCTTCTACCTGTCTTTGAGAGACACCCTTCTACCTGTCTTTGAGAGACACCCTTCTACCTGTCTTTGAGAGACACCCTTCTACCTGTCTTTGAGAGACACCCTTCTACCTGTCTTTGAGAGACACCCTTCTACCTGTCTTTGAGAGACACCCTTCTACCTGTCTTTGAGAGACACCCTTCTACCTGTCTTTGAGAGACACCCTTCTACCTGTCTTTGAGAGACACCCTTCTACCTGTCTTTGAGAGACACCCTTCTACCTGTCTTTGAGAGACACCCTTCTACCTGTCTTTGAGAGACACCCTTCTACCTGTCTTTGAGAGACACCCTTCTACCTGTCTTTGAGAGACACCCTTCTACCTGTCTTTGAGAGACACCCTTCTACCTGTCTTTGAGAGACACCCTTCTACCTGTCTTTGAGAGACACCCTTCTACCTGTCTTTGAGAGACACCCTTCTACCTGTCTTTGAGAGACACCCTTCTACCTGTCTTTGAGAGACACCCTTCTACCTGTCTTTGAGAGACACCCTTCTACCTGTCTTTGAGAGACACCCTTCTACCTGTCTTTGAGAGACACCCTTCTACCTGTCTTTGAGAGACACCCTTCTACCTGTCTTTGAGAGACACCCTTCTACCTGTCTTTGAGAGACACCAACCCTGCACCAGGCAAATCAGACCAGTGGTTGAGGGAAAGATGACCGTAGGTATGCAGTGTGATACTGCTGACATGAGTTAAAGCAGCATTGGGCAAATCTGAAACTGCCAAGTGTATGAAATGCCACGCCAAGCTGTCATATAATTGAGTTGTAGAGGAATTGCAGCAGAGAAGCTTTTCGGAGATGCAGAAGTGTGTTATGAGGTTAATTGGCAGTATCTGTATTGATAAGCAATATCTTCTGATTCATTTAGTTCTACACCTATTCAGGAGTTGGAAGGCAAAAACGGATATAGGATGGGCTTAATGACCTCCAAATCTCCAGCCCATAGATGTTCACCTGCAAGCAATCTGGAAGTGTCAATTGGATTATACTAGCCTCTCCCATTTTACTAGGATGCCAAAGCTTGTGGTTTCACACACACAGACATATTTATTTCCTTGTGACTTTTGTATCTACTTTCATTACACACACTTTTGAGCACAGCTCTGTGGTGCAGTGAGTGATGAATCTGATGTCTTCTGCTAATTGTTCACAATCTCACATCTTCACCCAGTTTGCATCTTTAGGGTGGGGCAGCTTTGTTTTTGTAATAATTCACTGTTGACATTCAAAGAAGATAGGAAGGGAAGGCAGATGCAATAATAACAAAAAATTCAGTAGGTTTTTCCTTGTCTTATTAGGAAACTTTAATATATTTTTAGATCTCATTTTGCATACAACTTCACATTAAAAGGTCTCAGCTATACATTTATTCTCATATTTCTGCGAAGTTCTGTATGATAATGAAATACACAAGGTCTTGCTGGTGAGGTTAAGTTCTACCATTGATTAGATATTTCATCCTAATTAAAGTTAAGGTACAATTTGATGTGCAGGAAGCATGGACTGTACCTTTATATTTGATTATTTATCCCTCTGCTTTTGAAATGAGCTCTCAAATTTCAAAATATATTCATAAATTCTGCATATGTTTATTGCTAAGATTATATATATATTCCTTCATCCATTATGTATCTCAGCAGTTTGAGAATGCCAGTAGAACCAGCCAGATAACCTTTTTAATGACACTTTTTCTTTAATTTAAACTGTTAAGCATGGAAATGTCTCTAGTTTTTAATAACTCGTGTTAATGCTGATAAGCTATGTTTTTGTTTGATATGCACCAACAACAGAAAGAGAAGATTGATCAAAGTTAATGTGACCTGTCCAGTTATTCTGTTTTTTCTATCGTTTTATCATTTACCTTCTGTATCTTAGTGTCTCTGAGTACCTGTTTTATTACATATGCATGAATGCATTAGGCAGTAGTAAGTAGTTTTTAAGCAGAAGAGATTTTTTTTTCAAAGCATGTCACTATTTTGTCTTGTTCCACAAAATGAAGATTTCATTATAAACTGATACTGGTAGATTCAGTGAGAGTTCAAAAAATATCTTTAATTTTTATGACAGTGGGTGTTATAAAAGTATGAGGCATGAGAAATGACGTGGAATGGAAAGGCTTGACATCGTTACAGTTTGGGCATGCAGAGCAGAAAGCAATGACTGATGCCATCTCAGAACTGTCAGCTATTATCTATTTGAGGATGTTTATCTTCCAAAATAAAGCGGAAGTAATAGAACACTGGTATAGGGAAAATATAAAGGTGAAAGAGGGAGCCAAGATACGAAACTTTGGACCAAACCACTCAGCTTACAGTCTTACAAATGATCAAACTACTTGCAAGCATATGGAGGGCTGCAGAGAAATCAGTACCAGGAGACGCGGATTTGTCAAGAAGAAGCTAATTTCCTTTCGACAGATTAACAGGATTTGTTGTGACTTACAAAGCCATAGAAGTCATTCATCTTGAATACAATAAGAGGCATACGTCTCTTGTGACATCTTCATAAGTAGGCTAGGAAACGCAGTCTAGGTGAAACTAGTAGAAGGTAAATGTAAAACCCATTGATTAACTATACTCAAAAGGACCAATGATTTACTGCCAGTATGTTTGTGAATGTGTGTAAGTATATGTATACAGTGCGTTCTGAGAGGATCGTATTTAGGACCATAAGAAAGATACAAATAACGGAATACAGAATATGTCTATTAAGGTTATAAACATTAGAGGACAATATTTGAACTTGATATATTCTTGGAAAGCTATTTAAAAAAAAACAACAAACAACATGATTCAATAGTAATGGGCTAACGTAATACAGATAAATGCAGTCTTATGTTTAAGCAGTGGTAAAAAAAAAAAATAAAACAACAAAAAAACCTGCACAAGCTCTTTTTGGAGAAGAACTGATAAAAGATTTGCCGGAAAGGACATAAATTTACGACCCACAAGCCTGACTGTAAACCAACAGCATCATGCTGTTGCAATAAGCGACAGGTATAGATAGTCAAAGGGATGTCTGTGACATGAGTTTTTTTTTTTAACAACTCAGTTTGAGGCATCAGTAAGAATCCACAATTTGAGAACATTGTAAAGAGAATTAACAATAGGCAAGTTGTGTGCAGAAAGTGAAAGAACTGGAGTAGCTTAATTGAGAAAGGAAAAAAAATAAAGAAATGAGGAAACACAAGGTGAGAGTTTTCAGCAAGCAAAAGACAGCTGCAAAACACAAGGAGTAATAGAATAGACTGGATGGCCAACATGGCCAACTGAGATCCCTGCTAGCTCTGTCTGTTGTGATTCTAGACAGGCACCTTTCCAGGAGCTCTTTGCTATTGACGGTTTTAGAGTACAAGTTGAATTGTATGGTTTTGTTTGTGCATATGCTTGTCCATACGCTTTCTGGGTTACTCTTTAAAATTTTGAGTTTAATTTGTGGATTAAGGACCGGTTGCAAAATGCTGTGATTATCAAAGTGTACATGATGCTTCCAGAGTCCTCCTATTAACTTGATAGAGTGGAAGAGCTTCCCTTTGAAGCATTTGAAGAACAGTGAAATACATTACTATTTATTACAAAGACCCATTGAGGAACTATTGAATCATGCTTCTTTCCTCCAGTTACAAATTATTTTATACATTAATATTATCAGTATGTTATAGTGGCTCTGTTTTACGGAATACCTTATTTCAAAGGATGCTTAACGTTGTCAGTCTCAATTCTTTTGTTGGTTTTTTCCCTCTCGTTGTTCAATGGCTTGGTGAATCAAAGGCTTGCTGTCAGGCTGCTGCTGATATGTAGCAGGGGAAACATCTCCAAAAATCTACAATTTAAATATATAAATATCTCCTCTTGTGTTAGGTCAGTTGAATTACTACTGGGTTTTTTTTCTTGAGAATAATGTGTTTCTGGAGACTTGCCTACCCTTTTATCTAGAAGCTGAGTATCTGTGTTAGTGATTTTATTGATACTTGATGTCAAGTAATTAAAGACTGAGTAAATACAAACATCTATACATACTCTTATAAGCAATAGTAACCTTGCTGTAAGCCCTTATCCTTATATGGTCGCTCCAGTTGCATGACAACTCTACTACAACAACAATATAGAAGCTATTAATTTATAGCTGCTATCTAATATAACGCTGCTTCAATCACTTTTTTTTTTATGGATCTCTGGAAAGAGTTTGTCAGCTCTCTGATGAAGACCAGCAAAAAGTTGAGAAAACAGACTTTAGATACTCTAAGAGGATCTTCTGCATATAGAATTACAGCACTTTTGATTTTGTCAGTGGAAGCTTTGTCCTCCATCATCTAAACTCTTCACAGGATGGTAAGAAGGGCTGTCACTAAGGACTTCTAGTTCTGAGTGCTTCATGCCATTTCATGCCACTGCTGCTGTCACCTTTGCTGGTTTGAGCACTGAGTAGTAGGATCAATTCTAACAGGGTGGTGGGTGAAAGAGATGAATGGGGTGTGAAAATTAAATACAAAGAAGTTTCTTTCAGCAGTTCTCTATGAGGTTGTATTATTTTGCTTGGTTTGTTTTCTCAAGGGATGATAGTATAGAAAAACCTTCAAACCTTTGTGGTTTCTTTGCATTATATGACAGTAAGTTCAGCTGTTTGCATGCAGCCCCACTGTTAGAGGTTGTTGGGGCTTAAGGGGTTAGGAGTATACTCTTTTCTCTTTTGACAAGATCTCAGCTACCAGGGGAAGGTTCAAAGCACCTCCACATCTATTTCAGGAGATTTTTCTAATTACTAGTAATCTGGAAAGTGCATCAACTGAGTGGTGACAACAGTTGTTAACAGATAGCTACTAATTGCTGGATAAGGGAAGTTCATGAAGGATTTGGTGGGGATGTAAGTAGAAAAATGAACAGGAGGATGGAATGATGGATTTTTATGGTGAAGTGCAAAGTAAAAAGTGATAGAAATTCTGCTGGGTTCAAGTTCAAATGCAGCAACTAGGAGAAATGGTGAGAGTCAGTGTGAGTAAAGGACTTTAATTTTTTTTCCTTTGATTCACAATAAGAAGATAAATATCACACTGTTTAATGCAATAATATGATATTACTGACTCATGTGAACCACTGTTACATTTTTCTAATGTCATGCACTTCCAGTGTAATTATATATGTGTACAAAAGCATCACAGTTTGTCAATTAAATCCAGAAGGGACTTGCTGAGATGCTGCTCTGTTTTTGGAGTCAGACTTAGAAGGCAGGAGAAAACATGACAGTGAATAAAATATTTTAAGGTTTAGAGAATAATGTATGGTTTACAGCAAGAGCTCTAGCTTTCCTTAATCTGAGAATGAGGAGATTGCTAATTTCAGATGTGCAGCTGAAGGAGTTATAATGCTGCATCAGTTCCCTGTTTTGCTGACTGCCAGCTGCAGTGGTTGACATTCTGGTTATGGAGCTTCCTGACTGTGGATACAGGCAGTCCCAAATGGGACATACCCTGTAGATCTTCATGATGCTATTTTGCAGTCTTCATCTGGCACATATCACTTTATTGCACTGCTGTGCATGCACATCCCATGCTGATGGCTGGATATTGGAAGTGCCAGCTCAAACCTCAAATTGATTGTCCTTCCTTTCTTCCTGTATCTTCCTTTTCCCTTTCTGTCCTCTGTCTAAACTCAGTTTATCTATTAATTTGTCTCTGTTACTGCCATTTGTTATTTATACTTTTTTTGTTATGCAGAAGAAGGCTTTGCTCTATTGCTAGTCCATGATGTTTGTGTAGATCCCATTCTCTCCATAGACACAAGAAGAATCACCTAGCACCACAGCCCTGCTACTCACCACTGCTCTGATCCTTGGAGTGCTCTTGCACATTGCATTTGCAGTACCTGTTTTCATCAGAATCTGGGATGCAAACATGGTTTCTAGATTATATGCAATTAAAGTTTCCTCCTCTGTATTGTGTCTGTCTAGATGTATTGTTTTCTTAGGGTTTTTACACTGTGAGAGACTCCATGGTTCAAAAATCAATTCTACATCATTTTCTTCAACTTCTGCTCTAATACTTTTATTGCATATTCTTGGAAAGGCTTAGATCAGACTCCAGGATGTTAGCACAAATCCAATGAAATCTAGTCTACTAAGAATGATCTTCAAAACATAAAATCAGTGTGTATTTCAACTCCTCTTGTTGCTATTTAAAACATTATTTTCTGTCCACTTGTGTATTGGCTGAATGTAATATCTCAGTTGAAAGAATGTGTTCTGCTTGCACAATGGCTTCAATACAGCAGTTTGTTCCTGCACATAGTTGACAGCCATACTGCACCGCTTTTGGTTTATCAGTGCTGAGTGAGTCAGCGGGATGTCAGCTGGCAGTGAGGTGGCAGGGGCAGGCAGCAAACCTGTACTGTTTTCCACTGCGCTGTAACACATGGGAGGAAATGCAGGTTGCCATCAGCCCTACCACAGCCTGGATCTGAGCTCATTTCTGCCTGTCAGACAGATCTGTGCTGGAAAGTTGGATTTTAGGCAAAGACAGTAAATAGCACTGGATCACACTGAAAAGGATATGAGGAAAACTAAAACACTGCATCTTCTTAGCTGTTACATATTTCCTCTAATGGCACATGTCCTTTACACTGTAGGTACTCCTACAGGTTTGTCTTATGTTTTTGCTTGGAGTTGAAAGCTGAATCCAGTTCATTCTGTTACCTGCTTTAGACTGGTATTTTAAACAGCAAATGCATGAGTATCTAGCATCTTAAAATATTATATTTTACATATCTATTAAAAATCAGATATTTCAAGTACATAAAAATGACTAGTAGATACCTTTCTTCCTTCTTCTATCTCCGTAGTCCTTATCCTAGTATGTGCAAAAAGTTCAGTCTAACCCACTTCTAATGGTTCAGCTGCTGTGTTTCTACTAATTTCCTTTTGCGGAAAGTAGGTATTTTCTACCTTTTTGTGTGTTCTTATTGTTGTCATTTGTTGGCAAAGGAATTATTTAAACTTATTTTGCAGTTCATGCATTTCTGTTCACATTATGCCTATTTTAATTCATCATTAATATTTCACTAAAAATTGTGATCAACTTATATATTACACTAGCATAGACCAAAGAAGTCTAATCTGATGACTTCTGTCATTTTACTGGAACCTAAGAATTTGTAATACTCTATTTAAAGACTTGCAGTATGCGAGGAGTACTGTGATTGTGTACACAGAAAGTCACATTTCCCTAAAGCAACTGAGTAAATGTGTGCATTAGTGATTGCATTTGCAGTTCCTTAGTTTGTATGTACCTTTAGTCATCAAAGGAGGGTTAACGTGCTGGAAGTCTTGGCCTATGTGTGATGGTCTTGTGTTCTGATGAGGCAGTCTCGCAAACCCTCACAAGGTACTGTGAGTTCTAAACCACGATGTTGTGTTTTCTGACTTTTTTTTCAGTGCTTTGCTGAAATATTCTCCAAGACTTTTAAAAGCACTTCTAGCAAAAATTAGAACTGGAAAAAAAAAAAAATTGTGCAGGGTTTAGTTTGAGTGTAGGACAAAAGTTTGTACTGAATCTTTTTCAAGTGAAATATTTTTACTACCTCTAAAACTTAGTTTTATCCAGTTTCCTTCTTTTGAGCTAACACTCAGTAGTATAATACAGTACATTCCAATATGTCCTCTCTATCTGTAGCCAGTGCAATTATATATAAATCCTTGGTGTTGAATTCTGAGTTCTTTGATTTTGTTAAAAAGAGTGACGGAGTTACGAAGGAAAAAGTTTGTGGGAGTGCAATTTCTCTTCCCTTCAATAAAGTAATTTTAAAATAGAAGTTACATTATTTTCCACTCTTTGCTATTTGTAGATCTCCTGGGTATTGTTACCTTGGAAACACCAGGTTTTAAAGGAGTAAGAATATATGGAACACTTCCTGGCACTCATTGACAGTTTTCTAGAAAATGATGCTTCAGGTAGCAGTGGAAAAACCTTCAGTTTAGCTGGAAGAGAAGCCTAACCTCTAAGCTGAAACTTGGGAAGAACAGAGAAATCTGGATTGGGAGTGTCTGCACTTGATAAAGTGTTTTGCTTCCAAACATTTCCTTTATAAGACCAACCGGTGGCTTAGTGGAGAGGATTGTATACATGTTCCGTTCTGTTCAGCCTTGCACTATTAAATGCATTGTTCCTTTTGGTTTCTGAGGGAGAACGTTCCTACTTGATAGGGAAGTATGGTCCTGTTGAAGTGAAACTGTGAAAAGGCTTCCTGGAAGGCTTCCTAAAATATTTAGAATGGGATTTTCTTAAACTACAAAAAGATGTTTGAGTCTACTCCAAATCTATATGCAGTCCTCTGAAAATCAGATTAATTCAGTATTTCTGGTTTGAAATCTGACTGTATGTTGATGAGAGCCATGCATGGATTTTTTTCTGTTGAAATAACGATTCCTCACATGGGGCTGTCCTGAAGGTGACATGGAGCACAGTTTCAGGAAGTAAATCAGTCTGTTTTGCTTTTTCATCACTGAGATGCTTGCCACTATTTTCTACTACGTACTACTTACACTTCACTGAAAGTAGAAATAGGTAAGCTGAGCTAATTATGATGTGACTGTGAGGCCTGTTCTTTGTATTTTTCTATTAAAAACAGTAGTAAAAGATCCAGTGATGCAGAAGATCCAGTTTTCTCTATTTGTAAATCTCAACAAACAAAACATTCAACAACTCTCCTGTACAGATGCATGAAAAGATGTGGAATATCTAGAAATGTAATATCTTTGAGGAAAAATCAATGGCTGAGTCTAGATCCTCAGGTGAAATTGTCTACCACTTGTGCTGCGAAGTCTCTGACCAGTGACATAACAAATAAGCAGAGCAAGTAGATTGCAATGGTATTTTATATATAATTTATGTATACTTGCTTCCTGTACTGTTTCTTTTTTAGATCTGCTTTTTCAAAGTTTTGTTTTTTCTCTCAGAAAATCGCAGAAGTCTGAGTCAGAAAAGGACACTTACAGAGCTTCCAGCTGTGTGTATCCAGTCATTTTTTTTTTTGGACCAGTCTTAGCATAGCTTTTCTTTTGAATTTGTAGCTGTTAAATTGTGGAATATTGAGAACACCTGGGGACAAACAGCTCCAACTGTCTTGTAGGAAAGAAGAGATGTTCAAGAGGAGCCTGGCCAGAATTCTGCTCAGAACATAAAGAATCTTGAAAACTGACAAAGTAACAATGAAAAGAAGAGAAAGAAGCCTGCTTAAAACTGCATTAGAGGAAATACTGTGGAGGTTGATCTGGGAATACTCTGAGAGAGATAATTAAGATTTTAATCTATTATTAGGAAGGGCAAGAAAATTATTAGGCAGCACAGTATTGTTTGTTCTTCTTTCCTCATAGATTCTTCTTGCTGATAACTTTCTCAAGGCAAAGACAGTCTCCTGCAAATGAGTCAGCTAGATCTTATTTATTCCAGGGTGCGTATCTCACTCTTTGAGGGTGTTCATTGTGTCAAATTAGTCCTGTTAGTTCTAGGGAGGTGACAAGCTACTTGGAATTAAAGACCGTGGTCCCAGAAGCATCAGGCAGAACATCAGTCATGAGCTTGCCTGAAGAGCACAAATCAAACAAGTTTTTTATTGTCATGCCTTCAGTTGACCCATTGGAGGATGAAGCTCATACACTTATCCTCCAGTGTTGCAGTGAGACCATGCATATAGTTAAAGCAGGTCAATATGGTACTGTGGAAGTCAATGTAGCTAGGCAGTTTAATGAATATCTGACCTAGTGTATGCAGGGGTAAGTGCTTGAAGTTTACATATTACACCATGCTCAGAGGAAAGGCAGTCCATCTGCTTTCTTTTTAAAGAGGCTTGAAAAAAAAACAGAAGGAATGGCTGATGTGTCAAGACAGCAGTGAAGAGAAATACTTGAATTGTTGGCAGCCTAGTCAAAGATTTGGAGTCATTTTCAAGCTTGTTGCTTAAGGAAGAAAACAAAAAAGCGAAAACAGAAATGAAATCCCAACTGGACATAAAGAAAAACACACGTACACATTTAAAAACCACCAAGAAATCAAACTCCCCACCCCTCCCCAACCTTTTGCTGCACAGCTTTGCTTCAGAAAATGTTCTGTAATTTCCTCTAGAAAATATTGCATTACTCTAAGTAGATTTTACAATATCCAGATATAAATAGGGGGAGGCATAGAGACTACAGCTGAAGATGAAAATTTTATGTGCATGCTTCTTTATTTGGAAAATACTAGTAAAGAAAAGCAAAACATCGCTTAATGGGCACAAGAATATTTGATAAAGTTTATCTCTGCAACAGCTTGGGATCAAAGGAACAAACCCACATCTTCCCTGTACCTATCTATCTTTTATCAGTTATGCCTTCATATGTTTTACCATTTCTTTCCCAAAGGTTATCTTCTGCTGTGCAACTTCTATGCTTTTATTCTTTTTAATTGATTTAGCCAGAAGTTAAACAGACACTCAGGCTTCTAGTTGTAGTAGCACTCTGGCAATTCAGTTCACATGAAACATCCCCACATGCCATATAAATAGATATGCGTTCTCATTGCATAATACAATTGACATCTTTATGTGGATCTTCTCTAATTCACAGCTGGATGAACACAGGTTGCTCATTAGTCAATTGGCCAGCATTTTATCAGTCAGCTCCTTAAGCACTCACCACTTCAGCTGAGACAGTTATGCTTCCTACTGTTCAGGCTAGTCCGTGACTCTGTTAATATGCATTCACAATTCCTTTTTGTGCTTCTGACTCTTTCCTCTGTGAAAGCTTGCTCCTGATAACAGAAGTGTTCAGCTGTGATGACCATATAGGGTTTGCATATATTGGTTGAATGCACCATGTTGGTGCAGGGGTGGGAGTGTAAGATTGGTAGGTGAAGGAGAAAGTCAGCCCCCTCCCCACACAACCCTCTAAACATGCAGCATCCTTCTTGTGTAGCTTCTGTCCAGAAGCTGGGAAACAAGAAAGAGTTATTCACACCCTTGGTGGTTTTGAAGGGCTGCCGTGAGTGGCTGTGCCACAGGGAGGTCAGCAGATCACACCAGGCTCCTGTTTAAGACCATTTGGTTGTGTGCCTTCTCAACACCAAAGCTGCCAGAGAAGTGATGAAGAGGATTTCATAGCAGCAATGAGGTCTTCTGGACTGGAAAAAGTTCAGATCTGCTCTTTTGTGTGTTTGTCATCACACGGCTAATGTCAAATAATGCAAAGTATCCTTAGCTGGTAGTTCATGGGGGGGAAAAAAATTACAGAGGCACTATAACACAGTGAATCACCTTTTCCTAGTGGGACCATGGTTTGAAGATGGCTACAGACCATAAGCTAAAGCAAAGTATTTATTTATTTCAGAAGGTGAGGAGTAGGGTAGCTTTCCAAATACTTTTATGTTCTGGAAACATAGTTTCCATTTCAGGTGGTTTATTTGAATTTAATCATGGAGGTGCTGAAGTATGGAAATGTTTAGTTGTGATACCGTTGGAAAATTTCAACCTTTAATGATGCTACTTGTGCCTGCATTGAGAAGTATCCATGGAAACGATGCAGTAATTCATAAACTGTTGAGCTGTATAAAGTCTCTCTACCACAAATATGTCTCAGCAAGAAAATCATAGATACAGTTTTCATGTCAATGTTGCATAGCTAAAAAATGTCTCTCTTTTAAGTCAGCAATTTGGATATAGAGAATTATTCAGTACTTCGTGACTTAATGAACTAAGAATACCAATCCTGACCCTCAAATAGACAATGTGTCACAAAAAAGCCTGAAAATTAATCTTCATGTGAACTGAGTATAAAGTTGTAGGAAAATTGCTTTTTATGTGTATTCTTTTATTTTCTTTTGAATTATCAGATAGTACTGAAATAAATGGTACCTGCCAAAGTCTGGTGTGTATTCCTATGTAGAAAAAAATGGAAACCGAGAAACCAGGGTGTTATGCTTAGATGTGTCTGATTTTGGTCCAGTCAACAAAGACTGTGTGCTCAAAGATTGTTCCTACTTTTCATCCTACTTTTCATTCAAAATGAGTAATTTGCGTTGTTGTGGTTCAGATCGGAAGGCATCAAGGAGCTGGTGGTCCCCATAACAGTCAACCCCAGGTGAGTGCTGCCCTGTGCTGTGTAGGGCTGGGCTGAACACACACAGCAAGGCCCTTGGGCGGGTGCTGTGTTGGGCATTGCTGTGGGCCAAGGCAGAAGCCCAGTCTTCAGGAAGCCCCCACCTAGTACTGGCTATTCTGCATTTACCTGAAAGCAACCGGATAAATTATGGCATATTTCTTGTTTAGCAGTAGAAATGCCAAATAGATTTTTTTTTTTCTCAAAAAAAATCCTGTAAGACCTCAAAAGACACAAATTTAGTAACCTTTCCATGGATGGAATCTGCCCTGCTTGGAGTCTTGCTGAGTGCTGCATAGCTCTGAGATTTCAGCATCAGAAGAAATGTAGGATATTTTCTTTATACTTTTAGTTTCAATATATTGCTTTTTAAGGCATAATTTACATAGGGCCTGAGTACCTTTCATTATGGGTTCATAATGAACCAGGACTTTCTTGTGCAAAACATGTATGTAGTCTACATAATCAGACAAATCAACTTTTTGAAATGCCTGAGAGATTAGATGTGGCTCACAGTGAGAGCTAAGGCATTGCTCTGCACATATAGCTTTTTTTTGCTTTGAATTTGGAAGTTCAAATACTGATGTGCTATATTGGTGTCTGATAGTTTATTCTGATGTTTTTGCTTTCCTAGTAAATGACTTACACAAACTTTTCTTTCTCTGAAGAATGGCCCTCGTGCTAAACCTCAACATTTTTTTTTTTGTCAAATAACCTTCAGTTTCTAAGATGAACTGCTTTTGAGACAGAACAATTTTGAGAAATTGTAGAGCAAATTTGGAACAGGAGGAGCAGCACCTTTCCTTGAAGACCCTGAACCAAAGATAAATTTTTCAAATCACATTAAAGATGAGGAAAAATAAGTTTTGTTATCGTAGTTCAAGCATGCAATATCTGAAGTAAAAATCATCAGTTTGATGAGAATTTTAAGAAGACGGTACAGTTGAGTTTATAACACAACGCAGATTTCAACATTAGTGTTGGAAAGTACTCCTGTTTCACCTTAATTCTATTTTATCGAACAGTTATATAGTAATTTCTTCCAGTGAAATAGCAAGTTGGATTTTTCAGTCTTGCAGTACCTTCAGTGTATTGGAGCATTTGAAGAACGGAAAAAGAAATTACAGCCTGTCTGGTGCATCCCCATTCAGCACACAGCCCTCAAAGGCAAATAGATACAAATTAAATGCAATCAGCAGGAACTTAGACCACAGGCTAAAATGCAATTCCCTTTGTAAGTAAGATAACACTTACATATGTAGTAGTGTGATACAGTTTGTCAGAGTGATCTGCACTGGTCCCGAATTCTGAAGTATGGAGATAGAACAAGCAGTGCTTTTACTGCTGGCTTGCTCAACCAGTTATGGGCACTTTTCATAGGCTGGTAAGAATTTCTACATATCATTAGGCTATGTTATCTCTGGATGATGGTTAACAAAAGATTTAACAGACAGTTCCTGATTTCCTTCACCATCCTTAAAAAAGTTTTTCTTTCAGCTGGTGATTCCCATTTTCTTTCGCCTCTGTTCATGATGCTATACACCTTTCTGAGAGCCTGCTAATGACTTTGTCAGCACATTGCTGACACTTGCTCTATAAAACCAGTTCCTTCCCAGGCTGCATTCAAGTCAATCAATAAGAAGCTATCTCTGCTTATAGTCCCGGATATCTGGTTTCAACTTGGATTGTGCTTCCAGGGCTTCTGCCATCTTTCTGCAGCACTCTCTCCACACGCAATCTTATTTAAGGATCACTGGTAGGTCCCTCTGCACAGAAATAATTTCCCACCTGTATATATGTGTAAATCACTACCTTGTCTACATGTTGTTAATGTCTGTCCAATATTGATAATGCTACTGGTGTTGTATTGCTTTTGGCTCTTTGACTACAGTTTTGACAGTGGAGTTATTTTTTGTTTACTTTAGTAGTTTTCATTGCAATTATTTTGTTTTATTTAATAGAGAGGCATCTTAATCAACATATAACCTGACTAGCTAGGGGACTGACTGTAGTTTTGTCGTAGAGGCAAGTTGCTAAAAACCTAACAGGAAAAACTGGCTAGCTCGTGTTAATTAATTTTAGCACAATTTTCACTTCTATTTGCTGTTAGATGTTTTTTTCTATGTTTATTTTCCAAAGTACATATGGCTCCTTCTGAAATTCTCCCACTCATATTTATAGTATGTCTTTCTTGTCTCTTTTATAAAAAGATTTATTCTTAATATTTCATTTTTGTAAACATTTCAGGTGCTTTTCTTTCCTTTTAATAACTTACCCCTTTTCGTGCCACCATAAATCAGAGCAGTGTTTTAGATCTGACGTTAGATTTTATCAGGAGGTTGCATATAAAAGACTAATCATCAGAGAAAATAACTGTTCCAAATAACTAAGTAAAAATGTAAAGTAAGTAAAAGTGGATTTATGTCCACTAGTCGCTTCTTTTTCAGATAGTTAACAGAAATCACTACCACTTAGTATTCTAACTACTTAACATGTTGTCCAGTCTTCTGCCAGGTAACAGTGGAACTGGAAATATTTGATCCCCTGTAGGCTTTCTGCCTGGAATCCAATTGATATTCCCACATGATATTTGAGCAAGGAGTAAGTCTTGAAAATGAAAGTTTGTAGCTGAGTAGTATATAGTGAAATGAGTCAGTTCCCATGGTTATGTTTCACTCAGAGAATCACAGAATCATAGAATGGCCCAGGTTGGAAGGGACTTCAAGGACTGTGAATCTCCAAGTCTCCCCCCCCCCCCCCCCCCCCCCCCGCCACAGGCTGGGCCACCAACCTCCACGGTTAATACTAGACCAGGCTGCCCAGGGCCCCATCCAGCCTGGCCTTGAACACCTCCTGGTACAGGGCATTACTTTGCTCCCCTTTCTAAAAAGCAGGTATAGGATGCAATCTTATCATGACTACAAGAATTTACATGAAGCTTCAAATTAACAAAAGTAGTTTGTAGAAAGATTCTCATTCTGCTTATCCCTGGTTCTATTAATAGTTACCTGAAAAACTTGTCCATAACTACTTTTCAGATCCTCAGTGTTGAGACTGTCTTTTGGATTCCTTCATGATTTTACTGTTCATTAAAAGTCTTTGCACAAAAGGCATATTGTCCTTCTGCATGCTGTTTCTTATTTCCGTTCCTAGAATCAAGCAGCATGTAGTAGTTCATAGGCAATTACTGAGGTTATCTCACCTTTGAGTCTCTGATCCTACGCACTTGGTATCAACATCTACTACATATGCAAATCCATTTCTAAGTACTTCAAAATTTTTTTTTTCTGTTTACATTTTTATTCCTCAGATATTCTACATGCTATCTCTTCCTTTCCTCTGTCACGGCTGAAGTCAATATGGGCAAATGCTATGACATGGTTCTAAGAATTTAAATTTGGAAACGCCCATTTTCAATTTTTCCGCAAAATCTTTTTATTTCATTATTTTTCCTTATGGTGAGCTGTTTATTGACGATATCAGTGTTTGTTTGTTTGTTTGTTTTGTTTTTTCCTTGTCTTCTTTGCTAATAATTCATTAATAGCTTTGATGCCAAAGCCTGATACTTGAATAATTTTGCTGTTCAAAGTCCAGCATAGAATTATGCAGATATTTTAATTTAGAGATACCCTTATACATAACTTCTTGAAAATCTGTGGTGTTCTGTTTTGGGTGATCCCTCACACTATTTTAAGTTTCTGGCCTGGTTAAGCTTCAAAGCACAATGACTGTATTTACAAGGTGTAAGGATAAGTATGTCACTCCGAAAGTAATGCCTCCTGTTTATTCCCATAGAAACTACAACAAAGAGCACAACAACATTGTTTGATAGAACAACTTCTCAGCTACAAAACACTGTTTTTTCGACAGTCAACTTCTTAGCTGTGCAATGTACAAGAGCCTGCATGCCGCACCAGTGGAGGTGGCCCACTATCACTGTCACCACAGCTGGAACGCACCACCTACCACCTCACTGTGCTCACATCCACTGTTTGGTCTCTGTAAACTTTTGGCACATGTAAATAATGTCAATGGGCACCTTTTTTTCCACTCATCACTGATGCACCTTTTCTTAATAAATACTTCCATGTCAGACACCATTTTTTCTTAATAAATACACGTCAGACTGCACTTCTGTTGCCATCTGTCACACAGCAATGAAATATGGCAGAATATTGGTGAGAAGGTTCAGCTTCTATTGTATTAGCAGCCTCCTTTGGCGTTACTTTGGCGTTGAAGGACAACAAAATACAATAGAAGGCATTACTTTTGGAGCAATCCTTATATTTCATGTTTATTTTCTTTTTTCTTTTTTCTTTTTTTTTTTTTTTTTTTCCCTGGCCAGTGGGATTTGAGAATCTTTGACATTTACACATCTTTTATTTTATTATGCTCTGTTCCCGTTGACAGATTGTTCCTTTGGTCAATTCCTTTCCTTTTACTTTCCATACTTTCCCAAATTCTCTCTAAAATTAAGAACTTCAGCCTTTTATTATGACAGTTTTGCACATTCTTTCTTGCTTTATCAGTGCAAATGAGAAAAAATTCAGTACTAATTTTTCATTCGCTATCATATTGATCCAGATCATAGAATCACCAAGGTTGGAAAAGACCCACAGGATCACCCAGTCCCACCATCCACCCATCACCAATAGTTCTCACTAAACCATGTCCCTCAACACAACATCCAAATGTTCCTTGAACACCTTCAGGGTCGGTAACTCCACCACCTCCTTGGGCAGCCCATTCCAGTCCTGGACCACCCTTTCAGAGAAGTAGTATTTCCTAACGTCCAGCCTGAACCTTCCCTGGTGCAGCTTGAAGCCACTCCCTCTAGTCCTATCACTAGTCACATGAGAGAAGAGTCTGACCCCCAGCTCACTACAACCTCCCTTCAGGTAGTTGGCTCATGTTCAGTCTAGCGTCAATCAATAACCCCAGGTCCATTTCCTCTGCACAGTCTTCCAGCCACTCTGCCCCAAGCCTGTAGCCTTGCCTGGGGTTATTGTGGCCAAAGTGCAGAACCTGGCATTTGGTCTTGTTGACCCCCATCCCATTGGCTTCAGCCCAGCTATCCAACATATCCAGATCCCTCCGTAGGACCTCGCTACCCTCAGGTAGATCAACACTTCCAGCCAACTTGGTGTCATCTGCAAACTTACTGAGGGTGCACTCAATGCCCTCATCCAGGTCATCAGTAAAGATATTGAAGAGGACAGGCCCCAGCACCAATCCCCAGGGAACACCACTCATGACCTGTTGCCAGCTGGATTTAACTCCGTTCACCACCGCTCTCTGAGCCCAGCTCTCCAGCCAGTTCCTTACCCAGCCAAGAGTGTATCTGTCCAAGCCACGGACTGTCAGCTTCTGCACAAGAATCCTGTGGGCGACAGTGTTAAAGGCTTTGCTGAAGTCTAGGTAGACTACATCAACAGCCTTTCCCTCATCCACCAGACGGGTCACCAGATCATAGAAGGAGATCAGGTTGGTCAAGCAGGACCTGCCCTTTGTGAACCCATGCTGGCTAGGCCTGATCCCCCGGCTGTCCTGCATGTGCTGCGTGATCTCCCTCAAGACAACCTACTCCATAAACTACCGTGGCACCGAAGTCAGGCTGAAAGGCCTGTTGTTCCCCAGATCCTCCTTACAACCCTTCTTGTAGATGGAGGATCACTTAATCTCTGATTTTATTTTATTTACTCTGATTCAGTCTAAACTGCTGACTGCTGACTTGAAATAGTGATCTTTCTTTCTCACCATCCCAATCTTTTTTTTTTTTAAAGGAGCTCATATGAAAATGGCTAGGCTAGAAACAAATGAGTAATTATTTCAAACAGATCTACAACCTGCTATACACAATAGATTAGCAGGAATCTACGTGAATGGTAATTCAAGTGATGTGAAAAACAAAGCTGCTCTGAACAAACAAGTATGAGTAATGCTCAGGCTATCAGTCTTAGAAATAAAAATAAAAAAAATTAACATCCTTTGTAGTCATGCAGAATCAATTCATGAAAATGAATCAGTCTAATTTATGGACTTTGTCACTAAGGAAAATATAAAGAAGAAATCAGAGTAATTTATTGATTGTAAACAGCTAAATTAGTCTCTCTGACAGTGAAAAACCTGCAAGCTTTATTTTCCCATTCTCAGTTATAGCAACTTATTTGGTGATTCTTCTCCCACAGTCCCCAGCAATAACTGATAAACCAGCTCATCAATATCTAGTTAACAGCTTTAATTTGGTTTGCTGCTTTGCTTTATCTCAGTAGGCTTTTCTTTCCCTTACACAAACTCACATCTCACATGGCTGCTTCTACAGCTATCTGTACTGCCTATCTTATACAACCTGTGCTATTCATAAGGGTACCTTTCACCTTTTATTTCTTCATATGCTGTTTAGTTTGTGTTACAGTGAGCTGGATAAATTAAATTGTAAACATCAAGTACAGATTTAAAATATGGCAAAAGGGTAAAAGAACCAGCCTGTTTGCTGTATAGATGGAAAAATCTTTTATGGAGAAGCATTTGTTTTGAGTTTAGGTTCAGGGACAGGTAGCACTTGAGTCTTAGAAACCTGCAAGGGCTCCAGCTCTGGTTTTCAGCAAAAATGAGAAAAGGAGATTTATATTATAGAAGATTTGTTCTCAGGCACCACACACTTCAGTTTTCAACAGCATTTTTTCTTAAGTGAATTACGTTCATTACTGTTGCAGCATTTCATATTTCCTTTTTAGCTTAGTTTCCTGATTGTGTGACTTGTCCATTCAGTAACATTCATTCTGAATGTTGTAAGGATGAGAACTAGCAACCCTTTGGGAAAAGCCTGCATTTGTCATCTAAAAAGTCTGTGCTTATTGCCTTTTTCTTGAAGAAATTAAGGAACTGGATTACTCACATTTCCAGTTGCAAATGTTTACTGGGATAATATGGAGAAAAACAGGTGTTGTACTCTAGGCCTTTCACAAAAGCAAAAGTTCAAAAGTTTTCAATACTTTTGTTACAAGAGATAAATAAACTTGCTTTTTAAATATTCTTGGCATGGCAGAGAAAATAGGAGAAAGAGGCTTTTTAAATAAAAGATCTATTGATCTAAGTCTCTAGGCCCTTTTGCAGCAGATGCATGCATGTATACATTGTCTGCATCACAGCGCTGCTCATCAGCAGGCTGAGAATGACTTTGAGGCCCCACAGCCAGGGCTTCTCAGAGAATATTGAGTGGATATGTAGTATTTCTCAAGAGGCAACCGCTAATGAGAAAAACTGAAGTTGACAGTCACCGTGTGATCTTAGAGTATGACATGTCAAATCTCTGATCTGTAACATTTAAATGTTGACAATTTTATGACTTAAGTATAGGTACCTTGTTCTTCAGGAAGAGATGAAACTTTTCACTGTGAAAGTACTGATCAGATCTCAACGAATTTATTCTACGAGGTGTGCAAATGAGCTACCAAAGGTGAACAGTATCCCCTCACCTTCCTATACTGTCTTCTCAGGTTGGAGCTCTCTCTCATTGCTGTAGTTTCTGAATTTTCCTTTTAGTCATTCCCAGTTCTAGGCTGATGAATAGAAATGCAGAATTTTATCTCACAAAATGTTAAAAACATGCAAAAATTCCAGCAATATGCCATTGGGAGTTACTTGGCCAGTTACGGTGTGGATCCAACTCAACTCTGATACCTGCTGGATGCCATCCCAGTAGGACCATCTCCACTGAAGTGTTTAGCCCAAAGCTTTCATATGCATTGTCATGTGTTCAAGATGAGCAGCAACAGTACTTTGTGCCCAATGTGAAACAAGTTGAATTGCCATCACTAGAGAAACAGAGTCAGCTGAATCCCTTGCAGTGCAAGGATGACTGATGATCATGCAGTGAAGCTGGAGGAAATGGCTTCTGGCTGTACATACTCACGTGGTACCACTGCTTGGTGCAGTATTCTGCTGGTAGACTCCTCAGTCCTGATGTGCAGAGGAGGAAGGGGGAATTGAGTTGATATCTCTATTATGCTTCCACTGATGATTTTCTTAGAAGGCAGGATCCACAAATAGCATTAACTTATGCAGATGTACTGGTGGAAAACCTGCAAACACTGTTTTATACAGTCTGAGAGTCTGACATGATTTCTCTATAATTTGTTATCTATCTAAGCTGTTTTACATAGCTGTAGTTAAGAAATGATGGCCTTGGGCTGTAATACTATAGAAATCTGCATTTGCTGTAGTACTGTCTGTGTAGGTACCTCTCCTCTTATATAGCTATTTAACACAGTATGTTCCATGACTAGCTCATTCAGAAGTGAACTACAGCAGAATGGTGGTGTTCCATCCTCTTGGCCCCACTAATGTTACTGTGCTATGCTGGTCTATAGAGGAATTGCCCTGATTTACAATGCCATTAGGGTCACTCATGAATGTACTGATGGATTTTAAACAGTTTTTAGTGCAGTTGAGTAAGCTGGATAAGTTGAATCTCAAGAATAAACTTTCAGCTTGTCCCCTTCCCATACTATAAAAATGCCTTAACATTTGATTGTCTCAAAGCTCTGGTGTACATGTTTATTTTGGCATTCTGTTATTTGATTTCTAGTGGAACGTTGTGAAGTTTATGTAATTTTGGACCTAGCAGTTAATGTGTCCCCTGCAGGCAGACTCTGTATGAATTTGAAAGAAATTCAATTACTGAACTACTGATAACTTATCTCAACAGAATGCAAATGGATTAAGATGGCTAAATGCTCACTCGTTTATAGATGTACCGTTTAATTTAAAAACATGCTCTTTAAAAAACAACAACAAAAAGCTATTCTGATGCTTTATACTTTTAGGTTTTTATGCATTTTATATTATGCTATTTATAAAGAAAACTATGGTGGTCTTTGTTATAACAAATTAGAATGAAAAACACAAAAACTACTTTGCAAACATGCCAAACAATTTCTTACCTTTCCTGAATAGATAAAATAGAAATATTTCCCATTTAAAAATAAAAATTACCCTTTTGATAAGAAGTGTTATACATTTTTGTTATATGCATTTTTAAATAGGACATTATTTAGCACATCAGCAAAATACAGACTTCCTTATATATAAAGTATGGTCATCTCCATTTATGACTACTAGTTATTATACATGGAACAATTGGATAATTAGATATTTGTGAAAAAATTCTTTCATTACAGTTTTTGAGACAACCTTAAATTTTGTAACCATTAAATGGAATTATTAACTTTTTTGTCTTTCATTCCCCTGCTGATTTATCATATTAAGAAATCAGTCTGTGAGTAGTATACGTTTCTTGTTCTCACAACTGGTTGAGGCACTGTGTTTGTTAGTTGTGTAGCTCATTAATTAGCCCATGTACCACAAGGGCTTTGAGAACAAGTGAGCTCATTTACTCACAGTGCATGTAATGTATACAGCTGTAGGCTCTTTGCTGATCCATTTCCCTGAGAAAAAAAAAAAAAAAAAGTAAGAATTGTTTTATCTGTTTTGTACTTACTATATGGGAGGCTGGCTGTCATGTAGCTTTGGCATTCCAATTTGACTGGAATTAGAACATAAAAGTTAAATCTATTCTTGCTTTTTTGTTAGTTTGTATGCATTTGTCTGAAGGGCTGCCCTTTTTTAACAAGAAAAAAGCAAACCCTTTAAAGAATGCTTTGTTTGCCTGATGAATGATCACACTATGAAGTCATCCTACCAGCACTGCCAATTAAATGATGGCTCCTTATTAAAGTGATGTGTGGATAAAGATGTATCTTTTGTAGGCTGAAGTCAGGTTGTGTCTCTATTTTCTTTATACCGAATAGTTATAAATACACTTGCTGAAACCTTTGGCAAGAATCTGGACACTTGTATAGGTCTGATTCATCTCAGTGGGCTGTTAGAAGCGAACTTCTTAAGAAATATCCATGTGTATATATACAGTTATAAAACAGATATTTCTTCAGACCGTGCAATATTTTTTTTCCATTTCACATCAATGAAGGCATTAAATCTGACTTGCAGTTGTGGGGTTAGAGTGATGAGCTTTGTAAAAACGTTTTTAGGAAATTAGATTGAAACAAAAATAATGAATGGTATATATCTGGTGTCACTAAGGGCATGCTGGTAATGGATTTTGCAGGATGCACAGAATGTGGTGGAAAAACAATATTGTAGAACTGGGCTTTAGCCCTTACAATGTGTAGTTCTTTATAATCCTGTTGAAAGGGTCATTTGCACATATATATTTAAACATAAGTCCAGAAATGTTTCAGCGAGGGTTATAGTCTGGACCAATCCTGCAGTCCACCTCACACTTAGAGGAGCAGCAGCCACCTGCAACTCAGTGGACCAGCTTTTGGGGGGGAATGCCAGTGTGAGGCTCTGCCAATGCAGCTGCACGGCTGGACTCTGCCCAGGCACCCAAGCGCTCAGCCTGGCGCAAGGCGCGCCTTCAGCACTTTGCCTCTTTCTCCCTGCAGCCACATAAACGCAGCCAAGTGTCTGCTTTTTCCAGCTGGTCAGTTCAGAAAAGGCCTCCCCTAGCTTCAGTAAGGTCTGCATCAGGTCATGGAAGAGGCAAGAATGAGACCTGAAAGTGACAGTTTACACAGTCACATTATTATTTTTTTTCTGTTTTCCTACTTAAACTGAGAGTCTTGACCTGGTAGGGCTTTGAAGCAAGCAGAATCCTGCACTTCAGTAGAGGTGAAATGATGTTGAAACCAGCTGGAATTTTCAGAACCAGCTATGTTGGGGATTGTGACTGCAGCATCACACACATTGTAAGACCAGAAAACTTTTCTGCCCATGGATAAATTCAGTTACATGCTATGATATCAACAGCATATTTATGATTATTTTTGTTCTTGCTTCAAAAGCATTTTTTATTAATGAGATAATGTACTGACATTATAGCCTACTATCTACACATTTCTCTGCCAGTCTGGTGGGTTCATGAGAAAAGACACAGCTTAGTGCACAGCCAACAAAGCAACAAAATTAAATATTGAGATGTGCTGTGGTACTTCTTGCTCGATAAAGTCCAAAAGAGTAGAGGCAGTCTTGTACAGAAAAAAAATAAGGAAAAGTATAGCAGAGATAGACTTCTTAAATATTTAGGGCGTTACATTTTTTAGACTTGTTTACTTCTTTTTCTCTACTTGTCTTTTTTATTGTTTCCTCTGTAGACTAGTGTGATGTAGCCAGATAGGATTGATACACCTTCTCTTTTAATAAAAAAAAAGAGCTGTCTAGGGGAATTTTTTTTGAAGCCATCCCACACAAAAGTCTATTTTCTGATGATCAGTATTCTGCGTTACGCTGCAAAAACAAAAAATGGGCTTCACGCACTCAGGTGCTGTGGTGTGCTCATGTCTTCAGGCATCTGTGTCAGTGCTGGAGCTTGAAAGTAATGTTATCAGAGCTTACTTCAGGTGATCTACATGATTTACTAGTGAATATGCCAGTTAACATAAAAATTTTAATACCTAAAGCACCTACAATCTACAGTCCTGATGATTTGTTGCTGAAGATGATGGCCTCAGTACAAGGTCTTGCCATATAACACTGACAAAGAAGAGAATTCTAGGTAGCCCTAGGCAGACAAATACTACATTGTCTTCTCATAAATTTTCATCATTTACCTAGTTTCAACAGAAGACACTGCAACATCTTAACTACTCTCACACCCTTTCTCACCTCAACTGTGACTTGGCTGCATGTGACAAGGGAAAGAAAGTTGAAAAAGAATGGTATGTATGCTGAAAATTGTTACATCTTAGTTCCACTCAAAATCCAGTCAGAGCCAAATTACTTCAGTTTTCCTCAAAGGTGCCTTTAGTAGTACTAACCAAGGCAATGCAACAACAACTGCTGCCAACAAGCATAAAATTGTAGCCAACAACAACAAAAAAATTAACTGATGCTGTGCCAAAACAAGGTGTATTTCTAATTACTGAAGTTTTCAGCTGCTACAGTGGAGGAATTGTTTTAAACAAATGTAGCTGAAAGCACACAGTTCTTATGAGAGAGCTCTTTACTACCACCCCAGATACATTTCTTGACCATAAAAACCTCTTTCTTTTAAGGAACATCACTTGCTACCATAACAGCAAACAAATGTCAAACTTTTCTTAAAAACATTACTACTTTAAAGCCAACAAATAACAAAAGCATGCAATGCCGTGGAAGTTGTAAATTTCACTAAAAAAGAAACTACCACCCTAAATAAGAGTTACACACTATTTTGTAGAGTGAAATGTGAGAGTAAATGTTTTGTGTTGGTTTGGTTTTTTTTTTAATCTTCTGATACCAGTAATAAATGGCTTTGAGGCTAGAAAGAGAAAAAAAACCCTTCAGCAGTCAAGCCCCTTTAAACAATGTGAATTTCAGTGTTCACCCATCCTGCAGCATAATTTGAAGTTACATTGAAAGAGCTCTGTGGTATTTATAATGTGGGAAGTAAACTTGAAGAACTTATAAAACCAAACAGTATACCAATGTAAACAAGAATACAAACAACACAAACAACATTTCCACCTTTCTGGAGACACTTTCAAGCAAGCTTTCCCACGTGTCCATTGGTGCCTCCTTTAGGACACAATATTAAGACCAAAGTTAAACATATCAATTAAATAAACTGTACAATTATATACTGTAAAGATTTCTTTTCAGTAGAAATTGATCTCCAACAGCAGAAATAACAGCATCTTTGCAAGGAAGGAAGAGTAATTACAATAAAACTTATTAATGATTCTGGAAATTATTCAGGATCTTCAGGGAAAAAGTGCTAAGGGAGAACAGAAAGCAGCTCAGGAATGCAGGGAAGTTATAAAAAGAAAAAATATAAAAAATATTAACAATGTCAAGGAGTTTATAGTGATAAACTCAGCATAGATAAGGAAGTGATTATTTAGTGATTCCCGGTATAGAGCCTTTCCCATTAGGGTATTAAAACACAAGGTTGTAAGGTAGGAGGCAGAGAGATTTGAAGTTTTTCCTTAGCTTATCAAGGAATTAATCTTTCTGTTAAAGTGAGAGCAATATCTAAGTGTGCCCTGTGATATCTGCTTCTGGATCAGTAGTTCATGTGTTAAACAGTAAAACTACTGAAAGAACAAAAATGTATACATAAGAGGTAAGTATGGAGAGAGATCCTACAGAAGCAGAGTAAGTAAAGACACAAAATAGATTACAGGTACTATGACATATGAAAGTCAAGAAGGAACTCTTAAAAGTAGAAGAGGAATGCCCCATTAATTAATAAGGAAAGAGTGAAAAACGAAATGCAGAAGAAAGGCTGTAGTATTCAATACATTTTTTTTTTCTTTTTTTGCATGTCTGCATGCATGAATAAAAAAACCCAGCTGGGACCTATAGGTTATGATCATTTTAACAAGGGGGTGGCGTAAGATTCAACAGGGTAAGAACAGGTAGGTAGCACATCTTTAAGTTAGTAAAGCCTGATGAAATCTGCCCTGGAGTAGTTAAGGAACTTCCAAAGCCTCTAGTGATTATTTTACAGAGGTGGTGGAAATTAGCTTAGATGCAAGAAAACTCAAGAAATTTTAGAAAAGAAATTCTCTATAATTTTGAGGTTCAGATGGCACGAACATTAGAGGTCTGGAAATTGTGAACCAATCTGCTTTGTTTTGTTAAATTAAAGTTATTTAACAACCTGTGACTATCTGGAATTTAAGTAAAAGCCAGCACTGATTGGTTCTTGAAAAATTCATTATGTTTTCTTTGTTACAATAATTGGTCAAATAAAAGAGAAAAATAATAGATGTTATAGGTCTTGGCATCTTCATAATCAAAGGAGATTAATAAAGCCTACAGTGAAATGACTGTGTTTTGGAGTGACTGGTCTATAAGCCCTGTATAGCAGGGAAATAATTAACTTCAGCAGCAATTAGGAGTAAGTTGTAAAGGGATCAATCTGCAGAACACAGTACTGGCAGGAGATGAGGAAGGGAAGAAAACTGTCTAGAAAACCCATTTTTTGAGTAGATTGGGTTCCTAGGGAGGTCACATACAGAATCACTAAGACAAAAATTTCTCCACCTGGAGAAAAGCCTCATAAGCCAAATAAGACCTGTATGTGTTAATGACAGCAGGTGGTAACAGGCCTGGACTGGCTGAAATGGCATTGAGCACTGACCCCCAAGGGTCTGTGGGCTTTTCCAAATGTAGGCCACATAACCACATACTGGGCATTAAGTGAGGCAACCTTACTTGCTGCTTTTCCTGAGTGCATTATCCTGATATAGGATTACACCATTACTGCTCAGAAGGCTTATGTCAACATTTCATACTTCCAGCCTGATGCTACCTTGTGATGAAAGAAGATCCAGCTCACAGTACTCTTCTGGATGACAATGGTTTTAACAGATAATTTCTTATTTAATTTTTTTGTCAATAAGTGGATGGTAAAACAGTTTACAGATCCAAGGAGACAGACTGAGCAGTGATCACAGATCCCATTTGTTTATCTGCAAGAAACCACCTCTGGGGCTAAGCCAAAGATTAATGTACAAGGCATGCAAGAGCAAATACAAGGCATTTAGGAGCGGGTTCACATTTTAAACACCTGTTTAGACATGAGTAAGTGTTCACATTTTACAAAGGAAAATTTCTAAGTAACCCTAGAGGATATCATATCTCAAAGGTTGTAAATCTGAATTTAACTTTTCCTTTGACACTTGTAATCTCATACGAATGAATATTCTACTGGTAAGAACAGTGTGGTGGAACAAGTGCTGTCTCTTTCTCAGCCTCTTGCTCTTACTCATCCTCACTAGCTGAGTATGAATAGGTAGATACATCCATTTTGATGCATTGTCTACCAATTTAATAGGAAATGCCAGCAAGCTGATCTGTTCTCATCTGATGTATTCATTTTGAAATGACTGATCCATAAACCCAGAAATCAGCCTATGTGATAAATATTCCAAGCTCAATGCTGCGGAAGACTCTTCTGCTAGCCATGCCAGGTTTACACATTGAGAAACACCATAGGAAAGGGAAATAATAGTTAAGAAACGGAATGAAGTATTGCCAGCACAAGAGGGAAGTAGTACCAAAATGGGAGCATACAACAGAAGAGAGAAAACAGATGGTAATACCTAAATTACTACATACTGAGTCTGGAAAAAAAATTAGACATAGTAAAAGAGTTACTATAGAGAAGTTATAGATGTGAATAGGTTCCATTATAAATTGCTATGAATACAGCATGAGAAAATAGCAGTACTCTGAATTATTACTGCTGGCCTGCTGGTATCTGAGCTGTATAACATCTCATAAACATCTGTTAACCCTTTACAGGCAATTGAATGTTTTACAGTAAAGTGTAATCTCATGGCACATAAGATGTATAGATCGTAGGATATTTATGAAATGCATCATTTGAGAGGAAACATTTGCACCTAAGAAATAGCAGAGAGGATGAGACATAAGCAACACGCAGACCCAGAGTACTGAACTCCAACTGTTACGTTTCAGATCTCTTTTAGTACCATCACATAATTATATTTTACATATTTAAGTAATCTTTCTTCTCTTTCTCTCATGTTTGCTTTGTTGTATTTCTCTCTGAACAAAGAACCGAAAGACAGTGGCTGTTTTACAAATCCAGGTAGAGTTTGATCTGTGATTTAGTCTCACTGCTTTGCAGTCAGTCACTGTATGATAGAAATACGATAAAATTATGTTCAGTAAATGAATGAAGATTTTGATCCTGTATTGGAGTTCATCAGAACTTAATCAAAATTATGGAATGGTACCTTCATGAGGGGAGCACAAAACAAAAAAGCATGACATGTTTTCAGTGAGAAAATTTGTTGATTAATGCACTGAAATGCCAAGAAAGGATCAGAAATGTTAAGCAAAAAGGTTAAGATGCAAATGTAGATGTAATTATTACAATTTGCTTGAACTTTTCAGCTATTTAGAAGTACTTCAGGACCTTGGTGAGAGTAATTAAAAATGATAATTTTTGTTAAAGTTGAATAATTTTTCAGAAAAGCATTTTACATATTGTAGAAGAAAAGTAATAGATCTTTTTGTTCTTCTGAGAACTGAGAAACATTTTCATTAGCTCAGAGATTTGCTTGGGACATGAAAGCCATTTTTTTTTTGTCTTAGTATACTAATTATCACAACTGTGAGTGTGGACTAGATAAAATAATGTACACTCATTGGGATCTGGACAGTATTCTAGATTAAAAGGTTTTAAACCTGAAGAAGCAGCTTGTAGCAGAATGCATTCAGTAGGTAATTAGCAGTGAGGTTGCATTTAATCATTATATCCTTATGCACCTCTCAAGCTGCTGTGACTTTTGGTACTTTTCCAGGAAAACACTTCTAAATGTAAAAAATAAAAATAAAATAATAATAATAATAATAAAGATAGAACAAATTCAGAGAAGTGTTTCATTGGTTTACAAGAAATTGCATGTGTTACACTTGTGGTATGCTGTCAAATGATATTTTTCAAGTCTGGAGTTATGTAGGGCAGATTTTTGAGACTGAAGCTATATTTAAGTCTCACAGTTTATTTCTGTGTAATGTATGCAATATTTTTTAGAAAGCTGTGTTTTCAGTTTTGTCTGAATTAAAGGCAGTGATGACTCAGAAGATGAGTGGGCTTCAGCATGAATCTCTTTTTTCTTCCCAGCTGCAAGACTTTATACTTCACTTTGTTGAGATTCATGAGAATCCTGTCAGCCCACTTCTCCAGCCTGTCCAGGTCCCAGTGAATGGCAGTGCATCCCTCTGGTTTATCAGCCACTCCACACAATTTTGTGTCACCAAGCAAACTTGCAGAGGCTACATTCTGCCCCATCATCATTAACAAAGATACTCAGCAATATGCCCCAGTATTGATCTCTAGGGTACACTGTGAGCTAGTGTCCTCCGAGTAGACTTGTACAGCTGATAACAATTCTTGTAGCTGTGTTGTTCATCCCATTTTCAGTTTACCTCACTCTGCTCACCCAGCCCATCCTTTGTCTTCTTTGTGACAATGTTGTGGAAGACAGTGTCAAAATTCTCACTGAAATCCAAGTAGGCAATATTCACTGCTCTCCACTGTCATCTACCAGGCCAGTCACTGCATCATAGAACCTTATGAGGTTGCTCAAGAGTGAGGTGAGTTCCCCATGCCAAGTCCATACTGACTACTCCAAATGATTTTCTTCTTCTTTGTGTGCCTTTAAATGGTTTCCAGGATTGCTCCATCGTGTTCTTAGGGATCAAGATGAGGCCTGTAGTTCCCTGGCTTTTCCTTCTCACCTTTTTTGAAGATAGAATTCCTCCAGTCCTCTGGCAACTCTCCTGAATCTGAGATGTTTCTGTAATTCTTCAGTTGACTCAGTACTTACTCTAAACACAGCTCAGCATTTTAAGTTTTTGAGATGCTCCTACTTCAATACATTCTGGCTTTCAGATTCTTTTTTTTTTTTTTTTTTTACATTAGATAGCAAAAAAAGGATGGACTCCTGTAAGTCCTTTATGGTACTATTCCTAAATGCATAAATGCATACTGGCAATCCCTATTGGAGAGTGGCACTTATTTGGCTTACCATGCTTCGGGTCATATTTAAATGTTGAAGAGCAGCAGGAGAGTCCTATGAGAATAGGCATACTGACAAAGTGGGCTGCTCAGATTTTGCAGCAGTGAGGATCTTGATATAACTACGCTCTTCCTGAGTCCTCAGAAAATCCACCTCTGTTCCCATAAGTATGTAAGTAGAAAGCATGGCAAAAGCAGGCTCTGTCTACTAATGAAAACAGTATGTGAGGGCCCTAGGTTTGCTGAAATAAGATGCAGTTACACCAGCAAATGTGTCAATACAGCTCTTATGATGCACAAAGTACACATAAAATGCTACTTGCCAAACACTTTATTGGTACTAAACCAAGCCCTATTGTAAATGTTGTCGATGTATGTTTGTATATTTTCCTTTACTTGGTGACATTTTTTGCATTATTATACACTGAAATTTCACATTTATAAATAAAACACTTTCAGAAGTGTATCATAACTATAAAAATATGTACTAGCTTCGTAATTATGTAAAAACTTTGAGAAACCATTTGAGTTTGCTATGAACATGAGTATGATAATGCACAGGGTTTAATCAATATACCTTTCAAGGGAGCCTCATTTGGCGTAATGCAAAAGCCATATCTTGCAGTCAGTAATAAATATTTCATTAAATCATCTCAAATTTAACTTTCACTCCCACTGGCAAACCTCTAGTGGTACATAGTTCTTTCCTCATGATTTTATTGCCCTGGTAACATGCAATCATCTCACAACCCTTTGCTTTCTCATCTATAGTATATTGCCTTGCCTTAGCTTAATCTCACAGTCATTATCTCATTTAAGTAGGTAATATTTGACCATCTAATCAGCTTAAAGAAACTTGAGTAGAATAATATGGGCTTACTTTTAGCATTCAGAAACATTTTTGAAACAATGAGGAAGTGATTTGTTAAAAAATATATGGTCTAAATTATTCTTTTTGTGCATGGAAATGCGCACTGCATTTACAGACATAATTAAATTGCCTACGTATCTGACTTTTTAATAATGAAAAGGGAAACCCTAGAGTGCTTAGATAATTTGCTGTTTTCATTTAAAGCGTGGAATTCAGTGCTATCTATTGAGGCATTTGGTCTTCCTATGCACTGTAAACAGAATGGAAACAGTGCCATAGCTTTCTAGGCTGGCAGTTTTGATACAGGTTTGTTATTTCTCTGATTTAAGTGCTCTTTTTCAGTGCTTGCATTTGTATCTGCTAATTACAATGGAAAGGAAAAGTTCTGTTTATCTTGTCATCCCACTGTAAGAAGAATAGTATAATCAGATGTCAAACTAGTCAGGTTGCAATTTTTGATAGGCAAATAACACATTTTTTTTCAAGTCTATTTTATGTTTTTTTTGTTGGCTGATAGCGAAGGCTTCTAAATGTTCTTGGAAATCAGATTTAGATCTTGAAAATTATGAGCTAATTATCCTGAGGCCAAGACAGCAATACTGTTATATGTATCATCTGTGATCTAAAATGAACTGATACTGAGGTTAATCTGCAAGGGCTTATCTACCTGCTGTTGGTTGGAAAAAGACCTTTGCCTTGCTTAGACTGTGGTTTAGATAATATGCATTACTTAAGATACCTTTTCAATTCTCTGTATGTAAAATCTCTCCTTTAGGAACCTTAATTTCTCATTCCTTGCACATTACCCAACCTCAACTTCTTCGAATTTTTCCCTCATTCACTAGATGCTATCCATCTTCTCCAAAAATATGTCAGTAGCATTTCACTGTACATTTCTGTGTTTATGGGTAGCTAAGTATGTTGTAGTAGTAACTGTTAGCTTATGTTAAAATTAATAAGAATCCAGGAATTTCAAAAATTTATACTCGAGATATTTATTTGAACATAAAGTTTTAATGGGCATGGAAGTTTACTCCTGTCAAAATCCTGGGTGAGAAAAATAATCCTCCAAAACCAAAAGCCTTATCTCCTTTAGCTGCAATTTCCAGCACTCACATAAAGCCCTCAGCAAATGTGCATGGCAGCAGTGCAGTAAGCCATGAATCCCACTGACAGTTCTCTAGTTATCCAAAGAAAAGTATGACTTACTTTTATCTATTATTCAGTATTGGTATGGTGATTTGCTAAATTTATGGTCTCTTCCTTTCTTTACCTCTTTTTTTGGGGGGTGGGGGTGGGAGGGTGGTATTGTAGCACACATTCTGGCATTAGCACCTACTACATACACAATCTCTAGATTCAGAAACAGACGGGGAATTATTGCAAGATTTTCTGCACCTCTCTGGGTACATACACAGGTATGAACACTTTTACCCTTCTTTCTTTACCAAGAGTCCTTCATAACCCTCTTATTATACATTAGCTTTGCATTAAACCCAGGGAGAACACTCCAAATCCATTATTAGTTACAATTTGGAAGGACAGCTGTTTTAATTTCCAGTGCATTGGTTATCCCAAGTACTTAGCACTGTATTTGAACCCTTTCCTTATAAACAGACTACTCTAACCATTCCAAGCAAGAAAAACTCATGAGTAAAGTACAGATGCAGTTTGAATGCAAAGTTAATGTGTGGTAATTGTTTTCACAATTCAAGCCTGGAGACAGGTCACAAACGAAGCATATTAAATCTCCCTTCATAAGGGATAGATCGATATTGCTTTTTATGACAGTTTTTGAGAAAAGGCAAAACCCATACAGTAAAAAACTAAAATATGTCATGGACTTAATTTGGATACCATGCATTTTATAATGTTACTTTAGGAAATACACTACGATTTATACATATTGTTCTGTAAGATGATTTCAGTGCCTAGTATCTTTTAGAAAGGCTCCTTCAATTTGTTGTAGCTCCTTCAATTACCCAAATAAGGTGGCATGTGCAATTCAAATGTATAAATATTCCCGAGCAAAGCAAAGTTGTAACCCTAGTGGAGGAATGTTTGACTATTTGGATTTAGGTCTGTTTGTGTCTGTTGTAAAGAAGATGGTTTAAACATGACATCTTCAAAGATTATTCAACCAGTGCTAATTGATAGGAAAAAAATTGATCTAGCCTCATGACTTGTCTGCAAAGTACACTGAAAGAAGAAACTGCAAAAAAATCTCAGTGCTACTGAATAAATAAACCACTGTATGTTTAGAAAACAGCAATGCAAACCATGGGAAAGAACGTGTGAAGAAGAACATGAAAACTTTTCTCATGTCTAAACACAATACAAGTAGAGAATTCAGAGAATAAAACTGTCTTCATAATAGCAAATTACTAATGGGTTTTAGGTTCCTTGTGTTATGTTGTCACAGTACACTGTCATTAAAATTATGAATCTGTGTTTTCTCTGTGATATGCTTGAGCTGAAGTGTTGCAATTTCTCTTGTGAGTTTTACCACTCTTAAATAAGTTCTGAAGAAAATGTGGTCTGAAATGCAGTAGCTCCCATATGTATCTGGTGACGGTGATGTGGAGGCACTGTTTGTTCCACTAGATGAAATGCATATATTCTGTGTCAGTTTAGTTCTCAGACATTGTAGAAAAAAGGAAAAACGGGCTTTTGATTTCTTCTTTCTAATGTGGCAATGCTCATCCTCTGGTGATGTCATTAAAGAACAATATTTATACTTCTCACATGGAACTGAAATTAACTATGTCAGACCATTAGAAGTTGCTTGAGGCATTTTCATATTCGTTTATTCCTGAAAGGGAAGTCATTTTGCCAACAGATAGGCATTTTAAAGATTACTCTCACTTCTTGCTCAGTCTATGTATTTTCAAGCTTGTGTTTCTTGACCCTGTCCTGATGCTGATATTTGGAACGAAAAATTTTACCTCTGTGCTAAAAATAATTTGTGTTTGATAGCATGGATTTAGTTAATGAAGCATAATGAGGAAGATGATTTAATGTCTCCTGATTTCTAACCTCTTGTTCCATTCATTATCTCTCTTTGATATCCACTGCATAGGAAGATGCCTCCACTTCCAGATGTTTCTATATTAAATTCTTCCAGGCCAGAGAAAAAGCACAAGTTATTCCAGATGCTGAAAGTTCTCAACTCATTATCACATTTTACATATCATATAGACATACTGACAATGCTAATTAGTGGGAAAGGGTTGATTGTTCTTTAATTACTCTGCCAAGAACTGCTTCAAGCTATGAAACCACAAATTATGTGACATATTATAAGTGGATTGACTTTAATGGTATCTTCATGTACCAACATGCATATTTCATTACTAAGCTTTTAGCTTAGTTATTAGCATTTAAACATGTCCATTAATAATGAAAATGCTGGGTTACGTCTATGAAGATATTGTTACTGCAGAAGTTTGAAAAGCACTTGACACAGTGGTATACTTCTTTAACCTGTTGCAAAATTCCAAATATCAGCATCAATACAGGACATGCAGATCGCAGAGCTCTTCCAAACTCCTGCCCTAATTGTCGTGTCCTCATGTATTTCATAAAAACACTCCTTACTACAAAAAATGCAAGTAGTCTGTGGAAAAGAGTAAAGTGCCCTCTTGAGTAGATGGTCAAATTTGTCTCATGGCTGTGGCCTCTGAAAATCTGACTTTCTGAAAGTTAGTATTCATCTTCAGGGACAATTCCTCTCGGAGCGAGAAGATATTTCTGCTGCATCTGTAGGTTTAAGGCTAAGCAGGGTGCCGAATGCTGGTCCCTGGCTTTCTGCATGCTCTTGATAGCAAGCTATTATGCATAAAATGGAAACACTAAGCCCCCCGAGCTGTCTTTCTAAGAAAATTACCTGCTTACTGAAATAAATCTCATTTCCTTTTACATGGAACTTGTTTTCACAGCAGCGCCATACCGGCTTGAGTAAAATGACTGTTCTCACTGATTGATAACAAGACAAAGCTAGTTTAATTTATTATATCTGCTTGTTTATTACCATCATATTCTAAAGATGACATTTATGTATCATCTTTGATTTGAGCAAATAACTTTGACATTCAGCAACAAAAGGTCAATTCCTCAATTTTGCTTTGAAGTTTAGAGTTCTATTATTAGTCAAATACGAACAAACTTCCTCTCACTTTACCTGTGCTCTGTTCAGTACCTCAGGGTAGGAGTAACAACACGAAAGCAAAAAGAACTACATCTGTATCTGATGAAGAGACACTCTTTGTTGTTTTTTTTCTATTTTCTATCATCTGCTCACTCTCCTTTATGACCAAAAAGGAGACAAGGGATATTCTATGTGATTTAATAAAGAGGAAAACTATAAATCCCCATTATGTAAATAAGAAAGCTGGAATGGCTTTTTTTCTCTCTCTCTTTTCAGCTGTTTAGTACTTTATTTCACAGAATATTCTCAGTTTGAATACCTCTTTATATATGCCTACATTCAAGAGTACTTTGTATCCTCAGTAATTAGAAGACTATTGTAATTGCCTATTCATTATATCTAATGCCTTGCAAATGTCATATTTCACTTTACTAAACACAGTAAAAAAAAAATCTAGGAGAGACAGACTGTAGAAAGATGCCGAGTTCATTCACAGTGTTGCCATGTTCAATTCAGAAAGATACCTTATTCAACCCAGTGAGGAGCTGGAAATGCTGTAGGACTGACAATCTCACTCTTGACAATTAATTATGCACACATAATCACTTTGAGAGTCTTGCAATAGCTGAGATGTTACATTCTTGATGGAAAGCTGGGGATTTCTGTAATACCACTTGACACAAGAATAGATCATGAGCAGAGAGATTAAGATAATAGGTGGGAAGCAACAAACTTTCCTTGGACCAGAATGCTTTTAATTTTTTGGAGATAAAATTTTGATCTCTACTTTTGAAAAAAATTTTGATTTAAAGAATCTGGAATACTCTTTTCTAGACCAAAGGAGAACAACTGAAAGACTTGAGGCAGAGAAGTGGCTTGCTGTATGGTTGTATTTTGAGCATATTCCTAGGGATTCTGGGCCATTTTTAAGCTGACTTTCATTTTTTGCTCACTTGCATACAGTTCTAGAAAAAGAGAAGTGGCTCTATAGAGGAATGGATACTGTGCAAAGGAGACTTTTTGTGGAACTTTTCATGTATATTTAATTAATTGACAGCTTATACATGATTTATTTTTGTAGTTGGAGTGTAGGGATAGAAAGCTGTTTTTCACCTTTTGCTCTGATCGAGTTTTTCACTCTCAATATGACTCACCTCTTCTTTATAAAGGGAAAGAGTTCACTGCCTGGAGTGCCTAGTGAGTATGAATGCATTGAAAATGCTGAAGATGGATGCAAGTGTTAATGATTTCTCTTTGTTTCTCTCTGATAGCTCAGGGTTTTTATTGCCTGCCAGCTTTGCTTGCCTGTTTTTGGATATTGCCAGCCTTCACTGAAATGGTGTGGAAAATGTTTCCTTTAGGAGGAGCAAAAAAAAAAATCCAGACTCCATGCTAACATCGATCAATCCTGAATTAAACGTTCATATATTATCTTTCAAAGCCTCCTTGACTTACAAGGTTACAAACAGGGAGAATAATTAAATGAACAGCTTCTCCTTTCATGATTCTGTGAATGGTCCTTTTCCTAATTTATTAGACATTGTCCAAACTACACTTTTAAGATAGAACCAGTAATTTCTTACTTCTCCAGTCACCTGTCTGTCTTTTTCACAAAAAATATTATATATATATATATATTTGTACAATGTTTGTGAAGTAAAGTATATGCCATTTTTCTGTTTTACAGAAGTGAAACTTCTGTTCAATGAAAAGATATATCAAAATTATGGCTGAAGAGTTTAACAAAAGTATGGCTTGCTTTGTTTTGCACTGTATCAAAGGAATCAGGTAAGCCCAAAGCCCATTTCCTACGTCAACAGGTAGAGCTGTGCATGTGCATCCTTGAAGCAGAAGCAATTTGAGTTTCAAGAAAATGTTATGGTATTTTGATAAAACTGAAGCCTCTGGTAGCAAATGGCAGCAGAAGCATTGCCACGCAAGGAATTCAATTCAACTGTTAGATGCTGCTGAGTGGTAGCCAGCTGGCTAATTAGCACAGGTGTGTTGTCTACTCCATTAGCAGATATACAGCTTTCAGTCACAAAGCTGCTGTTGATCACTGAAGTGATGTGAGAAGGTAGAGGGAGTGAAAAGGGAAGCTGTAGGTAAGAAATAGAGGCTTAAAAGACACAGATCTATGGGAAATTGAGCTATTATTAGAGCTTATTCTAATAATTCAGGATCCATTTCTCCAGCTGTGATCCAGGACTTGATGGATCCAGGAGATGCTTGGCTGTGGTTTGGATTCAGAGGCTACCAGATGATGGGATCCTGAGGGTAGGATGCTGATGTCAGAACACTGGTCCCAATGCTTTCTCTCTTCTTTGCCTAGTCTTCTACTTATACAGTTTTCTGACTTGTGGTTTTGATGTTGGATTTTTCAATAATCTCCTGTGTGCTATATGCTAATGACCTGAAAAAGATCTTTGTAATGGAGACTTGCACTGCTCTCTCTGGTTTGTGAGTGCACTGTACTCTCGGATTATGATGAAGTGAGAAAGTATATACATGCTATACCTACAGTTCTGCGTGTAGTGACTAATTTTCTTAGAATTCTGCTCAGCTTCGTACTGTGAAGATTCTCTTTTCGTTACGGAGGGGCAAAGCTTTTTGTATGTTCACTGAAACATAAATAATCTCATACTTGGCTAGGAACAAAAAGATTTAGATTACAGAGATTTCTAGGGGGATTTCATCCCAAGCCATCATCATGTGAAATTTATGAGGTGCTTAAAGTACTATATCTGAAGGTGACCTGGGAAGTGTCTCTATTTGATTCGGAAGCCTCACTTGTCTATTTAATACTTCTAATTTGTGTGTTTATTGACCTCCTGACACACGCACTTTCTTTGACAGCAAAATTGGAAATGAGTGGGTATTAATACATGTGTATTTTTTGGAGGACACCACACTGGCGTGATTAGTTGTGGTGAAGGCAGTGAAAATGAAGCAAAAGAAAAGAAAAAAGAAAAACAAATCCCATCCCCAGCAGAGATAGGTGATATGTGGCCATTTGAGACTACTGGGAGGAGGCTGCATAGTACATACTGAAGAGTAATACATTTGTAATGTGTAGCCATTGTGGCTGGAGGGATAAATATTCAGAACCTGTTACTACCTGATAAAGTCATGCATATGTATGGATATATTTTATGTGATAATTGGAGAATCTAGTTTTAGCATCTGCTTTTACCTGATAAACTAACTTTTTTTTAAATTTTAAATATGAGAAAAGCAATAATTCTTAAGCCACGGGCAACGGGAAGATGTAAAACAAAGCTGTCAAAGAGGAGGCAGGAAAGGAGGACATTTTAGGTGTACTTGCACTGGCATGCAGGAGGCTGAGCAAACAAGAATTACATGTGCTTGCATTTTATATGGCTTGTTAGAAATACTCTTGACTGCTTTCAGACTGTGTTTGTGAACACTTAAACTAAGTTTACTTGTAAATACAATGAAATTATGAACAAATCTGGGTGTATTATATATGTCTGTTTTGGGGACTGATTCTAAATAGGAGTGTTCACCAGGATGGATGATCTTTTTTTTATTATTATTATTATTATTAGCTCACACACAAAGGATTTGACCAATGTATTTTGATAACTGGTCGTTGCAATGGTCAGATAACAGTTAATGAGTAAATAATAAGGAAAGTGAACATAATGGTGAGCACATGGCAAGTACATTTGATGACTGTAGGTTAAGGTCAAACTTCTAAGTTGAACAGGACACTCTTTACCTATTTTTATAAAGGGATTGAAATTGCCAGCAGAAATGGGTATTTCATAAGGTGTGAAGGTACATTAGCCATTTGCTTATCTGTTTTGTCTTTGAAAGAATATATGTATTCTTCTAACAAAATACATTATCTGTTCCTTTAAATCTTCATAATGCAAATACCTGGTAACAGTGATAGTGTGTTTGTCTTGCTGGGTTTTATTCCACAGCAAAAAACGTTGCACAGTGGCAATTCCTCAGTCATGTGGGCCCTTCTGCTGCTCCTGCACCCTGCTCTTTTGTGTGACAGCTCGAGCAGAAAGGCCAAAGCAGGGCTCTGCCATCTCCCCTCACTGACCAGTCCCTCAGAGTCCATCGCCTGCTGAAGTACAGTTCTTGTCCTGAGGTTATTTGGGATTTCCACATGTTGAGGTCATTGTAATTAATTCCCTGATGGTCCTGTCATTCCTTCCCTATCACTCTGCCTAATCTCAGGTCTGCTCCAGCACCCGCTGCACAGAGCCAGGCACTGACCATGTTGTGGCACATTATGTGAGCAGTCACAGTCTAAAAACCACTGCAACTTGGGTAAAAGATGTGATATTTTATTCTTTCTCAGGAATAGTTGGAGTATGGTCCTGACAGAATTAGTACTTAGCTCAAGTCTTTGCCTGATTCGTGTTGATAATAATTTTAAAAAGAGTAATAAAGTGATAAAACTCATGAAAGACAACAGTGACAGGGTGACAGAACAATAATTAAAAGAAGCAAGTTGTTAATGTGAATTTGATGGGATGTTTTACCAAAGCCAAATATGGACTATATATTTAAGGACAAGAAACTCAGCGTGCATCTACAGGCTTAAGAATTCTGTCCAGCAGCGATCTTGAAACTGCTTAGGATTTACGGGGTGACTGTGCCTGTGCTGGTACTTTAGTTTGGATAAAGACTATGTTTTTTGCAACCATTTTCCCATTAATTTGTTTTGTGGAGCAGTCCTGGAGCACATGCAGTGCATTCTTTTTCAGTGGAGCTGGTCTTGTTTCCAAGGAGTGCAAAAAGGAACTGATGTGCTCCTTTGGATACATAAACACAGTCTGCAGGATAAGAGATCATTCTGAAAATAAGAATGATTTTATTTGCAGTTATGTGTCCAAGGTACCACATACGGTTCAAGTATCCACATTTTCAAAAGGTTACAGACAATGTAAACATAAATGACAAAGCTAATTCTAAAAGATATCTTAGGGCAAGGTATAGAGCCTTTTTTTTTTTTTTTTTTTTAGGGATGTGGTTAAGGTTTGATTATTGTGAATAAGAATCTTTAAGAGAACTATTATGTGAACCCCATGGCTGGAAGATATTTTTACATATAAAAGCTGGTAATATGCATTACTTGTTTGTTTTTTTTGTTTGTTTGTTTGTTTTTTTAGTGGTGAGAATTATTGCTCTTTGGAATAAACTTTCTTGGGAAGAAGTGAATTTTCCATATCTTGATGTTCTCAGTTGAAGACAGAATGCCTTCCTGGAGAATGGACTCCAGCTGACCACAAATTCTATGTCCCACTGCAGAGAGGTATGTGATATGCAGTAGGTCGAACTAAACAATATCAGACTAATAGTGCTTTCTGACCCTGGAATCTATGAATCTGGGTTATCAAATCTATATATGCCAATCTCTTATACACCTGGAACCTCATTTTGAGCCACTTCACAACTCTGAGTTACCTGACACCTATGGTATCTAGTTCTTAGTATGCTCTTATTTCTGGAAACAGTGTCATTCTATCCCTCGTGCTCTCAAGCACTTCTTCTAGTCATTACATTCAAAAATATAAGGTATTCTCTAAACAAAAGAGCACAATGCTCTTTTGATGGGTGCTGCTGTAACATAACCTTATTCATCAAACATACTGCTTGCAACTTTTTCCAAAGAGCCTGGCAAAGGCATGAGCTGTGGAGAAAAAGATGTGGTTGCAAGGAGAGATGATGATTCCCACAGCTGAATTTGTCATTCTGTTTTGTCTCTGACTGTTTTCAGAACCATGTAAAATTTTAATCTTCTCTGCTGAAATCTGCCATAGGAGTTTTATTTTATTTCTTTTGAGGGAATGATAGTAGGAACAGTAGCTGGTATTTCTAATAATGATAATAAGTAAGTTTTAGTGACATGGGGCTGCAAACTTATAGCTGTCTGGTAATCTACAGAGGAAAACAGTGAATACAAACAAACCCAAACAGTCCAGATTCTCAAAACAATAGATAAGAAATAATTTTACTCAGAGTCCATTAAATGCATAACTGAAAAAACTCAGTTCACATGTGACTCAGAAAGAGATATGATATGTGAATACATGCTGTTGGTGAATGTTCAGATAGAAGAAGAAAAAAAACCACTGAATTTGAAATGCAAGAGTTATGATTATTTTGAAGACTGTTAACAATAAATTAACTCATTGGGGCTAAAAGGATATATGCTTAAAGGGCATTTTAGAAAGTTCGTGGATAGAGGCCCCCCACATGGGGGCAACCTCAGTGCTGAAGTGACAGCATTTTGGGTTGAGTCCTGATTTCACTGATTTTTTTATCATGATAAAATAGTCTTAATCTATACGATGTCATCAGATGCACTGTGATTTTATTTTAGTCCAAATGATCTACAGGGCTGCTGTCCAGACTTGCAGAGAGAGGATTAGGAAAGCCAAGGCAAAGATGGAATTGAACTTGGCGTTAAAAACACCAAGAAGGGATTCTATAGGTACATTGGCCAGAAGAGGCAGGTCAAAAAGAACATACCTCCTTTGGTAAATGAGAAAGAAGAACTGGCTATGACAGATATGGAGAATGCTGAGGTACTAAGTTAGTTTTTTTGCCTCAGTCTTCACTGGCAGCCAGGATTCTTGTATATGTCTCACATCCCTGAAGCTCTCAACCCTGAGCCTCTAGACCAGAATTGGGGAGTAAATCCCCCCTGCTGTAAAGGCAAAGCAAGTCTGAGACCACATCCTGAGACTGAATGTATACAATCTATGGGTCTGGATGACATGCATCATCCCAGGGTCCTAAAGGAGCTGGCTTATGTGGTTGCTTAGCTGCTCTCCATTGTATTTGAAAAGGCATAGCTGGGACAAAAGAAAAAAAGAACAGGTAACATCACTCCCATTTACAAGAAAGGAAGGAAGGAGGATCCAGAGAACAACAGGCTGGTAAGCCTCACCTCTGTGCTTGGGAAGATCATGAAACAGATCCTCCTAGAAAACATGCTAAGGCACATGAGTGATGAGCGGGTGATCTGAGATGGCCAGCTTGGCTTTACCAGAGGAAGGTCATGCCTGACCAATCTGGTGGCCTTCTATGATGGAGTGATGACATTGGTGGACAAAGGGAAGGCAACTGATGTCATCTAATCTACCTGGACTTGTGCAAGACCTTTGACATGGTTCCCCACCACATCTTTATCTCTGAACTGGAGAGGTACAGATTTGAGGGGTGGACTAGTCAGTGGATAAGGAATTGTCTGGAAGTCTGTAGACAGAGGGATGGTGACTGACTCTATGTCCATGTGGAGGCTGGTGACGAGCAGTGTCTCCCAGGGATCTGTCTTGGGGTCAGTGCTCTTCAACATCTTCATCATGACATTGATGATGGTCTCGAGTGCATCCTCAGCAAGTTTGCTGATGATACCAAGCTAAGCGGTGCGGCTCACACGTTAGAAGGAAGGGATGCCATCCAGGGGGACCTCAACAAACTCAAAAGGTGGGCCTGTGTGTACATAATGAGGTTCAACATAGCAAAGTGCAAGGTTTTGTACTTGGGTTGGAGTAATCCCAGATACCTGTACAGGCTGGGAGAAGAACTCCTTCAGAATAGTCCTGTGGAGAAGGACCTGGGGGTCCCGGTAGATGAAAAACTGAACGTGAGGCATCAGTGTGCTCTTGCAGTTCAGAAGGTTACTGGTATCCTGGGCTCTGTCAGAAGCGGGAAGGAGATTGTCCCTCTCTACTCTGCCCTTGTGAGGCCCCATCTGGTCTATTATCAGATCTGGAGGTTGGTGACCCTGCCTGTGGCAGGGAGATTGGAACTTGATTATCCTTGGGGTCCCTTCCAACCCAAGACGTTCTATGATTCTATTAAGTTAGACTTGTAAGCGTAGACTTCATAGTGAACAATCTCATTTGCCTTATCTTTGCCTATGGAAAGGTCTCTCTGCTCCTCACCTTCACTTGTATTGAGAATCACCCATGTTTACCTCTTGACTAACTTCCTAGACATTTAACTAAAAGTAGTCTAATTTAATCTGCTTGCGCAGCATACTGAGGCTTGTGTTATGCTAGATTTGTATCTATCTTATTCTGTCTCCATTATTTATCAAGTATCATATCCAAAATTACCTTATGCTAACTAAATACAATACTTACTACTGTGTAAAGCAGTTATGAGTAAATTAGAACTTCACACCTTTCCTGAAAACTACAAACATTCTCGTAATGGATGTTAAACCCAACAGTAAAAAAACATTTCGGGGACATTAGCTTCAAGTCAATATCATTCACAGAGGATTTGGACTTGCTTTCCTCCACAGATTTATGTAAATTAAGATACAATATCTATTTCAAGAAAGTTACATAGAATAAAATGGCATTTTCTTGCATGTGTTGATGGAAAGCTGAAAATTAAAATTCAGTGCTGAAGTGCTTTCTTAACATCTGTACTGCTCAGTGACATAGTTTGTTGTTTGTGTCCTGCAAATTAATAGCATCAAGGCCAGTTGCCTGGAGACAACATAAGTATTTCTGTGTTTAGAAATGAAAGCAGCTCTGGGAATTATATGAAAAATATGTTTGTTTGAGTAGGGATGTAGGGAATTAAATGCACTTAATTTAAGGGCGCTTTAATAGGCAAACCCACTTTATGTGTTTGTGTCTGTTACAGAAGCCATCTCATAAAGCTGAACCTGCTCATTCTTATTTTCTCAACTAAATACATTTTTAGCATAAAACCTATACAATGAGTGGGAGTAAATTTGGCCAGGAGACTGAGGCTTATGTGATATGTACATATATGTATTTTAATTCCAGTTGGCTCTCTCCAGATTTACTCACTAAGCAAATATGCTTCTCTCCTGACTCAGTCACTGTAACTCAGAGAAATGTCGGGTTGGGTTGGCTAAATAGAGCTGCTCTTCACCCTTCCCAGCTCCATGCCAATTCTCTCTCAGGTACTCTCTTTCCTCACCTCTCAAGTGGGTTAAAAGGTAAAATACTGTACAAAACAGTGCTGTGAGTGGAACAGTGATAGGAGTCTCTCCAAGCATTCTCCTGTATCAAGCTGTACGCTTGAACCTGTTCTGCACAGCGATACAGCCTATTTCAGCTGAAGGATGCTCCTCCTCACCTACCCTGTGGCCAGCTGGAAGAAGTTCCTCAGGAGCCATCAGTCAAGGATGTGTGATCTTCTGAGGATCAGCAACAGCAGCCCTTCTTGCAGACAGGTGCTTCTCACACTATGCCTTGTCAAAATATCATGGCTGAGGGATGTGGAAAGCAGCCCATGCAGCTTTTGGAAAATTTCATTGCAGTGCGTTGTTGTTTGTTGGGGAGGAAAAAAGAAAGAGATTGATGCTGAAACTATGAAGATACATCTTAGCATAACAAGTTTCAATCTTTATGCTTATATAAATACCTAATAAACACTGCTAACAAGTGAGGTGCTAAGGTGCCTAAAACTTTCCTGCTATTCTATTCTTGGTTATTAGAATTTACCACTGAAAAATACAGCCCTCGTCTCCCAGTGCAGATCAAAAAAAACCCTCTCTAATCCTTGGGGCAGAAACTGAGCAGAGAAATTCAAAGCCATGGACTTCTTTTTTACTCTGAGCTGCAGCTTCAGGAGCAGCAAGCTCAGCAAAGTGTCCCTCTGCCCGGAAAGGGTACTGAATGTTAAGCACTGGCTTAATTGCTATATTGTTTCTGAAGACTGATCTTTTGAAAGGTGTGGATGGAATGTGACCTTCTAAAATGGCTCAGTGTTTGGAGAGAAGCATCACATCAGTGCCTGTGTGTGCCAGATGTGGGTTTTACCAGCTGCAGGTAATTGAGTTATCTACCTACAGGAATGGAAGGACAGCAAATAAACCAAAACTTTCTGAAAGAGAAATGGGGGGGGGGGGGGAACCCAAGAAAACCCTAGTTTTCAAATACATGTCATGTCCTATCCATTGGCATTATACATAATTTGATAAAGTGTTTGAGTGTGCACTGGGCTTTGTGAGCATTTATTTCTTTAACTGTAGTTTTCTTTACACTTTTGTCTGGATGATTCCTTTTCATAAGATCCTGAAGAGGCTGAATGAATTTTCTTTACTCACCTTAGCTCGCATGCAGCTCAAAACTGAAAGCAGATGTGGGGTCTGGACCTAAAGGTAAAAAAAAAAAAAAAACAAAAACAAAAGCCATGGTGGGAACATTTTAATTGTTCGATGGTTAATTTGATAATCTGTATTTGATGAGGCTGGATACAGACGTCTCTGCAGGAATGGTCTTATGGTCATGACAGATGTAGCAGGACCAACCAGCATAACTGGAAAAAGAATTACCAAAAAGCTCTCAGGCACCTGTGCCTTCCTTCCAGTAAGAAAGGGAAGCAAGAGGCTTCAGTGCTATCCGCAGTCTGAAAAGATACAGATCATCTGGTATGTATCAACTGGTCTGACTGAGAGGAAAGGTCTGGTATCCACAGAATTGATGGAATGCTACCATGGAGAGACATATTAAGGTGATGATCTTTCCATTGCAAGGGAGGCAATTTCATTTACAGGCTGTGAAACATCAAGATGTTAATGACGAGAGAGATTATGATTTGCCATAAAACCCACACCTGTGTCAGATCCCTGATATTTGAAATTCAAGAGAGTTATAAATCGCATTGCGAGCAGTTACCTTTTGAAGTTGTGCTGTATGTCTCCCTTAAGGATTAGGACAGAGAGATCAGAGGTAAAATCTGTGTTCCCTTCTGGAAGTCAGGTGTGTGTGGAGCTGAACTGACGCAGCTCTGATTCCAGCTGGGTTGCCTTATACATGATTCCATGGAAGACTGAATGCAACAGTGCTCACATGATGGCAGGCCTGTAGAGGCAACACTGAAGAAATGACATTCTTTCATCCCTGGTCTGCCTCCAGGTTTTCACACAGTGGCCTCCTCCTTGGTTTCTTATATCAGAAATCCAGTTTTCTCTCTTCCTCCATAGTTTTCAGATGGGAAGACATAATAGAAAAAGCAGTATTTCACCAGACAGTCCAACCTTGCTGTTTTTAAATGTCAAAACTATCTCTACATGTGTTATTGTGAGACAGAAGGCACCATTTGTCTGGGAGAAGTTTTGGATTCCAGATACTATAGGACCTACCTGTGGTGAATATTCTCAATGCTTTATCTGGCTAATTAACTGAAAATGTAATATGATGACTTGCCATTTTGTGCATCCCACCTGGAAAGGCTGTCTTTTCCATGCACTGTGTAGGAAACCTAGATGTTGGCATACTTTCATTCTGTAATCTTTCTCTGATGCAACTTTGCATTTATCAAATTGTTGTAATGCTTCCTAATCTCATGGGGGGTTGTATGGTTGGATACCTCAAATCACTGCAAGAGTCAGTAAGGCAAAGGTCTGTTTGATGTGCCACTGGGAATAACAGAACAACCTCCAGTTGCTGGCAGAAGTGGATTGCAGAGGAGGAAGGCAACCTTTTCTTGACAATACAAAATATGAAAAAGCTGATTTGGAAAAGAAAAAAAAAAATAGGCTTTCAACTGTAGAAGGAGTTGTAAGGTAAGGTGATGAGTCACCTGTAAACCAGTGGTGGGTGAAGCTCTCACACACACATTTAAACTTGACAGCCTGCCTAGTGCCATTAGATTCCTGCTATGTGAGTATGTTCGTGGACTGCACACCTCCCATTTTAGTTAAAACAAGAGTTGTGCCAAGAGTGAATCAGCTCTGCACTGAGCATTAAATCTGGCCAAAGCTGGAGCTGAGGCTAACAGGCCCTTTGGCCACCATAGGCAAGACTGACAGAGCCCCAAGTCTCTGCTCCTCAGGACAGGGTTCTTTTTGGTGGCACAATAAAGTCAGCATCTTTCATTCCTACTCATCTTAAGTTTAATGTACTTACCACCAGTCTCATGAGCCCTTCTCTTTGCTGCCAGTTTTTATGTGTAACTTCTGAGCTGTCTAACTACACTGCCATAAAAATACGATTTAAAAGTTATGGTGGCAAATGAGGAATATAGAAAATCACCAAATTCTCACAAACCTTGCAGTTAGTAATAAGAATGATACTGTGTTAGATTCTTGTATTTGGAATCCAAAACAAAACTAGAAAAACAATATTTTTTTAAAAAGAGTTCTTTATGTCAGAACTTCTGAAAATGAAAATTGGCTGATCCGTTTTGCATATATGGCAGAATATAATCCATTCTGTACCGCCCACTGCGTGCTACTGTATATAATCCATTTTATGGTTGGAGTAAGGTATTGTTATCCTATTTTTTAATTTGTCAGGAGGTGATTTTTAAACGTTATTTATTTATTTGTTAAATGCTGAAGACTGCTGTGAGAAATGCTATCTCAAAGGAACCATCCTGGTATAAAACGTTTCATCTGCTTTTTTTCCAGATTAACAGCACTCTTCGAGCTATTTGGTATAATAACAAAGCCTGAGCCTTTTTCTATCTTCTTTTTATGTACTGTTTTTATTTCAGTGTTTGCATGGACTGCAGAAAAAATCCACACCTAGGAGCCACCTTGCCATGCTCACGGCACAGAGAGTAAACACTGGAAATTTTTCACTAAGCATAAAATTTACTGTCCTTACCATGAATCTTATGAATCTTAAATAAGCCAACTGACATCACCAAGGCAGTGTATAATGACCATAAAAGGAAAAAAAAAAAAAAGAGAAAAATGAGACATCTCCTTGGGGTTCTGTAGAGTCTATAGGACAATAATAATAATACAGAATACGGACAATCACATGCGCAGTGTTATTTCCAAATGAAGATGCCTAATCCTATCACGTATGTGTTCAGAGGGAGATGCATGTTTTCATCTATTAATTTTTCATTCACTGAGATTATGACCCTGTATCGCATTGCAGCTGCTCTCACCCCCTGACATCCTGATCTAGGAAATGCTGCAATTCCAGCATTAATTTCCAGGAAGCTCCCTACAGTTTCAGCTTCTCCTGTAGCTTCTCCTTTTCCTCTTAGCTTCCTCCCCTTATCAAAGCTGCTGAAACGCATGTGACTGAGGGGTCTGTGAGCCTGAGCTCCCCTTGAGCTGCTGGGTTGGTGAGGCTGGGTGTGTTGGTTAGGGCAGGGTAGGCTGTCATGCTTCACGGGTTGGAGTGCTGTTCAGAAGTCAGTGATTAAGTTAAATGATCGGTGTCATTCAGTTTGGTTCGTTTTATTTGTTTAGTTAATTTCAGCAACTTTTTTTTTTTTCAAACTCAGCTTCTGATTAGCTCCATTATTCATTAGCTTCATGATTAGCAGAGAGTTTCTTTCACCTGAACCCAAAAATTAACTACGTTCACAACTGCCAAAGGAAAGCTTATCAGATTTTTTGTTTTGTTTTTGTTGTTGATGTTCTCAGAGCAAAGATTCAGATTGAAGGTTCTGGTGTTAAGTTGTAGTTTGTCAACAATAGCATAGTCCTAACTTTGGCATGTGTACCTTATTTCTGAGTAACTTTAGGGCAGGGATTCATTAGATGAGCATCTCTCTCAGTCAGGCTGTGTTAACAAGGTACTAAAATCATTCGTATACTTTCTGCAGTCAAGATTTCTCCTGGCCCTTGTTTCTCCATTTTTTAAAGAGGCCTGGTTTCCTCTTCTGCAGCCTCCTCTGCAGCCTTTCCGTGCAATTCAGTGTTCTTTTTATTTTCTTTTCTCCATTTTCTCTTCTCTGTATTAGCAATTTTATAGCTAGGTGAACGTAATTGGTATTATAATGTAATGTTGGTGTAGGACTGCCAGGCATCGCATTTATGGCAATTTCTCTCTGAAAAATCACTAGCAATTTCTCTGAAAATCCTGCTTGCCACCAGAATAAGCATGATGGAACTACCTAAAATGTATACTCATTCGTCTACTGATGCTGGTCTCTAGGCACTTTTTTTCTTTTAAATCCATGCCTCTCAATTCTGCATTTCATAACTCATCGCTATTTAAGTGTAAGAAATTGGGTGAAATTTAATTGCATGAAATTTCAAAGATGCAAATTCGTCAGGGAAGGGGAGACCATATTAAATCTATTAAGTCTGCAAAAGCATTGGACACCGATTTTAAAAAGGCTCCAGAGGCAATAGCATTCAGTGCATGATGAAGTTCCTCACAATCAATTTTGTACGGTCTCCTCATAAGCTGAAAAAAGCATCTATATATCTGTATTTGCGAGCGGGGCAGAGAAAGGCACTCAGTGTGGCAATGGCATTAAGCCTCTAATTCCTATACTCTCTCAAGAAACACATGAAACATTATGTTTATCTGCAGCTTTAATTTAAAAGCAGAAATAAGTTTAAACTGCTCAAAAAATGTGCCGGTGTGCTGTCTGCTCACTGATAGCTTGTAAGTAACTGTAGAAGCCTCTCATTTGGGGTAAGCTGATTTGTCTGCATCCTAAATGTTAATAGGGCAAAGCATCTATTTTCCAGTACTGTGGCTGTTTTGTCTGACAGTGATGGCATTGGTTTCAGTGAGACCTTCACTGGACAAGATGCTGGCTGCAGGGCACAGCAGCCTGGCAGGGCTTCTCCGGGATGGGGCACAAGCTGACCTCACACCAGTCCTGGCCACCAGCTGAATTCAGCAGGGGGTGTGGGAAGGGAAGGTGCTGCCACTCCCCGAGATAGAACAAATAATGTGATAAATCAGTCTGGGAAAGAACCTCTTTGGCCTGTGACTACACAATGGCTTTAAAGTTTGATGTGTATTATGTAATGAGATAATTAATGAAAGCAGAAAGCTCTGTGCAGACAGAAATTGCTCTCACACATGCAGTGCATGCTCATTTAATAACCTGTAGTAATGTGTCTAAGATTTTTTTAAGAGGATAATTTAAAAATTACAGACCCAGCGATACTCTTCTCCTCCTTTAAAGGGTCTGCACTTACCTGACTTGTCATATGGATTTCAGTAAAAGCTTTCAGTAAGTAGGTCCTGCTGGAATATGTTGTGTTTGCATGAGCTCATCCCCTTTGTACATAAAATCCATCAAAGCAGTAAGAACACAGCCAAGTTTAAGCTTGTGTTTTGCTGTAAGAATGGGAGTTGCTATCAGGGCAGTCCACGTGTCTGAGTTTTAATCAAGAAGATCTGCAGAAACCAAGCAAGAGTTGCTCAAAAGATGTTGAGGAGGTAATGAACATAAGGACAAAGGAAGCTCATTGTCATTCATTCCAAATAACTTTTTTACTTATTCCTCAAATGTGATAGAAACTATTTCCCAATCTTAAAGACCATTGAATTAGAAATTTTAGTTCAGGAATATCCAGTGAATTTTTATCTCAAACATTTTCTTCCCGTCATGCTCTATATATCACACAATCATTTAAATCCAGTTGAGAACACTGGGCCACCCACTCTGCATCCAGATTTCTTCTTGAAAATTCTTCCATCCACTTTCCATGCCGCTTTAACATTATGAGTACTTAGATAGACAGTAAGAGAAAAGACAAACTACTTTACTCCATCTTTGTTTTTCTTTGTTTATCTTGATGTTGTTTGTATTTTTTTGTCTGTTTATTTTCATTTTTTTTTGTGTAGGATAAGGCTATTACTTGAAATTTAGCACATGAATAATCAAGCACAAAAGTAGTCCACTGTAGGGCAATACCAGTGTTTGTAATCCTGAAATAAGTATTGTTGAGGTGACTGTAATGCTTTCTCCTTCCCAGGATTTTCAGGAATAAAAATGCAAATGTCTTTGTCAGGGGTAACACCCACGACAGCTTTGAGATATATCTCTTTTTTTTGTTTCTTTTCATTCAGTCTTTACATATCCTTTCTGATGTGCTGCCAGCCTTGCTTAGAGATTTTAGTGTAATTTCAGTAGATGACAAGTCTAGTGACTGGACTTCCTGGACAGATCAGAGATTACGGGATTCACCCCACTTCAGTTCATACTTCAGCCTATGCAGTAATGACTTACAGTAATTAGCTACCTGTCCCTAATTCTTGAGTAAGGCAACTCAGAATATGCTGCTTCTATTAATCCAAGCATTCTGCCAAGGAATATTCAATCTTATTAAAAGAATCAACAATGGGATTAGACAGTGTTGCCACAATGCTTACTTAAAATTAGGAAAATTAGTATAACAATTAATTATGCATTAATTACAAATTATTAATTATGAATACGTCATGAGGAATTTGTCAGAGCAGAATGAACTTGGACAGGACCTATCCTATGCACATTATTTATGTTTGACAGGACCTAACCTATGCACATTATTTTTGTTTCCCTCTGGGTATTTATGTTGAAAAAATAATGTTTTTACTTCAGCAAGAGCTTGGACATGAGCTAGTGTTCCTTTACTGTGAAAATCAGAGGATGAGATGCTGCCACAGCCAATACTGCCCTTCATACTAAGATGTCCCACTTACCTCTGCCTGACCATGCTCCACATGGACAGCGTTAGCCGCTCCTCCATGGATATGGAGGCAGTCATCTTCTTGCAACATGGCCAGTAGTGCAGGATGTGTGCAGGTCTCTTTCCATTCCTCTTTCAAGTAAGCCTACTCCTCGTCCCTACTGCCCATCATGGCTGCTGCTCCCCATTTCTCTCCTACCTGTTCGTTACTCCTGAGCTGGAGCTGCTGTGCTATCCTGCTCTCTCTTTTAACTGCCTTCAGCTCTGGCCACCAGGTAGCTCTGGGCTGTGGAGTGCGAGGATTTGCCAAGTAGCACTTCATGAAACCAACATGCAAGACTGCACCTCTTAGCACTCGTTCAAGTCCATCCAGGGAATACAGTAATGCAAAGACCAGATAGCTATTAAACAACGTATTTTTAAACAATAAAAAAAAGACGTTGCTCGTGCCCTTCTCCTTTGTTCCATCTAGCTGAGTGCCTTAACACCTGGGCAGCTCCACCTATATTGTATGTATAGTAAAAATATCAGTGCCCCATACTTACAATTCAAGTCACTTTACAACAGTTTTTTGATGTTCCCCCTGCGTGTGTTTCTGCAGAGCTAATTATGTTCCCCTGCAGGATCAATGCTTTATTAATTTAAATATGTTGTAACAATATTGTTACCAACGAATGTTACTGCTTCAAAAGGCAAATTGTTCTATGCCAATAACTAGGAAAAAAAAAATGCTTTGTTTTTCTTTTATGTAAATTCTTTGACATTAGCATTCACCTTTTCAAGCCGGCATTTGATAAGGGACAAGTAGTATATTACATAAAAAGGATATAAAGCAGAGAAATAATCACATCTCTCCAAAGAGAGAAATTAAAGCAATCTCTGTAAGGATGAGCAGGGAATTCTTGGAAACCAGATACTGAAGCTGTATCTGCTCTTTAAAAACCTCATCAGCACATGCAGTACACAGCAGGTAAGGTATGTATGCTCTCATTCCACTTACTGGAATTACAGTAATAATCCTCACACCTGTAGGATTCTTTCTTTATACCTGGTTTATTTTTAAAACATATGATTTGACATTCTTTAAGTGTCAGGAAGCACTATGTGCTTGTGGAATGGCATTCTTTCTATCACCCAGCTCTTTTGGGGGCAAGAACTGCTGCCTTACACGAACTATGTCACCTTGACAGGACGCAGTGATTGTTAGCTGAAGAAAAGCTTGTTTGTCTGTTCTTTCAATTTCATATTCACTTCAGAAGGAAAGAAGAAGGATGAGAAATATCTCTTGCATGGAAATATTCATGTCATTTGATAGAAAATGAGATTAATTGGCATGTAAACTGAAATTGAGAGAGTACCATTTCCTTTTTTAGTTTTCTGCTTTAGTCTCTCTTCCTTTCTTTTGCTGCTTGGGATTGTGAAGCAGCGCCAGTACCAAACAGGCAGATGCTGAAAGCGTTCGTCAATTCAACTTGAGTGCTGGAACATACCTTGTGATGAGTTACATGAGAGATGGTTAGTGCTGCAGGAGATGTTTTATTTAGTCCATATTAGACTTTTCAAAATGTGTTTTATGATTAGCCTGGGGATGTCTGGGAACTGTCTTTTTTTTGGATACTGGCTCATGCATACGTTACCCTGCCTGCTCTTAGCAGGAAGCCATGCAGACATGCCAACCCAATCTCCTGGCAGGGCCTTGGTGAGGCAGAGGCTTTGCCCTCTCTGTGTTTCTGCCCTTTCAGGATGGCACAGGTGGCACGCTGGCCCTGACATGAGCTCTTGGCCTTGACCTCCTCTGAAGCATGCTTGGATAAGCAAAGCTTTTCCCAAGTCACAATGCCCAGCTTGTCATATTCAACAACCAGAACCTGAGGCTGTTGAATAGCAGTGAGCTGGGAATAGTCTCCACTACTTCTAGCACAGCACGAATCACTGATTAAGTATTGCGTGTGCCTGACAATGCCTATGAATCAGTGACCACTTTGCTTCCCTGTTAAGGACATGTGGGATTTCACAGCTTGGTTTGGGAGTGCCCTTGTTCCCTATGGAGTACAGCCATTTTCCCTGCAGCTCTGCTTATTCCTTTTCCTTAAAGCTTTGCTGGATTGCCCTTAGAAGCTCTCCAGAGACTGTTGTAAAATCACTTCAAACTCTCTGCAGCTGATACTTAAATAACATTCAAATGAACCCTCTTCAGCCTGTAAGCTACTGTTGTACTAGGTCTGCCTCACAAAGCAGAGCAGACTTTCATGTCTTTCTCTGGAGAAACAGATTTGAGGCTTCCTTCACATGAAAAAAAAATCAGTATGATTTATTTACAGGTTAAGGGCCTGAGCACATCCCTATAAATAATGCCTTGGCCTTCTTTTTTCTTTTGTGAATTTTTATGTGAACTTGGCAATTTTTTTGTGCTTCTTGAGGCCTTAAGGTTATTATCACTGTGAATACTGCTACACTTTACGTGCCATGTTGGAAGAGACTGGTTGTTCCCCTCCATCCCAGGGAACTAACATCTATATCTAGTCTGCATCGTGCTGATATTTAACATCCTGTTTTCTGTTAATTTCTCTCTTGATTGTACTTCTTTCCAAAGTAGTATCTAGCTATTAGTGGTTTATGTACTTTGATATGTATTTCAGGATGCTGCAATGAGCAACATCAATATGCTTATTCAAATATTATCACGGGTGTATAACAGAAAGCTATACAGGAGAGTCTAGAAGAAAAAAAGGGAGTTTATTTTACTAATTTTCTTCAAAACTAAGTTCTGCTTTTGAAATTACAACCATTAATGCAACTTACTGAAAGTCTTTCTTTGACACCTTATGCTGCTGCAAAATATTTCTAGTTACCACAAGTAGATTATGCATTAAAGTCTTCATTATCTGTTACCTATAACAGAAGTCAATTATTTTAACTTAAGAAATAGCTACAAGCCTGAACACCATTTTATAAAAGAATGTTAACAGAATTGCTAGTTTGCAACAGACAAGAGGAGTGGCATAAAACCATGCCGTTTTCTGAAGGTACGTATTCATATAGCAATTGTCCTTTGGCATTGATTTTACTGTTGTAGTCCGCATAAATGTGTCTTTAAAAGCCATTTTCCACTATTTGAATATCTGACGGTTTTAGCCTTATGTGTGGAATGAAATGCTGTTACACTTTTCTCATGGGGCTGCCAGCTGATCTGTTGGTGGAATGACCCCCAGGTCAAAGATGTAACAGGCTACTTGCAGCTTTTTATGGTGTTTTTACTGGGACTATTTTTATTAGACTTAAAATGGATGCTGTTACGCCTCTAGTGAGTCAGGGCCTTGGAACATTTCTACCACCTGTCATCCCCTCTTAACAGCTTTGATCTTGCATGCACTGGTTGGAAAAATTATTGTGCCATTTTTCAGTTTCAGCCTGCAGTGGTTTAACACAGCTACTGACACTTTTTCACAATATGAGTTGATACAGACAAGCATTTTTGAAGAGAGCCCCAAGGCTAACAATAATATTTATATCATCTGCCATTCATGGAAAAGCAGAGCCAATAAAGCAGGCAAAGGCTCTGGTATGTATTCCCTTTAGCTCATTAATATTTCAGCTGATTCTGTGGGTGTTCTGTGGAAGAGTAGTTGCTTTCATTTTCCCATGAAAAGAAAATACTATATTTCTTATTCAGATCTATTACCTATGAGATTCTGCTTTAAGCTTTTGCTTGAAGGATGCTGTTCATCTCTTTTACTTAGAGACATATATAAAACAGAAATATGTGTGAGTTGAACAATGCTGGATTGCCTTGAAAAACAGATGCACTGCAAAAATAGTATCTGACAAATGCAGATGGAGAAACAAAGCCTGGTCCAATAGGAAGCGCCTACAACCTTCCAGATTGTGTATCTTTTTTGTAAGAGGAGAGCACTAGTTCTCAAGAAATGTGCAGCCACAGAAAGAAGAGATGAAGAAGAAGAAGAAAGATGCATATACATCCCTGTGCTGTCTTTCTCACCCTGAAGGCTCTGACAGCCAGTTTCTGATTCCCTTGATGTGAGGAATATCCAACTCCTACTTACCTTTTCCCCAGTTATCTTGCAACATGTGCTTCTGATTTGATCCCAGCCATACGAAGGTGCTGCTTGACTGTCTTGCACCCCTACAAGTTGAAAGAGTTCATTTTCTTCCTTCACATCTCCTTAATTTCCTTGAATTTATTCAATCTGAGAAATCTAATAAAAACACTTGTAGTCACAAAATAAAAAGTAGAACAGAATTAGCAGTGTTTCATTAATTCTTCATTGCAGTGACTGTCCCCCTCGCAACTTCCTAATCCTGAAGCAGCAGCAGTGTTGTGACTTCAGCTGGGCCAGTGCTTTGCTCCAGGATCTTCTGGAGAAACAGAGAGGCTTGTGGTCCTGACATGGAGTGATCCTTCTGACCACTGAAGAGTTTAGAGCAGCAATTAATGATTTCTGTGCAGGATCAAGTCCTCAAAACTTCTCTCTTGAGCACTTTTAGATTTATAAATATCCTGTATTGAATGCAAATGTAGCCAAGGCCTATTGCTCCAAATATGCACCTTTTCCTTACCAAAACTTTCTGGTGTTCCTTATCTCCCTCTTCCTCCAAGAAATACTCTAATAAATTATTCTCTCTAACAAGTTATCCTCTCCCTCTACTCTGCCGTGGTGAGGCCACATTTAGACTACTGTGTCCAGTTCTGGGCTCCCCAGTCCAGAAAAGGCAGGGATCTCCTGGAAGGTGTCCTGCAAAGGGCTGCAAAGTTGATGAAGGGTCTGGAGCATCTCCCGTAAGAGGAAAGGCTGAGTAACCTGTGACTGTTCAGCCTGGGGATAAGAAGACTGAGGGGAATCTGATTAACATTATTGGGCAGCAATACTCTTGGTCAATAATTCTGTAGTTCTGGGAAAAACACAGACTCACAGCATGAAGACTGGGGATCCCCTGGTCCTATCTAAATGAAATTCAAGTGTTGATTAAAATCTAAATAAGTGCCTACTTATAAGTGTCTCCGAAGAGGGCTGAAATAGTTATTTGTCCTGAAATGACAGATCAACTAAATTACTGCTTCTCTGAATGTACCTTTAGTACTTATGTTGAAATGTCTGATATTTGTTCTGTTCTTAATAGGATCACTTTTTGATGTGCTTTTTTTTTTTTTTTTTTTGAATCTGTGCAGTAAAGTCACATTAAGTGTCACTTTTGAAGATCAACATTGAAAGTTTCAGTGTTTTGTTTCAAATAAAAAGAACAAAATCCACTAGATAGAAAACATTACAAAGTGGAGTATATCAAAACTGCTCCTTCATTTTTGTTTTAAAATGCCTATACGTAGAGCAAAGTTTGAAAGGATTTACTTGTATTATTTAGAAAAAAAAAATCATGAAAGTTCAGAATAATTCCATTTAAGTTTGTCTACCTGGTTGTCATAGTTAAATTATATATATATATCTATCCTAAATTATAAGGACTGCTCTGAAAATAATGCCTCCTATTTTATTATGTTGGCCCACAGTGTCAGAGGCAGATGGGGTGATATGGCAGCAGAGATCTCATGTGGACTCAATCGCATTAAGTTACTTCATTTGATAGTCACAGATTACACAAGAAGCAATAGAAGATTTCATTTAAATGCTGAAAATGAAGTGATGGGAAATCTGAGCCCATCTGAAGTGGGCTTTTTAGAAACAATGGAAAGTTTCAGCTTTATGTTTGTGCTAGGGAAAACTGGTTTTTTTCACCAGGTTCACATATTGCATCTACATTTTTTTTCCACTATTTCCCAGTCCACATTGTCCTGAACTGTTAAATCATGAAGATATTATGGGCCACAAAAACAAACTCAAGATTCGAATTTGAGATACAATGACAATGCATAAGATGATGAGAATAATATACTGGAAGTTCAAGGTGACCTTAAAGCAGCATTAATAGAAATGGAATGAAATGTTCTAGTACAATGTCAGGTACTTAAGAACTGCTAATAAGAAGTCTACTGTAAATTGAAAATGGGTGATAAAGACAGAGACACAGTTAATCATAGAATAATTATGTGATGTAGCTCTGAAAAAGACTGAAGTCTTCCTAGAATGTGAACATTCAGAGACTGGGAAAGTGTTTGCACCATTGTAAAAGGTCTTGGTGAAATATTGGCCAATCATATTTCAAAAATACCAGCAAGCTTTTATGCGTATAATTCATCTGGTTAAAAACAAAACAAAAAGACAACAAACAAAACCAATAAAACGTAACAAGCACAAATGCCTTTGTCATTATCATTACAGATCATATGTTTGTTTTTGAAAGGCACCACTAAATCATAGGCTGGTGACTTCAGAATCTTCTTTCTTTACTGCAGGTGCTTCTCTCCCTTAACCTTTTTACAGCTAGAGCTTTTTATAACTTCAGGCTACTACTCTTTCTCCAGCATGATCTGTTTTTATGTCATTTACTTTTTTAAATGTGCTGATACTTGGAAATAAGTGCAAGTTGCAGATAAAAAACAGTGACCTTTTAAAATAAAGGTTTTACAAAAGAGCATGTGCAATGATCGGGATGACAGAAAGCATATCTTGTGGTAAGAGACTGAAAGAACTTTGCTTAGCTTAGAAGTCCTGAGTCCACAGGAAGATAGGATTTCTATCTATGAAGTCATGGTCATCAGGAATGTAAGTAGCTTAACACAAAAGTATTACTTAAGATGAGAAGTAAAGCAATCAAAACGTATGAGTAGCAATAGGTCTCAGTAAACTTAGTTGGAAATTCTTTAAACAGAAGAAGTACCATAGGATTTATATTCCAGTATAGCCTTAAAACTGGTGCAGTAGAGAAGCAAGCACCAAAAACTAATTGCTCTTATTTGATTTCCTTACAGAAGAGATAAGTTATGTATGTCGCTTGTGATGTCAGGAGTCAAGACTTGCTGATGTTGGAGGGTCTTTTCAATTCTCAGTGTTTTAGTTTCCTCTTTGCAAGACATTGTCTTTTCTTCTCTTTTGGCTTTTTCCAATTTCAGTTTCTATGAGCAGCATTACTCAAGTCTAAAAATTGACTTGAGTTTAAAAGTATCATGTATTTCTATTACAGCAGAAGTCTGGTTGGCCATCTTGATTAAGTTGGGGATTATGTGCTATTTGTATACCAACCCCAGGGCAAATTAATCTCAGGCACTTAGAATGGGATATAATCTCTTCTGTTCAGAAACTGCAAAGTATTTTACCAGCAGTAATTAACCTCACAGCAGCTAAGTGAGTTATTGAACTCTTGCAATGCTACCTATCAATCAATGACAGAACAGCAAAGAAGAATCCTTCACTGTTTCTGCTAGTTAAGAATTCTATTTTCACTGATTATGAAGTAGCAACATAGGCATATTTTTAATATATTTTACTGTATGTTTTGTTATTGTAAGGTTCTGTGAAAAAAATCATTAATACAGTTTTTCTTCAGAATATTGGATTTAGACTGCCTGATTTTACAAGAATGAAATCTTTCCACAAGCTCGATTTGTAAAATGTTCTATCTGTATCTCAGTTTTAGAGTTATTTATGGTCGCTAGAACAAGGCTTGAAAAAGTTAGGAAACTAAACCAGAGAATTTTAAAAGGCCAATAGTAGCAGAAGAGTGATGTCATCTCTGTTACCTCTTTGCATCATTGGGTGAGCAGTGTTTATATATCCTAGGCTGGCAATTTCCAGAATTAAACATTTGCTCACTGCACTTGCTTAATTCCAGTTCTACCTCCCAGAAATACTGGTAGTAAAGATGCCTCATACAGAGCCTATTATCTAGATAAAGAGATATAAAAATGTGGCAAGGGAGAACTGCAGGAAGAAGTGATTTATTCAACAGCGGCGAGTTGCCCTGAGAAGTATTTGGTGTCTGCCTTCATTGTAAAACCCCCAAACAGTTAAGTGTTAAATAATTTGTATGAGAGGTATGTAAACCTGAGCGGTATTGAAGCTCTAGAGATTTGTGAATGATAAATAAAAGATTATTGTCTGTTTCAGCAGCATGTGTCCTTACTACTCACTGTCATGCTGAGCAGCTGAAAATGAGATGGTGGGGATGTGATGTAGTATTGCTATGAGAAAAAAGAAGACAAATTTGAAGTCAAATACAAGACCTGCGGGAGCAGATCTTTTTTTCTACTCTGGCACTAAATATGCTACTTTTATGACTCCATTGAAAATGAAGGCATAATTAAACAAACCATAGAAAAAGGTGCTTTTGGTAGCATAAGCAAGGATGAAGAGTTCCATTACAGACTCATACTAAAAATGTGTAAGGCGCACAAGACATCTGCTATCTGGAACCACCATTCAGACTGTTTTCAGTAATCAGATTTCTGCTGGTTTAAGCACGAGTTAGGCACCAATCCTGATAACTGTGTGCAAGAGAGAAAACGTTTCAAATGTCAAAGCAAATGCAGTCTTACTTGCAATTGTGTTTCAGGTTTTGTCATGTATGGCAAGAATTAGTGCAAGATAGGGAAAGGTGACACAAAATAAGGAGAGAGCTGACTTCTTTACAGTGGGAAATTGAGAGACCTTGGTGTCGTGGGTGACTGAATCATGCTTTTTCTTCCTTGTCCTCCCTGCATTGCCTGAAGGGAGGCAGATAGGTTTTGAGATGCTGAGGTAAGATGTCTTCAATCAAGGCAACTGGAGAAAGTCAGATGATTTTATCATTAGCCATGGAGGTCCAGTGTCTATCTTAGCTTTCAGTACCTAGAAGTGGATTTAGTGCCTACCAGTATGCACCACACTCTGGCCCCAGATCTCACACGTTGTTATTGCAATCTATTACTCACACCGCTCCTGAAGTTGCCAGGCACTTTTGTAGAACAAAAGAGCCTGATTATTGTCAATCACTTGAAACCTCTTAGCTCACTTACAGGAAGCAATCTAGACACTAAGTACAGAGCAAGCTGCAAAATTCAACTGGAAAGTAGAGTAATTTAGTTTTCACTGTGCTCTGCGCTGGAGCTCTGTGGTTGGATGCTTCTAGTTCCAGCTTTGATCTACTGACATAGGATTTTGGATGACACGTCATTGGCGTTGGATCTTCAAATTATGTTTCATTCAGGATAAGATTACGACTACTGTGCTGATATAGTCCTTGTCTTGAGAAATTCATATTCTAATTTTAAACGTGATAAGGAATAAGAGTAGGTAATGATAGGTACGTGTCAATGTATCAAACAGCTGAGATGACTGTCATTCCATTATGGGCTGCATACATCTTTATGGCTCTCCGGGAAAATTGAAGAATATAACAGTAATTTCCCATGAAAATTGCATCTGTTAGAAAGTAGCAGATTATTTATTGTGATAAAGTGATACTTTACTTTTTACAATAAAAAGCATGTAGATGCCTTTTCTCCCAGTAAAATGTTTGTACAAGGGGCTGGAGCTGGGGGTTCTGTCAAGCTCAAGTTGGCTGCTCTGTAGCTACCTACAATGTTTGCAGTAGAGATTGAATTTCCAGTTACATTTCAAGTGGCATTTAAATTCTCTTGCACCTGTGTATTAAACTCTCTCATCTTCTTTTTATTTTTTTTCTGTGTGGGCTGTCTTGCCAAGAAAGTTGTGGCTCAGTTTTTAATTGTTTGCCTCCCCAAAATACGGTCAGGCTTATGCATGTTTTCTTATATATCACCCTCCAACAGTTCAAGATTAATTAGTATTTCACCCATATTAAAGGTATCATCTATATCCTGAAGGCAAAGTATGGTGTTTGGCAGCCTCTTCAATCACTTCAAATTCTTCTCTGCATACTGTATAAATAACCTGTGGAAAAAGTGCTCTTTTCTCTGAGTAGCTGCAGATACAAATGGCACATTGTCTACAACTTCACAATCTTCATTCTTCACAGATTACCCCATTTGAACATTATGTGAAGGTTAATAAATATTTTTTACGTGTCCTATAATCTTACAACAAAACTGACATCAGATTAGCATTCATTCTGTTATTTCAGTGCTTTATGTATTTCTTAGTTTGCCTGGTTTGCAGAGTGATCACTCTGGATACAGGAAGGTTTGTTTGTCCTGCTGGAAGTAAATATTTTTAAGCATACATATTAAAAATGGGAGGACAAATTATAAGCAGTTGCAGTGATGCTGTTTGGATGCATTACGTATATGATGATTAGGTCTTCAGATCATTAACTGTTGTAAGCAGATGTAATAACTTTCTTGTTTACTTCCTTAAGTTCCTGCTAATTAGTTCTATTTCTTATGAATTAAAATAGCTGCCCAATATCCCTACTAAAGTATGATGTCTGCTGTTAGTGATTGTGTATACATTCTGAAAATGCACAGAATACTTTATTGAATGACTGATTTGTTGAAGTTTTGTGTAAGACACTGAGCATTTAGCTAACTTCCACTAGTGAATAGGCAGCAGGACAAAGGTAACGCAGACTGACTGTTGGCTGCAATACTCTGAGAGCTAGCGTCCCACTATTGGGACTAGGGTAGTGTGCTAGGGTAGGTCCTATTAGCGGCCTTGGCTGTTTACATTAAAGATTGGTCACCATTGCCAGAGGGTGAAATCCTCAGCTAAAGCCTTAGATATTAGAAAAACGTAGAGCAAAATGCTGTGTTTACTCTCCTCCATCCTTGTAATGCCAAAGAGAAGAAAACTGCATCTGTGGTTTTTTTTAGCTCAGTGATTCTAGAGCAAACATTTACCAAAAAGCTACAAAGTGACCTGACATGGTAAGGTTTGGATTCAGCCTGATTTCTGCCTTGGCAGAGGTTGTGTGGGCAGGATTTTGCTGCCAGGAAATGCTCTGGCCCTGGTGCCTGTGAGTCAGCTGGTTATCACTGCCTGACAACTCTGTACCTGATAGAATCTAAGCTGTCATTTATAAATAAATAAGCAGGCTTCCTGCATTGCAAAAATAGTACTCATAGCATGAACTAATGCACTTCTTCCTTAATAAACTTCTTTTACAAAAAATCTTCAGCTGAACAGTACAATAAAGGTCTGAGATTTATTACCTTATGCTTCAATACTTTCGCTTCAAAACTATTTAAGCAAGCTAATACTGTAACCATGAAAAATGTGATTTTCTTTCCAAATGACTTGCATGTCAGTCAGAATATCTTGGCCTGGTAAGGAGGTGGAATACCTGACCTAGTGCATGTTTTCTATTTTTTGTTTTTAATATCTCTAAAATACTTCTGTTGGTAGGATTAGGAAGAATAGAAATTCCTGCTTAGTTATTCCCCTTTCATTGTTCTGGATAAAGCATACCTATCTTCTCCTCTCAGGTCAACATAAGAGCAGCCAAACTCCAATGCACTTCTGTTATTCTCTTGCACAATTTATTTTACTTGATTTCCACTATATTTGGACCATTCTTCTGTTTTACCATGTTTTAGTTAATATTATTTTTGATGAAATGAGAACATAAGACATTGACTTAATACTTTTTACACTTAAATTATAGTTTTGAGCCTCCCTGGCTTTTTTAATGTCCATTTTAAAGATGCAATTGTGCACTTTCCTGGAGTTTTGCTTGATAAGTTCAAAGTAATGTTTTTCTTTGCACTGATGAAAGAGTTCTAAAACTGATGTAAAGATGTGAATGAGGGAAATGGCTGAGGTCTTTTGGGAATGTACACAAAGGAGACGTTTATGTTATTAAGTTATGTGCATATTAACACACATAACGTTCACCGTGGACTTAAAACTCATCTTAAAACACATGGCTGAAAATTCACTGGCTTCCAGCAGCTATTAGAAGAAGTTCTAAATGCTGTATATTGGCCTTGCTTGTTCCTCTCCCAGTTGCAGACAGTGGTGTGCTATGAAATGGGCTGCAGAGTTTTCTGGAGAGTTATTTAGGAGTAATTTTTTGTTGTTGCTGTTACTTGGTTGGTTGATTTTTTTTTTAAGTAATGTAAGAAAGTATTGTAGGAAAAAGTTGAAAGCAATATTTCTGTGGTCTTTGGCATGCCTTCTAGCCATGCCAAACCACCACAGTAATGGGCAGACCCTCTGCTTTCCTCCAGGCACAAAATATTTGCCATAAATTATATATAGCGTTTAGGAGTTTCTTGGCTGCTGTATAACAGCTGGCTCTTTTTATTATTTAACAGATTCAGTAAGTTACAATTTTTGGAAACAGAACTCTGAAAAATCTCAGCAGTCTATGTCATTTCAATATTTGAAGGGTTTTTTTTAAGTTACAGAACTGGTCTGTATCTACTTTCTGTGAGTATCCAGTCTTTGTTCTAACCTTTGTTATTGCATTTATTATGCTGTGTCGTATATTACAGGTTATTTTTGCTGAGTTTGAGAAGATTAAAATGTGAGGGTATAATAGGGAAAGTAAGAGGAGGTCATCTCACTGCACTGTACACACCTCTGATATCAGGGAAATAGGAAAGTCAGATATTGAGTGGGTTTTGGACTTTTTCCACAGAACTGTCTGAAGAAAGTTGTGGCCTTGAATGATCACCGGTGTCTATGTTCAATTGAGTGTGACTAGATGAAGCAGGAATTCAAACCGAGTCTCCTCAGCAAACTGGCTGCTGATTGAGATGTAGCACAATGAGAACAAAATGGTTCCTGGAGGACAAATTTCTATTGAAAAGGTAAGTGCAAAAACCTGATCTGAGGCTAGAAAGTGCTTGCTGAATAGTCTGTGATGTCAGATTCTGATAAAAAGGGAAGGGGGAGTGATAACCAAATGCTTGGACATTTTTTCTTTGGAAATAAAAATGTGCATCACTCCTTTCTACAACAACAACAACAACAAAATACTGTTAATTTCTTGCTGTTTCTTTAGGAATACATTCCATTTGATCTGCACACAAAACTCACGGAAATTCCCATCAGTCAGATGTTGCCTGGAGTTTCATTTTTCCTTTCTGTGAGATATTTCAGATTAACAACTGTCACCTTGTGTTGTATTAAAGAACAGCTTACAAGTCACATGCTCCCCTGTGCTAGCTTTTTTTAGCACCTTAATGGATTCAGAATTGGCAGGATTTCCCGTATCATAGAATCATAGAATCACAAGGTTGGAAACGACCTACAAGATCATCTAGTCCAACCGCCTTCCCATTCCCATTGGTACCACAAGCTACTAAACCATATCTCGTAGCTCCTCATCCAGATGCCTCTTGAACACTGCCAGGGATAGCAACTCCACCACCTCCCTGGGCAGGCCATTCCAGTGCCTGACCACTCTCTGAGAGAAAAAGTTTCTCCTAATGTCTAACCTAAACCTCCTCTGGTACAACTTGCAGCCATTTCCTTGGTTCCTGTTTCTTGCCTGGGAGAAGAGGCCAAACCCCTTCTCATCACAACCTCCCTTCAGAAGTTGTAAAGTGCAATGAGGTCTTCCCTAGACTCCTCCAGACTAAACAATCCCAGCTCCCTCAGCCACTCCTCATAAGACTTGTGCTCCAGAACCGTCACCAGTTTTGTTGCCCTTCTCTGGACATGTTCCAGGGCCTCAATGGCTTTCTTGTAGTGAGGGGCCCAAAACTGAACACAGTACTCGAAGTGTGGCCTCACTAGTGCCGAGCACAGGGGATGATTACCTCCCTGCTCCAGCTGGCCACACTATTTCTAATGCAGGCCAGGATGGCATTGGCCCACTTGGCCACCTGGGCACACTGTCGGCTCATGTTCACCTGAGCATCAACCAACACCCCCAGGTCCCTTTCCTCTTCACAGTCATCCAACCACTCATCCCCAAGCCTATAGCACTGCATGGTGTTATTGTGGCCAAAGTGCAGGACCCAGCACTTGGCCTTGTTGAACCTCATCTCATTCACCTCAGCCCAGCGATCCAGCTTATCTAGATCCCTCTGCAGGGCCTCCCTACCCTTAGGCAGATTGACACCACCTCCCAACCTGGTGTCTTCTGCAAACTTACTGAGGGTACCCTCAATCCCCTCATCTAGGTCATCAATAAAGACATTAAACAGAATTGGCCCCAGCACCGACGCCTGGGGGACACCACTTGTAACAGGTAGCCATCTGGACTTAACTCCGTTGACCACCACCGTTCGGCATGGCCCTCTAGCCAGTTCTTTACCCAACGGAGGGTAAAACTGTCCAGGCCACGGGCAGCCAGTTTCCCCAGAAGAATACTTCCCTTCATTTCTACCTTTCTGCTGTTCTTATCTTCCTATGTGGGATAGTAAAATATTAGAAAATATAGCAGAGAATTAAAAAAAAAGAGAGAGAGAAATACAAGGAACTCTGGAAAACTCCCAGAAGATGCAGTGTCTTTTGATGTAGAGACCAAAATGCTGTCTGCCCACAGCAGCATAGAACATTCAAGCCTTCTCCAACCATTCTGCCTCCTCACAACTCAGAAAAGTGGCTTGAAAAATTGAGACATTTAAGGGTGAGTGACAGTTTATTCTGAAGTTCTTCAACACAAGAGAAATATATGAGGTTTCTCAGGCGATTAATAAATGTCCTCATGAGCACAGGGTTTGGATCCTTGTTTTATTAGTGCAGGATCCTGCTTTCATTCAAGCCACTGTCTGGCAATCTGCTGAAACCTGGATGTAGGAGAGCTCTCATCTGCCTTTTAGACATTCTGCTGATGAAGCTCTTCATGTCTTCTCACCATCTTGCTTTATGGCAACTTTCTACACAGAGTATTTCTTGTGGGGTGGTTTTTTTTAATTATTATTTTCACAGAACAATTGTCTGCATCCCCTTTTCCATGCTGGTTACCTGGCCATGCTCACTAGTGAGTGCTGGGCTCTTCCAGAGACACATACAGCCAACTGCTGGTGATTTCACTCCAGTCAGGGAAGTCCTACCTTCCTGCAACAGTAGGTGGAGAATTCCCTGGCCATTAAAAGATTTGCTTCTAGAAATTAATAAAGTAATTTGGCGTAGTGATGAAGTTAGCAATCTGTTATAGTTGATTTAAATTTGTGTTTTCAGGTGAGAAAATTATCAGGCGCAGTCATTCCTTCAGCTTCACTCCCATCTGAGGAACTCGGGAGAGCCTATTTGCCATGAGTGATGGCTGCAGTGACAGCCTTCCAACCAAAATATTATCAGTGCTTTTGTAAATGAACTTAGGATAATTTCTGTAAAAAGTCTGAGCATTCAAATTCTTATTTGAATACAGATAAGTTCGTATAAGTGTTTATTGGATTTTATCTACCTCTCTTGCTTTGTAATGAGAACACTGTAACTGTATAACTGTCTGCCCCGAAGTCTGCAACAGATAAAACATAGTGCATAGGTAATGAGAACTGTTTGTCACAGCCTTACATTCTTCAGGGTCCTAATATATATCAAGGTCTAACTCCTCCCAGAGGTCTAGTCGGTTTTAAAGCGTAGGGTTATATTCCATTTGTATTATGATAACAAGTCATATTTATTATGGTCTTCCTAATGGTAGGTCTTCACTCAAGTATTAAAGAAAATATAATTCACAGGTGACTTGTACTAAAAATAAGGAGACCCTAAAGTATACCATTTGTACATAATTACTTAAGCCACTGTTAATGAAAAAAAAAAAATTACATTTAGATGAGACAATTAAAAAGGGTGAAAATTAAAAAACAAAATTGAAAAATTCACCTTACATGAGCAATACTTGCATGGGGGCTACGAACTTAAAGGTGATTAAAATGTTTTCACAGATTAAACCATAGCAGGAAAATTGCCTAGCTACTCGTATTGTTAATTATCTGGCTATATAGCAGGCGATTTTCTTATTATATCATTTAAAGGTTGGCTGCTACAGAAGTGACATGTCATACTTTTGGATTAAATTGAGTTTAAAATCATTGCTATACTGAACAATGGGCTCTGGTTGAAAGTGTATAATTTTAATTTTGGGAGTGTACTTTTAAAAAAGTAAATACCTAAATTGGATGGAAATAGACAATGAGATTGATTGTCGTGGCCAGCACCAAGGCTTCAGAGGAAAGTGTTAGGGCTTGATACACAAAGCTCATTACTCTTCCATGTTGCGTTTATGATAGCTTGTGCCCTGAAGCATGAGATTCAGTACTGTCCTGCAAAGGTTAGCCTTAATATTAATAATGCTGTTATGTCCTGTGAAAGTAGCTTGGAAGCCATGAGTTACAATACTCTGGTAGCTGAAGGCCCAATTCTGCTTTCAGTTGCTTATGTACACTCTGTAGTAGAGTCTGGTTTGACTTTAAGACACAAATCTGCAAATTTAATGTTTGCTAATGAAAACTATTATTTACCATGCTTATTGTTGTTCACAGTACATCTCTTTTAGCATCCAAACATGGAAGTCACATTTATTCAATTCACAAACAGAGATTTAGGGATATCTCTCTCTCAGCAAGTGTTAGTATTCATCTGGGGGAAAGAAAATGGTTGTAAGAGCAGCTTTATTGTCTCTTCAGGTCCTTATAGTTCTGTCAATAATAGCTGTATCGTTTATCAGAGGTAGTTGAGGGCAAGTAGTGCAGTATGGCCTGCATCTGTATGGGCAAACTGCCTTTCCACCAAAGTAAGGTGTCTTTCCCCACTTTGCAGTTTTTATCTTGCCATGGTGTTGCTGGAGAGAAATTTTCTCCACAGAGGCTAAAATTGTGTGATAGAGCATGTTAGCAATTAATTAGTATGGACTGTTGTATACCTTGTCACTGTATAGTTTACTAGATATGAATATAGATAGCTCTTTTTAAAGCCATGCTTTGCCATTGACTTTGGAGACAAGTGAGTGAGTGATGATTACTTGAAGCAGGGGTAGCAGCTTTTAGCTCTGCTCTATACAGCCTGCAGAAATTTAGCAAGAGTTAGGAGTCAGTGGTGGGCCCTGGGACAAGTGGCTGCCCAGCTGTTCATCAGCTTTGGCACACAAGCACTGATCAAGATCCCATGGGCAGCTGAGCATCTTGAAAAGTTAGTGAATTCTTAGAGTCATCTTGCCTCTGCATGAGAAGCTGAAGCACATTACCTGCAACCTGTGTGCTTCTTAGCTTGCTTAATGTTGTGCCTCACAGGCTAGAAAATCTTGTCTTCACACTAGGAGAAATTCCTATATGAGAAACAGAGGTGAACATAGGAAGCAGAATTCACTTTCTGGCCTCTCTGTGTGAGTTATTTCTGTAATAAGTTAAGAGAACCAGTTTATCTATCAGGAAGCTATAGGCTACCTAAAAGCTTGGACCTGTGAGTTACTATGCCACCCACCAACTTATCATGTGAATCCTGAGGAGTGTGCAAAATACTCTCCAAATGAAATGTACTTTGGTTGCTTTCACCCCCTGATTCTCAGTTCCTGTGAAAACTGTATCTCTGTACATAAACCACAATGATCTTAAGACTGGTGAACAAAGCTCAGGGAGCAATTGAAACAGAAGAATGTGAATCACATTTTTAATGAAGTACATGGCTGGAGAAAATTTGCCTCCAGATGTTCTTGTATAGAACATAGTGAGAAATGTTGGGAAAAAGTCTGTTGGGTCAAGAGGTCTCTCTTTTTTTTCTGGTGCAAGGCTGTTCTCCATAAAGCCTTCCCAGCTTTATCCACTGAGGAGTCTCAAACAATAGGGATCAAAAGGCAGCTTTTGAAAGGCTATATGACAACTTGATTTTTGTCCAGATCAGGAAGATTTTTCTAATATAATTCTAAATTTCTGATGTCTTAACAGTCTTTAGTTACAGTTCCTGCACCACGCTAATTTTTCTCCGTTGTGTTCTATGTGCTCTTGATGTGTATCTGCTTCTAGAAACTCACAGGCTCTTTCCTACTTATCATCAGCTATTGCCAGGTATGCACAACCAAGGTTGCTATTTGTTCTAATGTGGACTCATTGCTCCATATTCCTTAACGTCATCTGGAAAAGATAATTTTTTGAAGGTGAACGAGCAGGCCAAGTTCCTTTATTCTTCCATCTTTGCTTTTGTTACAAAAGGTGAAATTTGCTTGCCCTAAGCATTGGCATCTGGTCACAGTTTAGACATATTAAAATATCTTGCCTGGCCTCCAGCCACCACTGCAGAACCATGTGAGTGTCCTTTGCCCCATTCTCGTCTCCTTGAGGATGATTGTTCCCTGAGAATGTATCAAAAACTGGGCATCTTAATCATAGGCTAAATTTCTGCACTACTTATGGAAAACTGAATTTAGATTGTCAAACAACATCATTAAAATTGAGTCCTGAGGAAAGGATTGTGACTCAAAAGTGTCATTTAGAGCAGTAGCTGATGGTAACTAAGAGGGGGTTTGTGAGTATATTAGAGATGTAAGACTGCTACACAAACACAAGCATAAGAAAACCTACAGGCCAAATTTGAGTTTCCTTTCAGGAACGTGATAGACATTTTAGAGATTTCTGTTACCTATCTGTGGAATGACTCACTTCATAATTACTATTAATGACTATTGTTAGAGCTCATTTTGATAAGTTCAGTTAAGGGCAGAGTATTGGGGGTTGTGTAGTGGCTAATGATAATAGCACTGAATACTAAATAAAAATGCTCTTGAAATAATTATTTAATCTTGTAGGAAATCATGCAAGAGATCTGGGAATTAGAAGAACGGTACTCTGTAGCTCAAGATTGAATTAAAAGTGTGAGTTTTTCGAGTAGAAGCAGGCATGCTAAGTTATGTTACTATATTGATTTTACTCCATGCAGTAATTCTTTTATTATTCTAGAAATCAGATTAGAAGACTAATCTGATAGAAAATAGTGCTGACATGGAGAACAATAAGAAAGGAAGACAGTGTACTAGAGAATAATATGATAGGATCATATTTTTCCATCTTTGTTGTGAATTTGACAGCTGCCTCTTTGTAAGAGCTAAACTAAAAAGGTCAAAGGAAAACATCTGTAGAAAGAAAGCTGCTGGTCCAGCAATGCAGCATGTTGCTGACAGACTATGAGGCAACCCTTCAGCTTGCTTATTGCACGTAGTATTATCTACTGATACTGATATTATGTGTTCCTTTTTTTATATATGCTCCTCACATTTCAGCTGTGTTTTATTTTGATGGTGCCCAACAATATACTTTATATACGTAAGATGCTTTCTTTTTTCCAAATCTTTGTTTGTTTTGATAAACTTTTCATTGCAGCAACTGCTTCCTACTCATTTTTTTCTTCAACAGTTCATATAGTAAGACCTATTTAACCACTGAGAATCCCCAGCAACAATCTACCAATAATAGTAAGAGGTAACATTATTTCTTACTTATTTCGGGAGCTCTTATTGTGTCCCTCCAAGCATGAGACTTAATGAGTTCTCTGTAATGAAGGAGGCCACAGTGATGCTATTCAAATGACTCTTGGTAATACCAATTTTATAATCTATATTGCTGCTGAGAAAACATGGAAATGGTCTCATACAATCATTTTATTGTTAAAAAAGATATAAAAATTGCATAAATTTAAAAAACATTATCTCCTTCCCCAAGGACTTGAATTTTAATATATATATATATTTTAAATAGTAGAAATCATCCTCTTGAATTTTCTTGATGCTGTATTGAGGATCTTATGTAAAAATATTGTTCATAATGTTGTTTAATAGCTAAATAGCCCTGCTCTTGAGTTAGACACATGTTGTAACACATAACTAAAAGTTTGCTCGTAGTGTTTTAGTTTGAGGAAATGCATTAGGCAAAGCAAAATATGTAGCAGAATATCTATTAGCCACCATCCATTATCATGAAGTTGCTTGAAAAACCAACTCAATGGCATAAAAAAACCTCACAAACAGTAGGAATCACTGTTCCTCGCATTCAAACAGTTAGCCTTAAGGCCAGTACCTTTCAGACACGTGTGGGGCAGCTCTGTTACAGGGTATCTTGTGTCTGAAGAGCAGAGTTTGTTACGCTGACTGCTGAAATAGATGCAAAGGTAATTGCTACCAGTGGTGCTTTTTTTATCAGGAGCTATTAAATGGAAACACTGGCAGAGCAAAAACAGCCGTAGGAGAGACCATGCATTTTAATATCTAAATTTTACTTACAGTTCAGACTCATCTCATGGGGACATATGGATAACTTTGAGCTGGGTTCCTGAAAGCATGCTGAGCTGCAGGGCTTTGTGGAACTTGTCAATACTTCTGTCTTTCATGATCACATGGCAAAGATTAAGGGCAGTACTGAAAATATTGTGAAAATTAGCTGGTTAAAAAAAAAAAAAAAAAACCGAGAAGAATTTTGAAGGGCTTTTTTAATTTCTCAGGCCTCCAAGAACTACTCCTCAAGGTGATATTTTTTGTTTTTGTCTGAAAGACCAAATCAGTATATTTTAGTGGAGTCACTAGGGAATGGTAATAACACCATTCTCTTAAACTATAGGGAGAAGAATCGTGAAAACTGGCTTAGCTGGGTAACTGAGAAACTACTGCAGAAGGTGATCTTTCCTAATTAGTCACAGGTTCAATTTTTGTATTTATTAGAATCATAGAATCATAGAATCACAAGGTTGGAAAGGACCTACAAGATCATCTAGTCCAAAAATCCTGTCATTACCATTGCTACCACAAGCCACTAAACCATATCTCGTAGCTCCTCATCCAGATGCCTCTTGAACACTGCCAGGGATAGCAACTCCACCACCTCCCTGGGCAGGCCATTCCAGTGCCTGACCACTCTCTGAGAGAAAAAGTTTTTCCTCATGTCTAATCAAAACCTCCTCTGGTACAACTTGCAGCCATTTCCTTGGTTCCTGTTTCTTGCCTGGGAGAAGAGGCCAAACCCCTCCTCATCACAACCTCCCTTCAGAAAGTTGTAAAGTACAATGACGTCTCCCCTGAGCCTCCTCTTCTCCAGATTAGACAATCCCAGCTCCCTCAGCCACTCCTCATAAGACTTGTGCTCCAGAACCGTCACCAGTTTTGTTGCCCTTCTCTGGACATGTTCCAGGGCCTTAATGGCTTTCTTGTAGTGAGGGGCCCAAAACTGAACACAGTACTTGAGGTGCGGCCTCACCAGTACTGAGTACAGGGGCATGACTACCTCTCTGCTCCAGCTGGCCACACTGTTTCTAATGCAGGCCAGGATGGCATTGGCCCACTTGGCCACCTGGGCACACTGTTGGCTCATGTTCAGCCGAGCATCAACCAACACCCCCAGGTTCCTTCACAGTTATCCAGCCACTCAGCCCCAAGTCTGTAGCGCTGCACGGGGTTATTGTGGCCAAAGTGCAGGACCCGGCACTTGGGCTTGTTGAACCTCATCCCATTCACCTCAGCCCAGCGATCCAGCTTATCTAGATCCCTCTGCAGGGCCTCCCTACCCTTAGGCAGATTGACACCACCTCCCAACCTGGTGTCATCTGCAAACTTACTGAGGGTACCCTCAATCCCCTCATCTAGGTCATCAATAAAGATATTAAACAGGATTGGCCCCAGCACTGATGCCTGGGGGACACCACTTATAACAGGTAGCCATCTGGACTTAACTCCATTAAATACTACTAGTTGGGCATGGCCCTCTAGCCAGTTCCTTACCCAGAGAAGGGTATACCTGTCCAGGCCACAGGCAGCCAGTTTCCCTAGGAGAATACTGTGAGAGACAGTCTCAAAGGCTTTTCTGAAGTCTGGGTAGAGTACATCAACAGCCTTTCCCTCATCTACCAGTCTGGCCACCCAGTTGTAGAAGGAGATGAGGTTGGTCAAGCACGACCTGCCTTTTATGAACCCCTGCTGGCTGGGCCTGACCCCCTGGATGCCACACACATGCCATGTGATCTCACCCAAGATGATTTGCTCCATAACTTTCCCTGGTACCAAGGTCAGGCTGACAGGCCTGTAGTTCCCTGGATCCTCCTTACGGCCCTTCTTGTCGATGGGAGTCACATCGACAAGACTCTAATCCTCTGGGACTTCTCCAGATAATCAGGAACGCTGATAGATGATGGAGAGCAGCTCAGGAGTCACCCTTGCCAATTCCCTCAGGACCCTAGGATGAAGCCCGTCTGGTCCAATGGACTTGTGACAGTCCAGATAGAGGAGAAACTCTCTGTCTCCACCTGAATCACTGGGGGTGTATTCTGCATAGCATCCCAGACTTCCTGATCAAGGTGTAAAGTGCCCGGAGGATAACTGATCTGCCTATTAAAGGCAGATGTAAAGAAGGCGTTGAGGACCTCAGCCATCGCCTTATCCTCAGTGGTCACATTCCCCACTGCATCAAGAAAAGGATGGAAATTTTCCTTGGTTCTTCTCTTACCATTGATAGATTTGTAAAAAGGTTTCTTATTCTCTTTTACTGCAGTGGCCGATCTGAGTTCAAGTTGGGCTTCTGCCTTCCTAACTTCCCCCCTGCATACCTTAGCAACTTCCTTGTAATCTCCCCAAGTAGCCTGTCCCTTCTTCCAGAAAACATAGGCTCTCTTTTTCTTCCAGGGTATCAACAGTAGTTCCCGGTTCATCCACACCGGTCTTATTCCTCTGCGGCTCACCTTACGGCATTCAAAGGACAGCCTGTTCTTGTGCCTTAGAGTAAGGGTCTGCTCCGAGTCCCCTTGTTTTAGACCTTAAACTCCGCTGAAAGGCATTTTAGCCTGGAAAATTTTAGAAGACTGATTCCTGTAGTAAATGCAGGAATAATCAAGTATAGGGATACACCATTTCACAAAACTCTACAGGAACTTGCTTCTGGGTTATTAAAATGTACAAGTTGCTTACAGGTTCTGTAGATTAATATGATATCTCCATTGAGTGCACAGGAATTCAAGAACTGAAAACTTTTTTAAACTAAAATCTTCCAAATAAATACAATATAACTTCCACTTCAAATAATATGTTCTTATATTTTAGTTAAATAAGACAAAACTTAAAATTTTTCACTTTGCAATCAGTGCACTTCCTCAGGGAAGCATCGTTTTCATACCAACTGAAAATAAGTTATGTTTAAACATATCTGTCATTCCACCTCTCAAGGGAAAGGCCTTGGATTATTATCTCCATTTCTATAATCACTCCTGAGATTCTGTTTGCCATCATGCTTTAGATAGTAAAAATCAAGTATTTTGTTGCGTAGATTTAAACCATCTAGATAACACTACGATTATCATGTTACATGGTTAAATGGAATTCAGAGTTCAGGCTCTTAGGACTGGACTATTGCCTGTGCAGGGTTCAGTCAGACATTGGAACAGTCTTTTTCTGAAATCAAAGGTCAAATTTCCTCCTGATGATATTTGGAGTGAGAAAGAGCAATGATGACAAGAGTTGACTGCTGAAGCTCATGGTCTTGACATTCATTCTCCAAAAAATGCAACCTCAGAGAGCTTGCTATGCTTTGGGACCAGATCTTTGCCCCAGAATTCCTATGAGAATGCCTGTAGTTTGTCAGCTGGAGGCAGAAGGAACAAAGGAGATTATGTTGCATTTAGTAGGTTATATCTGTTACGTTTTCTTCTCAGACTGTCATCTTTGTGAGCTTCCATATATGCAACTCCAAATATACGAATTTACTTTCCTTCTGCTTTAGACTCATGGATCAACAGTGATTCAAGCTAGCAGAGTAAGATAATCTCCCTTTAAACTCTGTTTTGGAACCCTTGCTGCCCTTGACTGATGAGAACTGTGAAATATTGCTTTGGCAACCCTTAGAACAAGGATTCTGACAGAATTTAAAAGTGCCTGGCATCCTACTGCACGTCTCCAAAGTACTTTCAGCTTGAACCCTCACCATGTTGCACAGGCCACTTGCTGTGAAGTTGACAAGGCAAGGATCTCCTAGAGACTGCTGTAAACCTGATGGACTCATTGCTGGCAGGAAGGAGTAAGGGTTAGCTGAGATTCCACTGCATGTGAATACTCTATGATCCTGATTTTAGTATATATAATCCCTTTTGCACAGCTAAAGTACATCTATATAGGACTTTCCAAAAGCTTTTTTATACACAGTTTTTGCTTTGTTTTGTTTTCAATATTAAGTTTTCTTCCCATGCAGTTTTAGATTTCTTTTTGATGATTGTCTTCTGTTCGTCTGATATAACAGTCCCCACATTCCAGAAACATAGCAGTGACTTAATATTGATATTCACATTTTTATTGTTAGTACACAAGTTTTATAGCCTTTGGCCAAATTCTCCTCTTGCTTACACTGAAGACAAACTTTAGTCTTTAAATCTTTAAGAACTAGATACGAAAGCCTTTGTGTGCCTATTGGTGATTTTTTTCCTAGTAGTAGAGGATAGCTCACTTCTTGTCTGACATGTTTGTGGGAGTTATTGTGACCATTAGCATGGACCAGAAGAGTGTACAGTGATACTCAGTTCTAAACCTGTCTCACAGAGTCCTGGGATGGCAATGCCCTAGCCGCTCCCAATGCACAGCTCAGTGACTGTGTGGAAGCAGGGCCCAGAACTTTGGGAGATGGGCAAACTGTCCTGAGAAGGACACTGAAGGAGGGAGTTAATGTAACTTGAACAGATACTGAGCCATTTTTCAAGACCACCACATATTTTGGCTTTTTTTAATAACAGTGCGCAAACATGGCTGTAAGAGTACACAACTTAGCAGCTTTCACACAATTTCCCTGATGCACCTGGGAGGTTTGCTCAATGCAGAATTAGAATTGCATCCTGATTTTAGTTGCATGTCAATGAAAAGACCCACGCTGAGGATTTGTTATGGCGAGTTGGACACTGCCCTGTAAAATATGCTTTTCAGTCACTCTAAATTTTATCTGATAATTCCTTTGATTTGAAGAGTCTCATAACTAGTCCCATCTTGTAAATCAGTTTTTGGTGACTTTTGGAAAAGCATATTTTATGGAGATTTATATTTATCATTGCCAGTTTCAGTATCTTCTGGCTGTGAGATCACTCTGAACTTGTATACTTTGTGATGACACCAGGGGAGAAATGCAAAAAAATAGGGTGTGAAAATAGTAGAAGCTTATATTGTTTTTTAGACCTAGAAAAGTTTACTCATTCTAGAAAGGAAACTGCGGCTTCTCTGAAGTGGCTGGAGTTTTCTGCAGTCAGCTTCAAGAAGTAAGATATTCCCATCAGAAGTAAGGAGCTAAGGGATGAAAATGTCATAATTTTTTTTTAATAGAATCACTTCCAAAGTTACTTTTGAAGATTCCAGTCTTCTTCATGATGCTAATTACTTAACAGCTATGGAATAAACAATTTTTTCTTAGAACGGTAACTATTCTGAACTCATTAATTTACCATGTGTTCAGTAAAAAAAACAAACCACTTATAGCGTTGTATAAGATCACCCTTGAATGAAAAAAGTAACAGTTTTCAAGGTAGGATGTAGCAGTCTACGACCCCAGTCACAGCACAAAATCACCATTCACACTTGTTATGGGCACAGTTCTGGCCCTCCAGCTGCAGCAGAGCAAACCCTTGCACGAGGTATAGTACCAGCCTGTGTTAGGTCCTGGATGTGTTTCTGCTGCCTGACAAGGTCCTGACTATCAGCTGAGCTGCAGGAGGAGCCAGCATGTATCTCATGTATCATGTATAGGTGGTAAATGGAGTTAAATCCAGCTGGCAACAGGTCAGGAGTGGTGTTCCCTGGGGATTGGTGCTGGGGCCTGTCCTGTTCAATATCTTTATTGATGACCTGGATGAGGGCATTGAGTGCACCCTCAGTAAGTTTGCAGATGACACCAAGCTGGCTGGAAGTGTTGATCTGCCTGAGGGTAGCGAGGCCTTGCAGAGGGATCTGGATAGGCTGGATAGCTGGGCTGAAGCCAATGGGATGGGATTCAACAAGACCAAATGCTGGGTCCTGCACTTTGGCCACAATAACCCCAGGCAACGCTACGGGCTTGGGGCAGAGTGGCTGGAAGACTGTGTAGAGGAAATGGACCTGAGGGTGTTGATTGATGCTAGACTGAACATGAGCCAGCAGTGTGCCCAGGTGGCCAAGAAGGCCAATGGCATCCTGGCTTGTATCAGAAACAGTGTGGCCAGCAGGAACAGGGAAGTAATTGTCCCCCCGTACTCAGCACTGGTGAGGCTGCACCTCGAGTACTGTGTCCAGTTTTGGGCCCCTCACTGTAAGAAAGACATCGAGGCCCTGGAGCGTGTCTAGAGGAGGGCAACAAAGCTGGTGAGGGGTCTGGAGCACAGGCCTTATGAAGAGCGGCTGTAGGAACTGGGATAGTTCAGTCTAGAGAAGAGGAGGCTCAGGGGAGACCTTATTGCCCTCTATAACTACCTGAAGGGAGGTTGTAGTGAGCTGGGGGTCAGCCTCTTCTCTCATGTGACTAGTGATAGGACTAGAGGGAATGGCTTCAAGCTGCACCAGGGAAGGTTCAGACTGGGCGTTAGGAAGTACTACTTCTCTGAAAGGGTGGTCGGGCACTGGAATGGGCTGCCCAGGGAGGTGGTGGAGTCACCGAGCCTGTTGGTGTTCAAAGAGCGTTTGGATGTTGTGTTGAGGGACATGGTTTAGTGAGAACCGTTGGTGATGAGCGAATGGTTGGACTGGATGATCCTGTGGGTCTTTTCCAACCTTAGCAATTCTATGATTCTATGATTCCTCAGCCTGTCTCAGCTGCAGAATGAAACAAGCTCTCTGAAATTTAGATTAAGGCTGTTTCAGCTACTTTACTTGCCTGTCTGGAGTTTAGGGCAGCTCAGAGCACACCAACCAATATCCCCATTCAGCATGGGTGCACGCAGCATTCCTTGTGCCTGGGGAACATCTGCTGTTAACATCAATTATTGAAAAATACAGTATTGAGAGCATTCCATTGAGAGCATTCCAGCTCGGTTCACGCAGGTCTACCTGGGAACAAAAGGGAATTTAGAAGAGACACTTACTTTTAATTTCTTGCTTTTTTTTTGCAAGGCTCATTTTAAAAATTATAAGACTACACCTTTGTGCATAATATGTTGTCATTCTATTATGACAGCTGATGAGCTTAGCATTCTTTGATGACAGTTATCAAAAATGATTATAAATAACACATACAAACAGTATTGCAATGTTTCTGCATACTTTTTCAATGGCTTATTTACTGGCACTTCTCTTCAATACTGTACAAACTGTAGTGACAGATTTTCTCTCAGAAATCATCCATCATTGCCTTGAACTTGTCAAGATGAGTAAGTCTGTACCATACTCATTTATAATGGCATTCATATCTTAAAAACCGAGGCTTTCATAAAGATGTTAGGTGTTTTGGAGGTAGATAAATTTGATCAGCTTCTTTAAGTTAAAAGCACTTCTTTGTTAAATGTCCAAACTTTAGAAACGCAATTGTTGTAATTTCTAAAAGCTCCTAAAGGGAAAAAAAAAAAAATTGAATACTTCATCTTTTACTTTCCTTTGGATTTGCAAAAATAAATATCAATTTTCCCTACCGTGAAAAGAGAATAAGTAAAATATACTTTTTTATCTGCCTCTTTGTCTTAGAGCTTCATACCATATTCATTTTCATATATACATTAACGTAAAGAATTAACACAGTGAATCACAATTCTGAGGAAGGAAAAGAAGAGACGGTGCCATAGAAGATAAGATAATCTAAAAGGTGATTTTTTATTGAGGATGCTTGGGTATGGAGGTAGCATGTAGTGTGTGTGCTGCCTTCACAGTGCTGACAACTCAGACCCATCTCATTATTGAGCGATCAGCAAGCCAGCTGCTGCTTCTTCAGGGATTTGCATTCCCTTCCACCCTGCTCCTTTTCCCATGGCAAATCTGTTCACACACTGAATCTGCATAAAACCAGAGCATGGTTTGGGCTGGAAGGGGCCATTAAAAGTCTTCTAGTCCAACCCCCTGCCGTCAGGTTTTCCAGGATTCCATCCAACTTGGCTTTGTATGCCTCCAGGGATGGGGCATCCACAGCTTCTCTGGGCAGCCTGTTCCAGGGCCTAACCACCCTCACTGTCAAAAATTTCTTCCTGATGCTGACTGCACTAATAAGGTTTGCCCCACTCATGTGAGAATTCAGGTCAGACTCCCAGAATGCAGTATCTGCCTGTACTCTGAAATAAGCTCAGCAGGCATGGAGCATGTTGCTGACTCAGATTTCCATTGGGTATCAGCATTCAGAAACAGCATGTATCTTGCTTTTAATATAATCTGTATATTATGAAGGAATGCAGGCAGGAAAGCAGATAATCTTATTCAGTGAAGATGTAGCCAAGAACCCCAAATGATTGCTCTTGGGCTTCAGAAACACAAACAACTTCCTGGGAGCAGCAGCAGAAAGCTGTGTCTGGTTCATGCCAGGCAGAAGCCATTCCTGGGGAAGGGACAGTCTCCCAAGGAGGAGCTACCAGCAGACATTAGGTAAATCTCCATTCTAGACTGTGCCTTTCATTTATGTCTGTTCCAGAAAAAAGTTGTCCCACATAACTATAAGCACACTAGATACGGCTCTCTAATCATAATTCAATTGCATATAATTGCCATGTTGCATTCCGCTGCAGAAAAGTCTGCCTGTTCCACTGACAGATGTGAATTTATTCAGCTTGAAAAGCTTTCAGAGTCTGAGATACATAAGTTCATGACAGGCACTGCTCTTGATCCAGATGGCTGCAGCTAGAGATTTGTAGTGTATTTTTTTAGGAGTGCTTTTTAAAGTTTCTCAGTCATGCTTCCACATTTTGGGAACACATGGTAATAAGGAGCAATGATATTGGCCACTGACCTCTCAGCTCCACAACGTCTCATTTTCTGTGATTTATTTAAAAATGAAAAAACAGAACTGGCAAACCTGGAAGGATGAAAATAAACAGGAGAGATCTGTTCATCCTGATTTGCATTCTCGAAAGTTGAGCATATGAGCAGGCAGGAGATAAATCGGAGACAACATTCCAAGAGGTTAACATTTTAACTTACTTTCCTGCAGCTTGCAAGAACAGATATCTACAGATATCATTGCTTTGATTTTTTTAAAATTATTATTGTTGTTGTTTGTTCATTTGTTTGTTGTTGGTTTTTTTTTGTTTATTTTTTCATTGCGAATAATACAAACAAATTAGAAATTAGTGATATCATCGGTAGACGGGGGGAAGGGCAACGGATATCATCTACCTGTACTTATGCACGGCCTTTGGCATGGTCCCTCACCACATCCTTCTCTCTGAATTGGAGAGGTATGGATTTGAAAGATGGACAGTTCAGTGGATTAAGAACTGGTTGGCTGGCTGCAGCCAGAGGGTTGTGATCAACAGTTCTGTGTCTGAGTGGAGGTCGGTCACAATTGGTGTCCCTCAGGGGTCAGTCCTGGGACTGGTGCTCTTCAACATCTACATCAATGACATAGACAATGGCATCAAGTGCACCCTCAGCAAGTTTGCAGACAACACCAAGCTGAGCGGTGCAGTCAATACATTGGAAGGAAGTCATCCAGAGGAATGTGGATAGGATGGAGAAGTGGGCCCATGTGGACCTAATGAGGTTCAGCATAGCCAAGCGCAAGATGTTGCACTTGGGCCAGGACAATCCCAGGTGTTAATTCAGACTGGGGGAAGAACCCCTTGAAAGCAGCCCTGTGGAGAAGGACTTGGGGGTCCTGGTAGACGAGAAGCTGGACGTGAGCCAGCAGTGTACGTTTGCAGTCTGGAAGGCCAACTGTGTTCTGGGCTGCTTTAAAAAAGGGGTGGCCAGCAGGGAGAAGGAGGTGACTGCCCCCTTCTACTCTGCTCTTGTGAGGCCTCATCTGGAGTACTGCATCCAGGCCTGGGGCCTCCAGCACAAAAAAGCTGCAGAGCTCTTGGAATGGGTCCAGAGGAGTACCATTCAGATGTGTCTGATCACTAAGATGATCAGAGGGCTGGAGCACGTCTCCTAGGAAGAAAGGTTGAGGGAACTCGGCTTGTTTAGCTTGGAGAAGAGAAGGCTCCGGGAAGACTTCTTTGTGGACTTCCAGTACTTGAAGGGAGCCTACAAACAGGAGTGGCGAAAAAGAGAGAGGGAAGATGGTTTACAGGGGTGGATAGTGATAGGACAAGGGAGAATGACACTTTTAAACTGAGACAGGGGAGATTTAGGTTAGATATTAGGAGGAAGTTTTTCATACAGAGGGTGGTGAAGCACTGGAACAGGTTGCCCAGAGAGGTTGTGGACGCCCCATCCCTGGAGGCATCCAAAGCCAGGCTGCAGGTGGCTCTGGGCAGCCTGGTCTAGTGGTTGGTGACCCTGAACATAGCGGGGGGGTTGAAATTAGATGATCACTGTGGTCCTTTCCAACCCAGGCTATTCAATGATTCTATGATTCTATGAAATACCATATTTTTTGAAAGTGGACTTCAAAGATAATTGTATGATTATTTGCCTAACTATATTTATAAATGTAGGTTATATTTTTATTTACAGGTCTGTATCAATATAATATCTGAAAGCTTCAACCTTTAATGTATTGAAGTTGCAGCATTCATAAAGAGCATGAAAATATGACTTTGCCCATATTACAAATAGGAAATTGAGGCCAAAATAGAGGCAGCCTTACAGAAGGACAAAAATTTTGTGAAACTATGTGTGCAACACTGAACTCCTGAGTGAAGTGCTGCAGGTGGGGCCCTATAAGAACAAAGTAGATTGGGACAGTCATCTTCTCCACCCTTTTGGTCACGCTGCTTTTGATGCAGTTCAGGGCACAGCTGGCTTTCTGAGCTGCAAGCACACACTACCAGTTCATGTTAAACTTCTTACCAACCAATGCCTCAGAGTCCTTTTCCTCAGGGCTATTCTTGATCCATTCTTTGCCCAGCCTATATTTGTTTTTGGGACTGTCCCAAACTATTTCCCTTTTTGAGCTTCAAGAGGATTCTGTCAGCCTATTTCACTTTCCTGTCCCAGCTCCCATGAGAGGCATAACATTTTGGTGTATCAGCCTTACCTCCTGTTTTGTATTGTCTATGAAGTTACTGAAGGTACACTCTATCATTGTCCAAGTCATTAATGAAGCCATTTGACAGAACAGGGCCCAGCAGGGAGCTCTGAAATATAGCATGCATGAGTCGCTTCTATCTGGACCTTGTGCTACTGATCACAGTTCTCTGGGCCTGGTTGTTCAGCTTTACTGTCCACTTATCTAGAATCTTACAGGTCACACTGTAAAAGATGTAAGGTAGAGGTAAACCATATCTACTCCCCTCCCCTCTTCCATCAAGGTAGTCACCTCACTTAAGAAGGCTATCAGGTTGGTTAAGCATGATTCTCATTCCTATATCCATGCTGCCTATTCCCAATCACCTTCTTGTCCTTCACGTGTTTGGGAATACTTGGTTTTTAGCAACAAAGGAGTGTAAAGGTGAGATTTTCCTTACCAAATCATGTCAAACAACAATAGTTAACTTCTCCAATGCTCTGTATCTTTTTGAAGATATTATCAGTGACAGAAACAACATAGGCAGCCAGAAGAAGGGAAAATATACAAATAAGTTTCAAATTTTTTTAGTATTCCTTCAAAAACTCCATTGCTGAAATTAAATAATACAGTTATCTCAAATAGTTCTGCTCTGTAGATTCATTAGTCTGGATATGTTTTAATTTTGGGTGAACCTATCAGATATGACCACTAGTCCTTCAGCAAAATGCATATGGTTATATTTTGTAACAATCTGAAAAGCAAAGAGAATGCTTGTGTTTTATTGTCACACACACCAAGCTGACGTTTAGCTCCTGTCTGGGATACCTAAAATTAGGAGTTCCTCTAGCTTCTCTGTCTACAGAGAAATAAGCATCTTCAGAGGGTATTTCTGACCCTGGCCAAACTAAACCATTTTCTTCACTGCCCTTCTCTTTGTAGGTGCCATGAATACTCTTTTGTGGGGCGAAGTAGTCAAAAGCTTAGAAGTGGGATGGAGGAATTAAAATCTCTATGATAACAAGAGGCATTAACCCTAAACCCATGTAAGCCTTCAGCCACAAGATCACCACTCACCTCACTTGTCATCTGTTAGTGCAGCCTAATGGATGAATTGCATGAAGCCTGACTGACTTCAGGGCATCTCCATCTGAGCTTGTGGCAGAGCTGAGTACAGACTGAAATGGGAAGAAGACTCAAACCATAGAGGTGAAAGGCAGCATTATTTAGCATTATTATTTCAGAATAATTCAGTGCTTATTCTTCATGTTGAGTTGAGAAAGAGAGTGCATTATATCTGGGCATTCAATAATCGTGTGAAAAATGAAATGACATTAAAAATGGAGCACAGTGTTTTGATCACAAAAACAGGAGCTGAAAACAAAGGTAACATCTGCTTCAAAACAATACATGATGTATTTTAATTTTCAAGATTTCCTATTGCTGAATGCCTGGAAACAGGCTGCTTCAAAAGCTTTTGGATAAATGTGTAACAGGTGGTCACTGTCAAACCTCAAGACTTTCTGGTTGAAGCTGTAATCATAAACCAATAATAGTTAACAGCAGTTGTTAGCCATGGTCTGAAATAACACTCACAGCTTTTTATAAATAGGATTTTAAACATGAATGAATTCTTACTCTTTTTTTTTTGTGTGTGTGTGTGTGTGTGTGTGTGCGCACAGAATACAGGTCTTAAATGAAGGCTGGCATTTTACCTTCAAGCTGACCATTGGGTGTCCATGTGAAATGGAGAAATTAAGGTTCAGTCTCTTCCATTTTTTTCTTTTCTGTGACAGACCATTTACTATTTCAGCAATAGAGTTAGTTAATTAGCAGCTCCAAGATTTTAACATTGTATAGCAGGAGAAACCAAAAAAAACCTTAAGCCTTCAAACGTCATACTTTTTCATATCAATGGAATATCAATCAATGGAATACATTGATTTTCTTGTCAGTGACTTACAAACTGATTTTGTCCTCAAATACAGGCAAGTAAGTTTTGTAGTTGTTATGTTTCTTGATAAACCTTGAGGCAGATACAGATTGTGGTGGTGTCCTTTCCTGCTAGCATGGGGAATGGATATTTGTTTTTGAGGTGGCTGAATTTTATTTTATTATTTGCACTACACATGATTGCCAGGTGCATTATAAAAAAAAAGTCATACACATATGTATTAAGTCATTCACTAGTATTCACTAGATGGCTAAATAAATACATTTTCTGAACACTGACACCATTCTTCAGGAAGGAACGGACCTTAGATCGCTATGTGTGAATGTTCCTGGATAATATGAGAGAAGTGATCCTTTAGCTCAGTTTTATTCCTACAAACTTCAATTATGTAGTGCAGGAGCTTAATTTGTGGGAAAAATTGTCCTCTGGTCCATATGTAGGCACTGGTGTTTCAGAGCCCCTTGGGCACTGGCTGCCGCAGAAGCAGGTGCTGCTTGCTCTCCTTCAACTACAGAACAGTTCTAGGTAGCTACAGTCGGCTTCAGAGACTAAATTAAATATGGGCTAGGAGGAATTAGTTTAGCTAACACGTTAATATGAATGATAAATTTGAATTTACAGGTCTTGTATTCTTTCCTGTGCCATCCAATGGTTTTGATAGTAGTCCATGCCTGCCTAGAAAGAAGTTAAGACTTAGAACACCGTTGAGGACCTCAGCAGCAGGTTCTGCTCCTTCCCAGTTCTTCTGGCTGAACTCACATTTCTCACTTTCACTGTAAATTTTTTACCTACTTAACTGCAGAACACACAAAGGTGAGATAGGTGAATAGAGCTGTTTGTTTTATGTTCTGTTTTGTTTGCGTTATTTTAATGGAGAATACTGTTAGATATCTTACACAAAAAGGTGTAGACTGAGAAACCTAATCTCTTAGAGGGGCCCTTTCTAGATCCTATAAATTAGTGTCTAAACTTGGGAAAGGTTAAGGTTTTGGGTATACTCTTCTTAATACTATCTTTCATTGGCCAGCATAGACTACCTCCTACCAATTGTTTGCAGGTATAGAGTTTGGAATGAATAAGAAACCCTGTTTTGAATAAAAATGGAAGATCTTAAAAAGGCTTCACACATGGCTTTTATCTTTTCACTTTTTTTTAAAACCTATTCTTCTCTCCCCCTCCCTCCACCCCCCTTCCCTCCTTTTCAAAATTGTTTTATCATAAAAGTAGGGGTAGAAACTCTGTTTAATCTTGCCTTGCCAATCCACAGCTTTCAATTTTTAATGATGACAGCTAAATAATAAAAGCTCCCCAAAGGTAACAAAATCACAGTAACATTCTGATGGCTCCTCTCTAGTCTGCTATGGAAACAAACATCTGTGAAAGATGATTTCCTTTAATGCTGCCTGATGAAGATGACCTTTAGAGTTATCACAAAAGCGAAGATTTAACCACCTGCTGAGGAATAAAAGGCAGATATTTACACAGTAAATGTTTTAACTACTGCAGGGGGGGAAATAATTAAAAAAAAATAGATAAGTCTTCAAACTGTATGATAGCTGGTAATTAGACACTAGGAACTTTTCAGTTAACTTGTTGCATATTAGATTCATGTTCAGTAGGTAATAACAAAATAAAGAAATATCTTAAAAATAGCCAAGTAAACAGGACTTTGAACAGAAACAGTGGGTTTAATCTGCAAATAGAGAAAAGAACAACATTAAAGGTAATTTAAAAGTTATTAAGACTTTAGTAACAGTGCAAAGTAATAACCAGTACAGACTAAGAAACCTGTGCTAGAAGAGCTTGAGGCAGCAGCGGGTAGTATACTAGGTGGTGGTGGATTTGGGCTGATGCAAACTAGAAAATGCCTTCTGAAAATTATTGTGAGTTAAGTCTGAATTGCAAGCTGCACTTACAGAAGCCTTACATTAAAATGAGTGCAGACAGAGCCTGGCATTCCTAACTTTTGGATTACTAATCTTTGAGTCTACATGGACTTTTTTTCAAGGGGAAAAAAATTGAATGCATTATTTTTTGAATGTTACGATATTTTCACTTAAAATCCAGATACCTTTAGGCATAGACAATATGCAGACATATCAACGTAATTCCATATAGTATACATATCCACATAAATACAGTGTAGTTCTGTCATAATGAAACAGTTCATTTAATATGACATTATTGTATCTTGTTATTGATTTCCACTGGTTCTACTCTTGATCATTTTTGTCTGACTTTGGAAATACTAGACTTCTCCATAGAAAATCTTGGAGTTCTTGAATCAACTACAGTGAGAATTCATGTTTACTTTTCTGTGTAAATGTTGGTACCTCCAAAAGTGTGTTTCTCCCAGCACTAGCTGGGGACATGGATTAGTCTTGCCATGCAAACAATAAGTAGTCTCAAAAGCTACCACATGCTTTTATCTACTAGCATTGTTGGATGACCTATGCTTTCCTGACCTTGCTTACCTTGTCAGAGGTAACAGGATCACAGCAAGTGGTTCAGTGGGTACCTCTTGTTATTTTTCATCTCTGCATTTTCTGTTCAGATGAATGTCCTTTTTTCTTTTTCTTTTTTTTTTTTTTTTTCCTATTGGCATAGATATTTAGCCTTCCCAACATAATATCTAATATTTAAAGAGTAGACTGCCAGCAAAACTGAATATGGGAAAGATAACGTACAGTTCTCAAGATTAAATTTTAAAAAAATCTGAAAGCATGAAAAGGTATCTATTTTTCCCAGACACGGATTCAGTGAAAAAAAAAAATGGATTTTTCAGTGAAAAGCAATTATAAAAGCTGGCTGACTGTTGACCACAGTATTTAATAAACCTTAGATGATTCAGACAGAAGGTAAATGATTGAAATCAGCCTTTAATTGTAGAGGCTGGGCATTTCTGGTGAGAGTTCATGCTAAAATATCTTTTCTATACAAAACATATGGATTAATTTCTTTAAATATTTCAAATATGCTGAAAAATTTTGAGAATGGTTTACTTGGAATAAAATTAGGTACATTAATTTTAGTTGAGAAGTTACATATCCTTCTGTGAACATCTTTTATCTCATTTTACAATGATATTTTTTGGAATGATATTTCCTATGGCTTTTCTGGCATGACTGACAGTTCCTTGAGAACTGTTCTTCTGGTAGAGTTCCCAGATACAATTTTTGATATGCACAGAGCCCATTTAGATTTTGGCTGCGTGGCAGATGAATGTTACAAGATCAACATCTTCTCATATAAGCTATTCTGAGTAAAGTTCTCAGTTGAGAAAATGTTTCTGGATATTCCTGGCACACTCGCAGAAAATCAAATATTTGTTCTTTTTTTCTCAAAGTTTTGAGAAATGAATAACTGCATAATGTGTTGAATTTTAGTTTGAGCTGTCCTAAGAATATGTATGGTTAAGTAAGAGAACATAAGTTCTCTTCCAAGCCTAAAATTGAATCATTTCAGATCACTAGTAGTCCTATAAAATGTTAAGCCTTGGACTGATGGTTACTCATTGCATATAAGTTCATGTTTGGGAGAGAAATTAATCTAGTGCTATCTAAGATTAAATGTACTACAGTAACTCTCATGAGAAATGCGCTGCTTCTGATAATGTCTCAGAAACTTTAGAAACAAGGCAAAAATACCACATGAATATAATGTGGCAAGTAGTTCGAGCATAGTCTCAGCAACTGACTCACAAATATTAACTGTTCAAATTCAATTATTGGTTCTCAGAGGCAAGAATGTTCAAAAGTGTGAACCATCTCTTTAGGGATCAATCTAAATTTTTAATAACGGATTACATCAGGGACTTAGAAAACAACATAGAGCTCTCTCTGTTGGCTTCTGGTGAGAAAAATCCTGAGGACTGAAATATTGATGATTCAAGGATTTGAGGGCTTAAGCAGTTTGTGTATGGTGAGATTGTTTCATAAGATCTTCATTAAAATTTTGTTTGAGCAGTTAAGGAGAGAAATAGCATTGCTAAACCCATTTTCTTGTAGTTGGACTGTTAGATTACGACCCACTTACATTCTAATTGAAGCTTTTAACCTGTTTCAGTCTAGGACATGGGCCCATATCCATAAAGCCATTTAAGAATCTAATTCCTATTTGACCATCTAATTGTCACTGATCTAAGAGAACGTACTTATTAGAACTGGAGTTGAGTGCCTAAATACCTGTGAATAGCTGAACCACAGAGCTTTTCTTTGCAGCTGGTGTTCACACAGATCCTTATGTTCTATTTTTTACTATTTTTTGAGAGATGCAGTAACGCCCTCCTAACTTTCCCCATTCAAACAGTATATATCTGCTTATTATTTTCTGCCAATGCTAAATAGACAGGCTTTTATCATTTATTTGTTTTTCTGCAGCAATGGACAAAAAAAAATTAGAAATTCATGTAAGCAAAGATAACACATTACCTTTCCATTTCTGCAATATACTTTGAATTTGTAGTCATTATTGTTCTCTTCATGAGGTGCTGATGCAGCCAAATTAAGCTCTTTTGAATAAACAAGGTATTTTTCTTAACTGGAAGTATAATATCCAGTCAGCAGAACCACCTGATTATTCTGTATTTTTGTATTTAGATAGCTGTGCTCACTTCCATGTAATTGGGCTGCTACTATTAGCAGAAACCATTCAGACTTTATTAAATGTATTTGTAAAACTCATTTTCATTAAGTATTTGACATCTGCATTTCTGTCTGCTGGGCTCTGCCTTCCTACCTCAAACAATCAAAGCTAGACACATTATACATCTGCCATCTTTCATAAACTAAACTGCCTCAAGTAGGAACAATGCATTTATATTTTATAATGAAAAGGAAGTCTCTGAATGCCAACTAGTAGACACCAAAGATTATCTTCGTATTTTCTGAGCATGGATTGTCAGACATTAAATTTTTTAGCAGCCACTCCAGATGAATTATTGATGCTTTCACTATTTAGAAAATGGATCACATCACTAGAGTAATTAGCACCCTGCCACTTCTGCCCATCATATTTAATGTGTCATGAGAGAAGGCTGTGTTGAACTATTTTTTTAAATGAGTGACTAGCTTTGTTTTGCATCTGTAGCCATGTTGCATGTTACCATCTAGTAGATCTAGATGGTATTCCATAGGGTATATGTTTCTTGTAGGAATTTTATAGTGTCGATTTTTCCTCTGAGGATTGCTACAGTGAGCAAGTTTGAACTCATATCTATCTACCTATCTGTCTACCTATTTATCATATATATATATATTATTATGTTTATTTTTTGATATTGTATGTATATATATATATATTAACTCACCAGCAGTATCTGTTGATCATAGTAAAACACATTCTCCATGAAATACAGTTTTATCATGTTAAAAAAGATTCCTTGATTCTGTCGTGTGACTTTTCACATCATGTTTGTAGTAGGAAGTATTTCTAAACAATTGGCTTACAATGCAATTTAATATTGTTAGCACAATATTTGTTTCAGATTATCAGCATAAATGGTTTTCTTTAATTTAAATTATTATGGATTCATAAAATTCCTAATGAATTTAGTAGAGATTAGCCACTGTGTGCACTATGCATATTGTTTGGCTTGAGTGGTATAGCATTTAAACTTAGCATAAGTAAAACATAAAATGGATGCCTTGTGAAACTGTCAAGCTGTGATAAAGGTACTACTTGTCATGTATTCAGATCAACATAACCAAGTGTAAACTCCTATATGCAAGATAGCTCACTTCAGGATGTCTAAGTGCTTAGAAGCAACATTGTTTAGCAGATTTATCTACTTTCAAAATGAATGAAATAGAGCTCTGCTTTGAAGCTCAAGTCCAAAGAAACAATCACTTCTCAAAATAAGAGATTTAGAGTAGAAAGTACTTTTAAAGTTCACTAGACATTAAATATACAATATAGAAAAATGCCACAGTTCAGCCATGACATAAAACCATGACAAGATCTCATCAGAAATAGAAGTATTTGCCATAATTTGCTCTCCTACGATAAAATGAAGTTGCTACCATGAAAGTTACTCTTTCTTGACAATATACATCTATGTATTATGGAATATGTCATACCTTAGTCATTCGTTTCTTCCTAGGAGACTACTAGAAATGACTGAAAACAGAGAAATGTATACTGGCACAATAATTTTATCAGATCAATAATTTATAAACATAAAGCATGTTACTTAGCAATAGAGTTTTTTTTCAAAGATATCCAGAACTGTGCATTTGCCCCCGTTACTGTGCACTCAGCTGAGCATTCAATTATTCTCTGCATGTAAACAATCTCAATATTCAATATGTAGGAAAATAGATATATTAGTAGAGGTACTCATGAAAATAGGAAAGTGGAAAGAAAGATCACATACAGTTCATGAAATCTTTTTAAGAAATCAATAATTGTATACCTAAATAAAAGGCAGAGCTGACCTCACTCCAGACACATGTATTTAAAGGCACAAGGGCATTGATCAACATAATTAGATGCTTAACTGGGCATGATAGTCCTTGAATGAGAATGTGCATGCAATACACAGTGTGGATAGGTAACCTGCTCTGTTTCAGAATGCTTTGTTTTTTTGTTTCAGACATTTTATGTTACGGAATAGTATAGATTCTGTAACAAGGACAATCGTGGCAAAATTTCAGAACTAGATGCAAACAAAGTTCATTCAATAGAATAAATAAAACAAAAGCCTAAATCTGGGTGATACAGAACAAAAAGAAATAATGATAAACAGGATAGCCCTAAGGACCCAGCGGGTAGTATTTAATGGAGTTAAGCCCAGCTGGCAACCCGTTACAAGTGGTGTCCCCCAGGCGTCGGTGCTGGGGCTCATCCTGTTTAATGTCCTTATTGATGACCTAGATGAGGGGATTGAGGGTACCCTCAGTAAGTTTTCAGGTGACACCAGGTTGGGAGGTGGTGTTGACCTGCCTGAGGGTACGAGGGTCCTGCAGAGGGATCTAGATAAGCTGGATCACTGGGCTGAGGTGAATGGGATGAGGTTCAACAAGGCCAAGTGCCGGGTCCTGCACTTTGGCCACAATAACCCCATGCAGCACTACAGGCTCTGGACTGAGTGGCTGGATGACTGTGAAGAGGAAAGGAATCTGGGGGTATTGGTTGATGCTCAGGTGAACATGAGCCGACAGTGTGCCCAGGTGGCCAAGTGGGCCAATGTCATCCTGGCCTGCATTAGAAACAGTGTGGCCAGCTGGAGCAGAGAGGTAGTCATGCCCCTGTACTCAGCACTGGTGAGGCCGCACCTCAAGCACTGTGTTCAGTTTTGGGCCCCTCACTACAAGAAAGCCATTGAGGCCCTGGAACATGTCCAGAGAAGGGCAACAAAACCGGTGAGGGGTCTGGAGCACAAGTCTTATGAGGAGTGGCTGAGGGAGCTGGGATTGTCTAATCTGGAGAAGAGGAGGCTCAGGGGAGACCTCATTGCACTTTACAACTTTCTGAAGGGAGGCTGTGATGAGGAGGGGTTTGGCCTCTTCTCCCAGGCAAGAAACAGGAACTAAGGAAATGGCTGCAAGTTGTACCAGAGGAGGTTTTGATTAGACACGAGGAAAAACTTTTTCTCTCAGAGAGTGGTCAGGCACTGGAATGGCCTGCCCAGGGAGGTGGTGGAGTTGCTATCCCTGGCAGTGTTCAAGAGGCATCTGGATGAGGAGCTACGAGATATGGTTTAGTGGCTTGTGGTAGCAATGGTAATGACAGGATTTTTGGACTAGATAATCTTGTAGGTCGTTTCCAACCTTGTGATTCTATGATTCTATAATTCTATGACCTCCAGTCACTTTTCCAGATAATTTATTCTCAGTGGTAGGACATGCATTTAAATTACGTCCTGCAATTGCAGAGTGAAATTGTTCCTTATTTCACTGTGCTAATCTACAGAAGGCTTTGCTCAAAGCAACAATAGAAGCTGAAGAAATTGATGCTGCCCTCCCCTTCACATCTAGCACATTAGGAGGGAGAATTCTGTGACCACCTGGCAGCTGCAGTAGGTTGCTGGAGCTCCTGTAGCATCTCTAAATGGAAAGCATTAAGCCTTAGGATATATTTAACGCATTAGCAGTGGACATACTGCTTCTCACCTCCCAGCACAACCTGTCTGCTAGCTGTCATGCTGCTGGGGAGCCACATCCGTGCGACAGTCAAGTGCTCAGGAGCTGCCAGAGGGTCTTGTCTGCGTGTGGCCTGCTGTTACGGATAGCAACAGTTGTGTTTCTGCCTGTCAGCACTGCAAGACACTTAAATGCATGAGGGGTCTACCAAATTTGTCTGTACATCCAAGCCATCTTAATTTCGCACCATACAGACATCAGCTGTTGTCTTGTCTCCTTCTTGGTGTGGCTGAAACATGTTGATGTGCGATTGCCTCCATCTGAAAGTATGTTAACTTGTGATGACTTTGACTTACTATAAAGGCAATGCCAATGAGTCTTGTGCAGCTCATTTATTTGGTCACAGGTTGCTCCTGGGGTGAGTGTCTTAGGGATCTGCTGTTGAGCAGGCATCCTCCTTCAGCTCCCAGGAGGGAGCCTGCAGCTGCTGAGGGACTTGCAGAGGAAAAGGAGGATATCTGTTTTCTGTGGAAAATTATCTGGTGGTAAACTGAATGAAATTGCTGGGTTCCAATGGAAAGATGGGAAGATTTTAATTGGGCAGGTAGCTGACCAGTTTGCCTTCTTCCCTTCCCTATTGTCTCTGTCCACACCCTTTTTCATACCTAATAAATTTTACCTGAGCAGACCTCACTTTCTGCACTGAGTTCAGAACTAGTTATGCTGGATCTTTGGTTTTTCTTGACTCCACAAGCCTGTGGATAGTTGCAGAGCACAGTTTGCTTTCTGTTATGCATTCAGTTTTAGGAGGAAGATCTGATACTTCTTCCTTTCTCCTAAGAGTTGTACCACTAGCTACTAAAGTAGGAAATGCTTGATACTTAACACAGTGGATGTCCCACTTATTTACTCTACTTTAGAGCTAACATTTCAATGCAGTAGTTTCTCTCCAACAGCAAATGGAGTAAGAAAAGAAAAGAAATATATTATACATCTTTTATTAGTCTGCACCCTCACAATTCCACAGTTAGCAGTAGCAGGGCTCTAGCACTTAAGTGGCATCTCAGAACAGTGGTGAGGCCTGCACAGGTTTGCAGTCATGCTGTACTGCCACTTGCTAGGTGCACATCCTGGTTTAAATTCCAAAGTGTGCACTACCAACGTTTACATACTATTTAAGATAAAGTCTGTAGGCAGCAATGGACTGCTGTTACGTGCTCAGAATGCAGGTAAGGAAGCTGCTATAAAGAAAAAAGTGTGTTTTTGTGTGTGTTTTAAAAAAATCTAAATTGTGTGATTTTTGTATTTTTGCTTGTGTAATTAACATGCTTATACTTCAAAGAACAACTGCAGTTTATAAATCCTTTTTTCCTTAGTATAGCCAAAAAATAATGAACAAAAGACGTGTAGAAAAAAGGAAATCACTCCTATTGCTTCTCAAAAAAGAGATTATGTATGCAGAGAAGAAGTGAGAGACACTGTAAACTAACCACTGAATTTAATATTTTTATTCAGCTTAGATGGCTGCAAGGGTCCAGAAGAATACTTAACTTCTCTTTCTGCTGGGATCATAAAACTCATGTAACATTGTATTTTTCCTCACATAATGTCAATATGAACTCTGCTATAAAAATTTCTCTCAGTGGTACTTGGCAAAAATAATTTCACACTGAGCAATGTAAAGAACAATAAAGGAAAAACGACCTTGGTGACTCTAGACTTCTGTCTCACTATCTCTCAATAATGCATAGGCATCTAAAAGTCTTGAGTTATGTAGAAGGACCTGAACATTAAAATGAAACTTAAACAGACCATTTTCCAGCCCATATTGCTGTTTAGAAAGCCCCCATTCAGCTGTCACCTTGCACCCAAACTACCTAAATTAAACAGGATCCCTCCCAGATCCTTTCCAGAACCTGTGCTCTAGGTGTGCTCCTTTCAATGCTGATGATGGTGACTCTCCTTCCTACTCCAGACTTGTCAGGGAGCAGATGAACAGAGTGTGGTGTTCTTTGTTGTTTACATCGTGTTTTAGTGGACAGAGCTGTCACCCAAGCAAGACATTCCTGTGGGAATCTATACAGGTTTCTCTGCTGTAATTCTAGGCCTAAAAGCCAATTTCATTTCCTGAAGTAAATTTTATCAGACAAGATTTTCCTTGGGGGAAAGAGGGAGAAGGAGGGGGAAAAAAAGGTTTTTTTTTCCTTCTTCATCTTCCTGTGAAATAATGAGGAGGAAGCATACATTTTCTGTGATTGATAGATTGCCAGGAGGGTAATTAAAATATCTGGATATATAACACTGCTCAATTATTTCTAGTTATTGTACACTTCAACTCCCAAATGTTTATGATTTTATATCATTTGTTTTTGCACACATGTACATACTTTCCATTTAATGTGCTCAATCTGGGGAATCCCAGTACAGCCGCACAGAAACTAATTATTTCTTCAGACTGATCTGGCACCATGCACAATTGATACTGATGGGTGATGAGGTTATAATTTTCATGTGATTAAGCTGATTGCAAAAGCAGAATCATCTGTCAGGGAGTAAGGGAATCCTAACATTATAATTGACTGATGGGCCATAAGCTCACCCAACTGTCTTGTCATAATCGTGTTGGTTGTCTCTTTGTAGTAGGAATCTATTGGACTGAAAGTTTGATAAAAAGTCTTTTTAACTTGCTTCCAAGCAAGTTAAAACAAACATGAAGTTGTGGTAATATGAATGCTCTCTCAGGCAGCGGTGGTAAAACTTCCTCAGGCCTAGTAATGTGGAAGCTGGATCTTTGTAATCAGAGCCTCTTCTGACAGAACTTTCCTAGAAGGGGAAGCTTGCACTGATACTTTTATATATCTGGGTTATTGACCTGTTTTGGACTTAAGGGGAAATCTCTCTCCTCTTTTGGAAATCCAAAGGTATAGAGTGAGGAAAAGAGTATGATAAAAATGTGTAATGAAGCAGACTGGCTCTTCTGCATTTGTCAAAGCCTAACTTGGAGTCTTCTTATAAGAATTTAACGTTATGACTGGGATTGCCAAGTGAAATACTCAAAAGAGGTTGATGCCAGGATCTTTTCAACATTGCTATTTTGAGGATGCAAGTTGCAACGAAGTTAACCTGGTTACTGCTTTTTCTATGTGCAAAAAGCGCAAGACCCACATCCAGTACTTGCAACCTTTAATCTTCAAGCACAGTGTAAGGTGCTCAGCTTTACCCACTGCTCATTGTTCTAGCACTACTACAAATACAAGAACACTTCCTCTGTAGGCTGTTCTGTAAACCTTCATTGTCATATCCAGGTGCTCGAACTGTAATTTTCACAAGTCTGAGAAAAGGGGTATTTTTTCTTTAGTTTCATTTTACAGATAGAATACCTGGGATGCTGGACAGTATCAGGATTATCTCCCCCTGAAGCAGCTTCTGGCTTTTTATTTATTCTTCTTTCCAGTAGTTAGCATGGCAAACTTCATGCATTGAAAACACAACTCTAGTGAGCTTTGGTCACAGTTGTGACTCTGCAACTCAGACTCCACAGTCTCAGGATGAATGTTTGTATTATATATGTAATGCTAATTGATCATGGAGTTTAATTTAAAGGACTAATCAAGCATTACATCAGAGATGTTTTACACTTCACATTAGAGCACTGCTCTACAGTTACGTCTCCAGTCGCTTAAATACCTAAGCCAGCAGATCTGCATTAGTATGACATTCCCACTTTGGCTCACAAGGAACTGTTCTGTTTAGCTTCAGTGGAGCTTGATGTCATCCAGCTTAAGTGTCTGTGCACAGTGCCGCATCATGCTAAGCAGATGTGTCCTGCATCAGATGCAGCAGCAGAATCCAGCTCTGCATGATGCCATTTAATTCCTGTGTTCATAGGAGTTGCTTCTGTCTTGTGAATGCCCTTGTCTTTGTTCATTACACATATCCTAACCCTGATAATAATGCAAGGCTTGATAGATGGCGGGTCCATCTGTATAGTTAACAGCATGCGTAAATTAGTTCAAAACAAGGTATTGGAAGGTTTGATTTTCATGCATTTGTGCAAGCGTCTTGACTTGAAAATACTGACCTTGTTCAGTAGGGTTTCTGGAAGAAACTGTGCAGCCAGGAAGTTCTGATCCTTCTCACCCAGTTTATTCCTTGTTCTAATCCTCTTCTTACTAAAATCTACTTACTCCACTGCTTACTGTGGTAATGCCATCTTGCTCACGCCGTCTTCTCTCTGCTTCTTATGTGAATCCTGTTTCTTGCCTAGCAGTTGTCCCCGTTCCCTAATAGGCTAAAATAAATCCAGGAACATTTCTCTGAAAGGATGTGAAACGTAAAACCTTTCCAATGCATTCAATGCATTTGAAATACAACTTGCCTTACTCTGACAATCATTTAATATAAAGGTATTGAACTTTAAATATAATTATAGCACAAGCATCAAGATGTGGGATTTCATATTCTTCTTTTGCTTTGGTTTTTAAATATGTGTTCTCTAAGAAATTTTCTTGATCCTATAAACCCATCTTTGGCAGATATGGTGTGGCTCTGTGCAGAGCCCTGATGATCCATCAAACCCTGGGAGGACAGTCCCTGGAACAGAGCAGGGTTTAGACCTTGACTCAGACCCCCAACTCACTTGTGCTTAGCATCCAAGGGGAAGTAAGTCTTGTCATTCTCATTCATTGGTCATCCTGTGTCTCCCTTCTTAATTCATATCTGCTCATCCTTCACCTCCCTGTCTGGGAGCACAAGAGATTGGTCATTGCAGAATCCCTGTGTTTCACAGAAAACCTCATATTCCCTATTCTGAACACTTCAGGAGATCAGCAGAACGCCTCCTTTGCTTCCTCAGGTAGATGCATGGGTCATCCCACAGTCCAGACAGTGGCTTCTATTCACCTCAGCTCTGCTGTTGTGCTCTCACAAGTGTGTATTTGACCTGAGATTCTTCATTTTGCTTGCTTCTTACCTTATTTTTTGTTAGGTGATCTTCAGGGTAGGCTCTTAACAAATTATTCTGAAAAAACGAGGTGTATGGTATTTTTACATGCTTGCTGCATTGTAACATCTTAAAAAGATCCCCATTAAGCTAGTTAAGAGATCTTTATCACTTACATCCATGTTGAGTCACTGTCAAAGCATATTTTTCAAGACCATCACTCACTGTGATGTTTTTCATACATCCTATATGCTGAGAGCTGGTATTAAATTAACTTGACAATAACTGTGTGCTGCATAATAGCAATCTGTTGTCCTTCAGTGGTTCTCAACTACTTTACAGACACACTGAACTTATTTGTGTAGAGTGAAAATGCCATTATTCTTCTAAGAACACTCTCTCAAAAGGCTATCTTCTGCCATTAGTGGAAAAGGCATTATTTTCTGACAAAGAAAATCTTAATTTACATGACCTGATCTTCTACTATTAAAATGCCCCTAACCTCCATTTACTTCACAATGAAAGTAACAGGATGGCAAAATCAATACTGACAGTTCAAGGCAAAAGAAAATCTAGCTAAGGGCTTTCCTCGTTTCTGCTTCCCTTTTAAGGCAATATATGGTATGAATGTGTTTGCTCTCTAGTCATAGGGCTTTCATAAGCAAAAAGTTTTGGTATAACAGGCTAGAGGTCAGTGGATGTATCATATCTGCCTGAGTAGCTAGTAAGTTAGCATACACCATGCTGGCCCATGGAGGCTTCTGTTTTTTTGCATGCCTTTATCACCTATATTGCAAATACACACTTTATTGTGCTATTTCAGGCAGTGCAAGGAGCCTCACTCTCCAAAAAGTTTGATTTTGTTTTCCTGGTTCTGATTTGAGAGATTGTCATGATAGTTTTGTCAGTCTGGGTGAGGTGACTGGTCTTCCCTGTGCCTATTTCATGAATAGTTCTGATATTCTAATATTTTAATCTTTTTACTTCTGTCAAAAACTTTCTTCATTTCTGTCTTCATTTCCTTTCAGTCTCTTAGCAGTGTATAGCTAGACGTAGTACTATGTCTATTTTAATATGTGACTAATCTTTTCAGACCCACTTCCACCGCTATCTCTGCACTTGAATTGCTAGATGTATTATACCATGGAATATGGTATGCAGCAGTCCATCAATCCTCTTTAGTCATCTAAAGGCAAAATATATAGTAATTGCTTAATAAATCTGCCATTTCTTTATCTCAATCTCCAACCCTCTATTTGCATTTTTAGTAGTTTTATCTTTAGGGCTGGGTGGTCATCTAACCAGGTCAGGATGATGATAGCTAACTTTTATAGTACAGAAAGCAATAGGATTCTATGGTGAATTAATATTTTTTATTAATAATAGGTACTAAATCTTGATAGAATTGTTAATGTCGTGCATAGCTCCAGCCCCTGCAGAGCTGCTCTTGGGCAGCTGGGTTAGGTTGTGTGCCCCTCCATTTGCCTCAGGGTTGTAAGGCGAGGATGTTTTCAGGGGTGAATTTCAGTAAGATCAGCTTTTCCTGTGTTCTTTAGCAACAGTTCTTTACTAAAAGGATCCCCATGTTTTTAAGGATGATGTAGGGGCATATTATTGGTAAAGGGAATTCTTTTGGATTTCCTGCTAAAGCAATGACAAATTCACCAGGTGTGCTTTTGCTACCCTGCTATTGCAATAGTGACAATATGCTTAGCAGAGGATCTGGAAGCAGCTAAATCTCAGTGACTCTACTTATTTATGTATACTGACTGTTTGCTTTGAAGACACCTAGAACTTTTAGTCAAGGAAACGGAGAAGTAAAAAGAAAAAACACAGTCTCAGAGCTCGTTTATCACAGTCTTGCTTTACACCATATTCTGTGCAGCATCAGCTTAAGAATATGCCATTACTTCTTCGAAATTTAGTTTTCTACTTATCATTTGCCTTCTGAACTTGCTGTCCAAGCTGTGTGCTAGGGAGGTTTTGCAAGAAAACATGTATTGCTGGTCCTACTTATCTGTGCTGCTTGTCATTTCTGAACAGCAATTTCTATTGAGTAGATCTTCAGATTCAGTAATGAGCATTTTCAGAACCATAATTAATATTTTATCAACTAAACAGTTTTTTTTGTTTGTTTGTTTGCTTGTTTGTTTTAACACATTTGATGCATCCTGCTCACCCTGCTTCTCAGGTGAGAATATCAAAGTCCTCATCTTTATCCTGAGGGAGCTGCGTGACAGGATGAGGGGAAATGGCCTTAAGTTGAGCCAGGGTAAGTTTAGGTTGGATATCAGGAAAAACTTCTTTACACAAAAGGTTGTTAAGCACTGGAATAGGCTCCCCAGGGAGGTGGTGGAGTCACCATCCCTCGATGTGTTTAAAAACCGTTTGGATGTGGTGCTCAGGGCCATGATTTAGCAGAGGGTTGTTAGAGTTAAGGTAGTATGGTTAGGTTGTGGTTGGACTTGATGATCTTTAAGGTCTTTTCCAACCTGAGCAACTCTATGATTCTATGATTCTATGTCTTAAAGATTTCGAAAAATTGCAGCACAAATGCCATATTGGATAATTCTAAGTTGCAGCTTCCTATATAGAGTTGCATCTAATTTCTGATTACTATAAATCTCTTAAGGCTATGACAATTGACACTGGGACTTTGGACCACCACAAATCTTGCAAAATCCTCTCCTTAGACTTTGCCCTTGCTGGAATAACTATACAGAAATAAACAGAAAAAAAAAAATCCTTAGAAAGCAAATAAGACACCACTCCAAATCAAGACAATGATTGCCTGCACTCCTGAAGGACTGTTGTTAAATATTGTACATGTTTTCCTCTATTTATTTTGCTTAATAAATACCTAGAAAATATTAAGAGAAATCTGTGAAGGACTACTATTTAGCCGTTAGAAGGTATTGTTGCTTGCTACTGCTACAGTCTGCAACACAATCTAGGAAAGATATAAAATCCTTCATTTATTTGGAATTGTGTGCCAAAGCAAGTGGAATATCAATTTATAGAAAGCAAGCACACGGATGTGACACATAGGCTCAGTCTTTTGCTGAAGGGAATCTGGGCGATTGTATTCCTAAGGGAGCGGAGGTACGTATGGAAATATACAGTGGAAGTGTTACTGCTCTATCTTTTCCATTTTCAAAACAATGGGAAGCATATAAATGAGGCAAAAACTGTCTCGGTGAACAAATGTTTCTTCATGGGATCTTATAGTACTTTTTATTTTAAACATAAAGTGGACCAAATGATGAGTGTGAGACATGAATCAGGCTTCCTGGGGTGTGTGGTCCGACACATGCTGGATGCAAATAGGGAGGCAACTTCAGATCTTTAAGGAAAATATTTTGATGTTGACAAACAAGCACAGCAAGAAAAGGAATTGTATTATGTACAGAAGAAAGATTCTAAGACTACAGATCTTAAAACATATTCAAGAACACTTAATCTAAACTTATGACAGAAGTGCTGCTTGGAAGGTGGGAAAGCCACAGCCACTTAATGTACTATCTCTTAGAGAAATAGGGATGCAAAATAGAATCCAAGGTCTTAATGCAACGAGATTGCTGTGTGTTTATCTCCCTCTCTTATAACAGTCTCTTACTTTCTTCAGCTTGATTCTGATTCACATGGGGACCTCTAATTCCTTTCCATTTTCAGACCGTTGAAGTTTTACAAAATTTTTCATTGCTTCTACTCTTGATTATTCAATATTACTTGATAAAATTGGTCTCTGCTGCCCTATTTCTTTTTAGCTTCAGCCTGGCTGAGTTCCAGTTATCTCCAATTCCCTTTGCACTCTCCTTTAAAAGATTTCCTTTACACTGTAGAATTTTGATCACATTTCCTTAGAGTATTTTACATTCTTTCAAAGATACTTGTATTAAAAGAAATAACTTTGTTTCTTGTGATAGTGCTTACACTTGTATTTGTGTTGAATGACAGTGCTTCTTTTAAGCATTCCCTAATTTGAAATTTACCAGTTCCTGTTTCTCTTCTTATGTACAAGTTTCTCATGGCTAACCTTCATCCATGTTTCCTAGGCAGCAAACAGAAATATGAGTTCTATGGCCTTTGAAAGCAGAAATCCTTCTGATTTGTCCAGGAGCAGGATGGAAACTTTTTTGTAGATGTCCCTGGATTTATCTCCATGTTCCAGAGCCACTATTCTTCTCCCAGAAACTCCCTCTGCATTTTTCAAAGGTCTCCTGAAACTTCTCATCTTTTCCAGACACAGAATGGCATACGTGATTCATCAAAGAGGCAAAGTGAACATGTAAGGAACTTCCCTGTATTTCTTGTTGTATATTGTTCTTTTCCATTACCACTCACCTTCTTCCTGCACTGTCTTCTACTATGCATTTGATTAAAAGTACATTTTGGTATTTTTTGTTCGATATGACGTTTGTCCTTCAATCAGTCTTTGATATGTGCAGATGTATGTGGTTTATTATTATTATTTATTTTGTTTATGTTCTTTAAAGTAGTTAGTGAAATGCTTTCATGGAGGAGAAAAGGGAAGCCAATCTTTGCTATCTGTGTAGCAAGACTTGTGTCTGTAGTTAAAGCATGAATGACTTCACAATAAAAATATGAGGTCTGTTGTTAATGGCTGTGCTTCTGCAATGATGGCTCCAGTAAAAGCCTGAAACTGTTGTGAATAAAACAAAATAAAAATACATTCATTTTATTTTCTGTCCTGTACAGACATGCCATTTCTAGGAAGAGATTTAAATTGTTAGGTGTCAACAATGAATATGAAGATGGAGTATAATGCAGAGGATTCAGGAAGTATTTGGAAATCTTTCTTTTCTACATGATGTTGTCTGAGATTGGTAAAGAGTGTCTTAAATCAACATGAGGCAATCAACCGTCTCTTTGTGGACAATTTTGCGTTTGAAAGCATCTCTTTGGGATTGTTTGCCTTCGAATGGAAGGTCCCAGGAGCGGTTTATTGTCTGAAGTCTTGGGCTGTGAGAAAACAAAAGCAGCTCGATTGGGGGATGATACCACTGTATCCAGCAAAGGCAAGGGACAAGCTGGCGTCTTCCTGCTTTCTCTTATCTGCTGACTTAAATTTTCAAGGCCTGGAAGACAGAAACAAAGGAGTTCCTGCTGAGATCCCGAAGCCAGAAGCTGTCACTCCAAAAGAGCAGGCCCGACCGCTTTGGACTATGAGTAAGGGTTTGTACTGTCATCGTTAGTCATCATCCACTTACTTAACTCAACCTCCAGGACCCACCACTACAGAAGATGGGCACCTGAAATCAAGACATGCCTGGATCAAACAACAGTGAACTGCTTTGCTTTGCTGTGTTTATATATCTGTCTGTCTGCCTCTCTTTCCCCATTTTTTATCTTTTCTCTTTATCTTTTTTACAATTCTTCTACTCTTTGTAGTAGCCATTGCCTAATATTGTCCTACCTGTAAGGCTTATTAATCGTAATTAGGAAATTAGCCAATCTTACCCCTGAGTAGAGTATTAGTTGTTGGTAAGAAAGCTCTCCATAAGTGATGTGTATTATTCCTCCGAGTCTCTGACGACTCCATCACAGCAGCGAGCCCTACTGACTCCGGGAGGCACAGCTCAGGGGAAAGAGCAACATTCACCTCCCTCAAAACCTACCGAGTGGGACAAGACACATCTCTGTGAACCACCTAATTCTGGTTAACTCTGGATCTGTGTTGATTTATTTATTTTGGTTGCTGTGGGTTTTTTTGTTTTGTTTTGTTTTTTGTGTGTGTGTGTGATTTGCATTTTGTAGCTTTTTTTTTCTTACTTTACAAGAAAAAGGAAACAACCAACTAACTAAAGACATGAAAATGTCACAAGACTCATAAACTAATTCAGAGATCAGCTACGGAAGTGCCGAATGTGCCAAGTAGTCTCAACAGGTAAAGAAAAGTTGATTTTAGTGAAATGCAAGGCTTTCTCTGGCTTCAGCAGAGCCAGGATTTCACCTGAGAACTAAGTAACTGTTCCTGATTGTTCTGGGGCACCCAGAGCTGGGAATGGGACATTTATCTAAGGAGTGCTTAGATATTGCAGCCAATTACACTATTTGATATATTAGTTTGCACTGTAGGAAAGTAATTCAGTCGTGAATGGATATTTTATGTAGGAAACAGGTATCCTATGCTGGTAAATAAACTCAAATTAAGAGTTTCAAAATGGTTCATTTCCACAGCAGCCTCAGAAATTTGATTCCTTCTTACCAGTCTCATTGCTGAATGAGTAAGTCCATTTCTAAGGTTCTAGAAAAGTAAAAGCACTTTGTACAGAGATTCTCTTAAGCCTAGGAGCACTTCCAAGAAGACAGGATCCATTTGCTGACTGCTCACTGCCATCCCTGCTGAGCTTTTTCTAGACAAGCAGCAACAGTGGGAAGATTCAAATCAGAAATCAGGTTGCGCTGAGGTCATGAGTGATTTAAAAAAGCTGAGTTGAATGTGGTGTGGGCACACAAAATGTGTTAGCTGCCCAGTGTAGAAGAGATTTGAGCACAGAACACACTGTATGCTGCCTCTATATATTTACAGAATAGTCATTGTCACTGTGCACTCTAGACAATGTGTAGTATGGACAGAGTTCATGCAACTTGAACAATAGGGATGTGGGTTGGTCCTCATTGTGTTACCAGGACCACATTGTGGAGCCCACAAGAGAATGTAAATGTATTACCTTGTTCAGATGTATTAAATCTAATACTCCGTAGGCTGGGTGAGGAAAAGAATTGGACAATTATGAACTATATGTTTCTTTTAAGAGAGCTTGTAAAACAGACATGAACATAGAAAATGGCATCCCTTAAAGGTACAGAATGCATGTAGATATTACCTTAACTGTGGACCAGAATGTCCATCTGGAGCATTTTTTACTTGTTTATTTGTGGTGTTTGTAGTTCAGATCATATACATCGATGTCTGAAAGTCTCTTTACACTTGTCAGTCTATAGTGTCTCTTCCTGCTGATTTCTGGGTTTTTTTGTGCAGTTCTTTTCCAGCTGTGATTTGTGGTCACCTGCATTTTTTCTGACAGGTGCTAAGAGTTAAGTCCAAACTTATCAAGTACTTCTATGCTTTCCTTTTGCTGGAGACTTCACTGATCATAACGACCTGCTTCTTCAGAAAGCAGAATACAATTTGGGTGCTCATGCCAACAGTAATTGTACTCGTCAGAAGAAACAGATAATGTTATAACTACCCAAAATTTAATCACAGGAAATATGATAATTCATAAGGGAAATAATGTTGTACAATTTCCTTCATTTCATGGAATTTAGTGTAGATCAGGGGGAAAAAAATATGCTCTTCAGGCAAAGCATGCAGAATACTATAGAATGGCAATTACTTGCAAAGCTTTTAAAATGTCTTGGTGATTCCTGATGATGAAAATGTACTTGAGATTTCAACAATAAAAACACTGTATGAGAAGTTGAAATAAAAAACGATTATAGTTGATTATTGCATAACATACCTAATTTTATTCAATTAAGAACTGCTTTATCTTTTTCTGTAAATGCTGCTGGGAGCACATATAATGTACCATTTCAGCTGTGGAGAGTGAGATTCAGTTCTGTCTTTAGTACGACTCTGGACTAATCCATTCAGTCAGATTTGTTGCATGTTGATGGCTGCATAAGTGAAGTCTGAATCTGGGCCAGATTGTGCGTACTAAAATCTACCACAATTTTTAATTTTGACTTACAGTAATGACATTCAAATTACTTTTTAAACAGCTAATCATCAGTCCATTGCTCTCAAAGTTAAGTAAGTAAGTGATCCCAAACACAACAAAAACAGTTAACTTACAACAAATGAACAGGAAACAACAGTTTATCAAGGAACGAATTATGAAAATAATGTATTTTTCATTTTTGTATTCTTAGCTGACATTTTCATAATCACTGAAGTATATTCTTAAGGAGTTGTTTGAAGAAATGGATTAATTATGTGAAGCTTGTTTTTTATAGCCTGACTGCAGATGTGTGAGCCTGCCTAGGGATGGATGCAGAACTCTCATGCTCACTGAGGGCATGGGGAGCCCGGGTTGGCACAGTGGGAGCCCCAGCTTGTGTGCTGCTTTTGCCTGTGAGCATCCTGTTGAGCCCTTCTCCTTTGCTGGTATCCTGGTACCCAGTGGCACCTGGGTGCTGGACACATCCTGCTAATGATGCTGAGTGGCTCATTTAAAGCATGTATAAAAACTGCCTGTAGTACTGGGAGAATGCACTAACTTAAAGCATGGAAGAAGAGCCAGTACTTTGTTTATCACAGTGCTCCTCTTGCAAATACAAAGAAAATCAGTATGTTGTTCTGTCCTGGAATGATCTCCCTGAATTAAGTCAGTGCATAACATTATTATTATCTGAGACTTAGGATAGAGAAGAGACAGTTCCAATTTTTCTTTATGTTTGCTGATTTCAGGATTTTGCCCTGCAAAAGGGGAAACTAAGCAAATCAGCATCTTCTTGAGGTCTTCATAGTGGTAGCAGTACCTGTCTGGAAGCGGAGAGCTGCAAGGTAGGCAGGCTCTACAGAAGAGAAAAGGGAAGCTCAAAGCAGTGGAAATGACCAGCAGTAGGAGACTTTACAGAGAAAGGCTGTAGCGGAAATGCTGACACGGACTGAACCAGTGATTGAGCACCTGGTGTGGAGGCAGGGCCATCCCACAAGAGCTCACATGCACGCAATGCAGCTGAGTGACTGGAAGGTTGTAGCCAGGATCCACCCCTTCCCAGACCTCATTTAACTGTTGGCCATGGAGGTGAAGGTATCTCACTGGTTACAACTGTAGCCTAGGACTTTGCTGCTCTGCCATTGTTGCTGCGCTTCCCAACACATTATAGTGTTACGCAGGCCAAGGCAACAGCAACACTAATGTTGAAAATGAAGATTTTAATAAATACAGTTCAGAATAATGACTAGGTGCTTTTCATCAAGCTTGATAGAGACTTATTTGCTTAGCAAAGAAGCTTATCAACAGTGCTATGTAACAATCACGACAGGAGGTTCTTTGAACTCAAAACCCTGTGATATATAAAATGAAAAAGCAGTCTGTGGATTGTCTTACCAAATTCTGCTATAAGCTTCTGGTTTTGTTCAACACTGTCAAACACAGAAGATGCAGAGTAGGATCCTTTTTCTAGTTTGATTTTTCATTGTTAGATATGAAATGTAAGGATGTATACGTAAAACTGTTCTGTTGACTGGTGTATATAAATGCTAATGTGATCGTAATAACCCACCTTGTTTAATATTTCAAGGGCATTGCACAGTGTCCTCTTCAGAAACAAAGTCTCCAGCAGCATACAAAGACTTAAAGCTGTAACAATAATATAAGCCTAAAGAATCCAGCAAATCATTTTGAAGAAACCAGTTCTTTGTAGTGGAATTTCATGTATCTAACAGTCATCTAACAGTTGGGAGCTCTGTAAGTGTACCAATTATCAGAAGAGTTTGACAGCTCTGTATTTTTTTTTCTTTGTGGGCTCTCTGTAGTGTATTAGTAAGGTGATTCACAAAACAAGTCAGCTACAGATACAGAATTAGTAATATCTGGACTAAGATAAAATATTTCAATCACTTTATACAGAGTCAGATTTGCTATTGCATTTTAGGGGATACTCTTCTAAAGATAAATGCTCCACTACACCATAGACTGTTAAATCAGATAAGTCTGATTTATCACAAATACATTTCACAATGCAATAGAATTTATACTAGAATGTTATTTTAACTCAAGGCAAGGTAGAAGTTTTTTCAGCCCTGTGGAAATGTGTAGGAAGGGATTAGGAAGACTGAGGTTATGTCATTTTACTACTACTCACTGGATTGTTAAGAACTCTTTTTTGCTTAATATTTAGGATCTCATAGAAGATAGAAGTCTGTATAGAAGTCTGTATATATAGAAGTCTGTATTGCTCTATAATGTTTCCATAATTTCATTCAGCATTTGAGTACTTTAGCTTTAAGCTTGATAGGTAGTATTTCTACTGTTTCTTCTTTCATCATTTCACCAGTGTTGGTGACTTATGAAATGGCTGTGAGTAATGCATCTGATGCTGCCATGCTGTTGGTAGTTCTCATCTGCTACAAAATTTGGTGTAGTTACTGGGAGTGTAAAAAATGTTTTTTTGAGAGAATGGAAATTGAGAAGAGTGTATCTGTGATTTGTAAATGCATTATGTGTTTCGTGAACTATGCTCTATGCTTTTTAAATGGTGGCATTTAATTCTGGTCAAGTACCACAGGAAACAGACCCAGTAACCAAAATGTTTTAACTAGAAACTTCCTTCCTGACTCAATGGGAGAAAGGCTGTAGTTCTACTCTGTCCTTAGTGTTTCCTTTCCGGCTCTGGAGAGGGAATAAGACCATCAAACACTGCTAGAGTTTAGAGAGATCGAAACTGGTTTCTAAGAGATCTCGACAGTTTGGAATTATATTCAGCTGGAGCACTGAGAGACGAAGTAAATTTAGGACATCATCAGTAAATCCATTAAAACTTCCCCAACTATTACGTAAAGCAACAGAGAGCAAGAGCAACTCATTAGAACTACATCTCCTAAATTCAGCAGTAAAAAGAGAAGCCTCTTTTTTTTTTCTTTCTTTTTTCTTTTTTCCCCCATTCCTAATGCCTGCAGGAAGTAGGTAAGTGAGAGCTTCATGTCTTCTCTGTTCACTCATATCTGTCCTTCTATACCTTTTAATTGCTTTAATACTTCAGGAAATTGTGTTGCATTAAACAGTTTTTTCTGCTTTTCAAACTTCACAAGGGTTATACGGTGTTCTCCAGCCTCTTTAGTGTGGGGACTGGTTTAAATGATAAAGCATCTTTCTCTGGAGAATGACATATTGCTAAGTGGAAGTGAATGATGTCTGAACTTCTCTGGAAGGAGTTGAGGGAGCTAAAGAGGAGTATAGTGTTTGAGATGAATGATGAGCACAAGGAAGCTAAGTGAGATGTAGAGATGGTTGTATATTAATCAGGAGAGTTTTTTATTTTTCCCTCTGTGTGATAAAGGTATTAAACCCCTTCATGGGCATACTGGAGATAATCCAGAGGCTGTGACGTAGTGAAGGACCCAAAGCATCCCTCCAAAGAGGAAAACTGAGAAATTTGGGTCTGCGCTTCCTGGAGGAGGAGAAGTTCAGGTGAATCTTATCTATGTCTATAAATCCCCAAAGGGAAGGTTCAAAGAAAATGAAGTCAGGTTCATTTCAGTGGTGCCCAGTGCCAGGACCAGAGGCAGGTGACAGGTGGAAACACAGGAGGTTCTGTCTGAACACTGGGAAGATCTTCTGTGCTATGCAGGTGACAGAGCTCTGGCATAGGCTGCCTCAAGAAGCTGTGGGGTCTCTCTCCTCCTTGGAGATCTCCAGAAGCCACCCAGACATGGGCCTGGGCAGCTGCTCTGGGAGTCTCTGCTTGAGCAGAGTGGGCTGGGCAAGATGGCTTCCAGCAGTCCCTGCTAACATCAGTCATCCTGTGACCGTGGAGGAGAATGGGGGAAAAATGCAAGAGGAGCATTTAGACATGTAATAGATGTATAGATAAGGTTAAATAGGGTTAATGTTTGTGTACATGGAAAGAGATGAGTATGCATTTGTATTTCCTTCAGCATTTGGGAGTTGGTGGATGTTAGTTAAAACTTGTAGCTTTTGAATTAGAAATGTTTAGAATAAAAACAGGGCTCCAAATAACCCTTTGCATTTTAGAAGTTCAGAACTGAGTCTAATCCAATGTAATTCCATTTAGGATTGACTTGCACCTGACCTTGAATCCCTGATCATCACCGACCACCGTAGAGAAGAATTTCTATATCTGTAATTATATAATTCATGTACTGAACACCAAATCACTATGTTTATATGTGGAAATAAATCACAGAAAGAAAACTAATTGATAGAAAAAATATTTATCACAGAAGATAAAAATTAAAAAAACAAATTAAGAAGATTGGAGAGTTAAGTAACACACAAGAACTCTAAGGAGATAATGGAAAACCCATATTTCAGGACTGTGGTTGTAAACCTTTCCATTTGTTGATGGAAAATCGCAAGAAAGATAAAGCAAATTTTATGGTACTTTTCTCTAGGATAAATTATTTGTGGGTAGTATTGTCCTAGATGAAGAGAGACATATGCAGTTTTAATTAGACAAAGACTTCATTCCATTCTAAGTAGTAGATGTGGGGATAAGCCACTTTCCTCAATGTAGTGACAGAAGCAGTTCATTCTGTAGAACAAAATTATCTACTATGATGCTAGCTAGCTACATACACTTACTCTGAATGTGATCTTTTGAGTAGAGCTGTGTGAAGCTGTGCTATCAGAGCCCTGTGACATGTTGCACAGGTTTAAATACAAAAGCAGAGCTCTTAAGTTGGCACTGACCCAGGACAAACAAGGCCAATGTTTGTCAGTCTCCAAAGATGCTAAAAGTAGTGCAGTGGTGGGGCATTCGCGCACCAGGAAATTGTCTGCACAAAAGCAGACTTTCTAGAGCAAATACAAGATAATCAGATTGGACACGGAATGAGGAGACGTTAGCACATTGCAGGAACAGCTCCAAGACTTTGGAGGATCTTCCTGTGCCGCTTTTGCTAATCTATATGTTCTACCTGTGAGACCTCTGCGTTTGCTTCCACATGTGCTCATCATCACAGCATGCACCACTGGGCTCCAGCAGGTGTCCTACACATTGAATGACTTAAGTGTTCTGTTTTTTTTTCCTGCTCCTCTGTTCTGTTTCTACTCTGTGACATTGTTGGAGTAGCCAATAGAGTAGTGTAGAGTAGTAGAGCCAATAGAGTAGCCATAGTCAGAGCTATGCCTACACATGCCTGGTGTGAGATCTTCTAAACATAATTTTTAATTGAGTGACATATTTTGGCATTCTTAAACACTGAACGTTTCTCTTTTTTTCATCATCTCAGCGTACTCCACAAATTCAAACTTGGTTTGATAATCCATATTGCCTCCCTATGTGCAGTGAATTCTTTTTATATCTCCTATCAATATTTTTTCTTTTATTGATAAGTGCCTCATCAGGTTTCTGAAAAAAATAAATAAATGGAGAATATATTTTTTCTTCAAATAGGCAAAGACCAAAAAAAAAAAAAAAAAAGAGACAAAAAAATTACACTAAATGATAAAAATCCCGAATGAAAATGAAAATGAAAATGATGTCCCACTAAGGGGTAAAACAAACTGTGCAAGACTGATGAGTTATAGTCCTCTCTTTCAAATAGGATATTGGATTTTCTCATGCAGATTTGATTTGCTGGTGTGCACGTAACACAAAATTCAGGATAAATTTATTTGTATGTAGCTATGTAAGAAATTTAGGGAATGGCTATTGGTCTTGAGATAAAATCTAAAAAAACTTAACTTTGAAGATACCAGTTTCTTAATTTATTCCATATTTTTAAAAGTTTTTAGATTTCACAAGTTATAGCAGTGACCTAACATTTTTATACATGGTTGTTATGCGAAGCAGGAACATTAAATGTTTGATTGTATCTAAATGGTTATTTTGAGCTAATGAATAGTCATTAAGAAGTTTAATTTCACAATATTCAATATAGATACTTTTTTTTCTTTCATAAATTGAAGGCTACCTTTCTCTATTTGCCCTCCTACCCCTCAGGGCCCCAGCATTGTTTTCCAATAGCTTTTGTAATAAAAAAATATTTTATGGTCTTTACACATACAACATTAATATCAATGTTTAAATTACGATCGTAAACCATCATCAGGACAGTGTGTTAGATGCTCTTAGACTGTGGACTAATAGAGGAATTTGCTAATTTCAATCACTTAAAACAGCTGGACAGCTAGGACAAGAATGAGATGGAACAGATGTGATTTATCGTTCAAACAGGTCAGTCTAATGCATATGTCGGTTCACTGATTTAGTCGGACTTATTTCTGCTTAGGTATAGAGTAGTGCATGGAAATTAGAGTCAAATATTGTCTTTTACACTGTTAGGAAAGTTCTTTTTTTTTTTTAACTGAAGAAAATTAAAAGTCGCAAGTAAGACAAGTTAGAAAAGGAGAAATAAAAGATAAAATCATACTAATCACTCTGTGCTCTGTTATCTTTTTATTGTCCTGCTGAGAGAAAGAAACTAAAGTGAAGAAGAATATGCTTTGATAAAGGAGAAAAAAATTGCAGTCAGAATATCACAATTCATAAAGAGATAGATGGTGCATGTAGCCAGATAACTGTCCATACTGGAAAGTACTACACAGTCTTTTTTTAGTAGCGTTTATAAACCTTCTGATAAACATCCTTGTATAGAACATCATCTCACAACTATTTATTAAACAAAACTTTTAGGATCAAATTGTTAGCTTAAATTCTATTATGAACTGAGAAGGATGGGACTACTTTCTCTGCAAATCAGTTGTTTCCCAAGCTGACTTCTAGTTCCCTGAAGGAAAATAAATTGTTTTGGATGTAGCCTGCCTCCATATCTCGAGTGGACCAATTCAGTATGATTTACTGATCTAATGTCTCACTTGTTCTGTTTGGCTAAACTTCATGTTTGTCTTGGTGAGAAATTCCACAAGCTTTCTCCTTTCTCCCCAGCTTTCCTGTAGGTCTACCTTAGGCACAGGAAAGCCGCAATAAGGTCTCCCTGAAACCTTCTCCAGGCAGAACAAGCCCAGCTCTTTCAGACTGTCTTTACAGCAAAGGTCTTCTGGCCCTCAGAATATTCTGATTTTTCTCAAAAATGATGCTGTATCTTCATTCATCTGTTCCATTTTTCATCTTTAAAATTATTTTACACAACATTTCTCACATTTGATTTTGTCGTAAGAACAGCTATATTTTTTGATGTTCTGCATCTTTTGAATGTTCCACAAGGTACTTGAAATACTCAACATACAGGAAACATTTTCAACTGGACTTTAGAGATGAAAAACTATCTGTACTTGTGGCTGGGCCTTAATGGGACCATCAGAAGACATGCCTTCTTATAAAGTAGTAGTAAAATGTGGATAAATAGCCTTTTAAAGACCAGTAATAGTCCTTCCATATACTTTTAAAGAAAAAAATAGTTTTTTTAAATTAAAATATTTTTACCAGAAGTAGTCTAAGACATTGAAAATCAAAACTGGATTTTCACAAATACATTTTTAAAAATTACAGCATTTACAAGGTACGTTAAATGGGGGAAGTCACTTGAGAAGTTGAGCCTACTGCAGGTTTACTGAAATAATTGCTAGAGTACAAAATAAAGATATTGAATGTAACTTAAAGAATCAGATAAACTGCCTTGAATGAATAACTTCTGACTGACAGTTGATTTGTTTCCAAATTATGCCCACTAATGTCTTAAGAGCAGTAACATCAATGTGATCAGTGGTGCTTACACATTAAATAGAATTCACAGCCTCTTAACTTTGTTTCTCCTGGGCTATCTAACCAGGATGGAATTCCATGTTGGCCACTGGCAGCCGCTGTAAAACTTGAAAGAATACAGGTGGAAGTGAGATACTGTGGCAATAAGAAAATATGGCATGAAAGAAAAAAAAATACAATAGGCTATTCAATTAGAATACACCCAGTTCTACTAGAACCAGTAGCCCTGAGCGAGGTTCAATGTACATTTGGAGATGAAGATAGTCTGTGGATGTATTTATAAGGGATCTTCTAATTTTTGAGTTTAGATTCAACATACTAAGTAAGAGAGCAAACAAAATCTATCATTCTTATGGTTTCTGTGCAAATTATCCATCGAGATATGGCCAGTAATGACAGAAAGATTTGTTTCATTTTTCCAGTGCTGAAATAGGGTAATGAGCTAGTTTTTCCAGAAATAATAAGCACAGAAGACTATTGCCATAAAAGCAGTTAGAAACTTAATAGCCTTAGTAATAGGATTTAAACTTAAATTGCTCCTACTACTGCCTACAAAATGACTCTTTCAAAATATCATTGTATATTAATATTGTATCACTGTAAAATCGCCCTATATTAATTCTAACTAAAAAAAAAATCCCAACAAAACATAAAGGGCTTTCATATCTCCATATTAATTACGTGTGTATGGAAAATCGGTGAAGGAGAAAAAAAGATGTGTGGCTTTTCAAACTAACTGATATTTTCAATGAAAATGTGGTAGTAACCATGAAACTGCAAAATGAACTCATAAGTTTTTTAGCTGCTGTACATTTAAAAGTAAATGCTCATAGAAGTGGGTTCTGAAGAGCATAATTAACCTAGTAATGTTCATGAAATGGCTTAAATTTAACTTCAGTCATACAGCAGGCTTGATAAATAGCTAACCAATTTAATTACTTTTTACAGCTTTTATTATATTTCATGTTTACCAGTGTGTGAACAAGAAAAAATATATCCCTAGATCTTATTCTTAAGTAAGACTCTTTGGTTCTATCTGAAATGATAAAATTCTCAGTGAAATAGATAAGCAAACATTAAAAAACAAATAAATACCATGAAAAGAATGAATAATTAATGTATTGTAAGATCTTGATGACTTTACACTCATGATTCTATGAAAACTAGTTCTTTTTATTTAAAATTCTGGTTTTATAGAGGAAAAAAGCATACTGCATAGGTTTTAGCATCCTAGCATTCATCTAGAAAACCTGAATATCTGTTTAATATTAATATGCATGTTTTATATGTATATTATTGACTTCATAGTGAATTGCAAACCTGAAACATCTAAAATCATAATCTTGACCATCAGACCAGTTCACATACTACTAATATAGACGTGTTAAATAAGGAAATACTGAAACTGGAGTAGAAAATTAAAACAGACTTGGAAGTTAAACTGGCTAGCAATATTTCTGCTAGCCTTAAGCTGTTTCCAAGTGCTGTTTGGAAAAGAAAAACAGATAATGAAAATTTTCCTAAAATGTAAACAATATAGTTATTGTAGAGAATAATGCTGTTTTGATATTTCTCACCATTTGACAATAAATATTTTTCCATTTATGCTAAGAAGAGGAAAGAATCAGATGTCTTATTTCTGCTCACAACTTTCAGACTTTCCTTATTCCACCTCTTCCCTTTTGCTTTCTAAAGGAGATAAATTACTTTGTCCTTACCTTGCACATGACTGTTATCTCAAGCACTGGCATACATGGGACTGTCCATGAAAGTAAAGATCACTCCACTTGTATCAGGAGGTAGAACTGGAATTCCTTCATCTTAAAATGAGGATTACTCATAAGAATGAAAATATAAACAAGCCTATATGAGAGACAGAAAATGACCAAAGATGAAACAATGAGTAGTAAACTTCAAAAATGTAAGTGCAGCCTTTCTCTAAGTTGATACTGCTTTTCAAGATATCTTTTCTCTCTCTTTTTTTTTAATGTTGGTGTAGCACACCTTATGAGCTGTCTGACTGTCCAAGCAAGAAACTATTGAATGACAAGTCTGCCAGTGCTGAAACCGATCTTATAAGGAGACTAATGGAAAACGTTTTTGCTGTGCTCGAGTACTTTTGGAGGCATGTCATTTTTCAGCTCTATTAGGTCAAATCTGGGAAGATCAGGTAAAGTGTCTTGATCAGAGGAAAGGGTTGAAGGTCTGGTATTTTGGCACTAGCACATTGTAATATTTTTCCAAAAGTCCTTCCTTCACCCAGTTTTGCTTCAAGAACGCTGATGAAGACAAGTTCTTTCACAAATGGTTATGTGTTGCATAGTTTCCTTGACATTCACTTGCAAGGACTCTTCACAAAATTCAGTTAACAGTGACAGCATTAGGTGGGATACTGAAGTGATGAGGGAAACAGAGAGGAGTGTGTTTAGCACAACTTCTCTGGGAGATGAAAAAGCAGCTTAGTACTGTTAATCAGAAGTTGTTAGAGACCAATGCCTTCAGGCAGAAGTTGAACAGAAGACCCAATACTTTGCTGTACCCCAGTCGGGAAACTCAGATTCACTCAATCTGCTTGCAGCACAAGTGGTTTTCTACAGGATGAACTTGGTCTATGACAGACTCCGTTTCCAATAGCTGTACTATTCTTTACTCTAGGGATGGGGCAGACATGAGATTTAGCGTTGCTCTTTCAAACTCGTTTCCTTTTTGTTGTTGTTGTTCATTAATTTGTTGTCATTGCCTTTTTTTTTAACTGGCATGAATGAAAAATGTTTAAGGTTAAAAATAAGTACTTTAAAATAGTACTGTATTTGCAGAATCAGTCTATTTTGTGAACAATCTACTGAAGCTTCTAGAAAATATGTGTATCTGCAAAGACCAAGTTTGGAGTATTCTATTTAGTAAAAATAATTTGTAAACTTGCAGTAACTGTTTTTCATTTCATGAATACTGTGAAGAAAGTAGTTTCTTGAGGACCAATCAAAATTTTTGGATGTTTTATTACAGTCTTAGAGATTCTGGAAAACATGGTTTTTCTTGAGGCAAAGAGATGAGGGAAAGGACTCATTTGTGCTGCACTTGTGTCCAGTAGCTCTTGGGGAAAGTGTACCCTCGTAACAAGCTTATCCAATAGGTGGGAGTGGTATGACTGGTGGATAAACAGGATTCCTTCTGCCATTGAAGTATACTTTTGAAAGTCTTATATTGTTCTGGCAGCCTGAAGGACAGAATAGAATGCTAGCATGAGGAGAATGAAGAAAATCTGCCATTTCATATTTAAACAAAATCTATAATATATCTGTTTCTTCTGATGGAAAATCCACAGCTACTTTAAACAACACCAAGCCAAACATGCAGTACATAGTTCATACAGGCTTGCTAGTATCTGTGTCAAAATGTGTGTCCTTCAATCATGATACATCAAAGAAGAATCTGGAAAGATCTTTCAGGTTATAAATATTCTCTTTTAACAGCTGTGCCTACACTTGGAACTTCTGCCAGTAAACAAGTAACAATAGCATGTACTGATGTTGTACTTGACTTCATCTATTGTTAAAAATGTCATTTTCAAGAGGAACTCTGTCAGCAGATGGGTACATGCTCCTGCATGTGCCAAACTTTCGCCAAGCTTTTGTGGAGTAAAAGCACTTCACTTAGAACGCTTGGGGTGCTCAAGTCCTTGAAATCATAATTCCTTTTCTTGTCATGATCTTATCGTATGTGATTTGGGCATTTCCCTTCAGCCCCATTGTCTTTCAACATTCCTATTTGCTCTCATTCTTTTCTCAAAGGTAGATCCTGTACAGTCAATCGTGTTCCCATCTTTGTATTAGAAACAGTAGGTATAGTTCTACAGAATTTCAGTTACTAAAACCACTGTTACCTTGCAAATGGGAAGCATAAGGGTAATGAAAATACAAGCTGTTTTGTGATAAACCAGACACTTGAAAACTAGTTCTACACCCCAGGAAGCAGAACTTCTAAATGTTTGAAAAACAATTTGGCTGCATTAGGACGCAGATACAATATTACTGATTGCATATGCAAAACTTTTAGGAAGTCAGCTTGCCTCAGCTGAGGCTTTTAGGCACAGAAAGACAAACATATGTGGGCTTCCTTGGAAGTACAAAGGAAACATGCAGCTCCCTACTGATGTATGTCAGCATGCAGATAACTTACAATGTGGGTGGTTGTCAGTGATCTAGGTCAGGACACTGAAGCTTACAGAGGTGGAATGGAAAGAAGAAAAGAGACAGCAGAGCCGAAGATATAAGAAATGTGTCAAGGAACAATCTCAACAGGCTATTCCCTGTTCTGTGTGTGCACACAGAATACCTTTAGGAGTATAGTGAACTTGGAAACTTCTGCTGTATTAGTACTCTTTTTTATGGAATATGTCTGCTGCCCCACAATGCTGGAATATGGCACCATTTAAAATAACTGAATACATTAAGTTGAGAGCAAGCTGCTTCTTCAACAGCTAGACAGAAGTAACAGAAGTCTGGTGTGCTTGGCTGAGGGAGACTTAAAGTAGTGCCTTAGAGTTCTGTCCATTCATCCATCTTAAATTGTGTTGCAGTTCTAGCACAGCCAACAGTGGATAACTATTGCAATTGTTTGCTGCAGTTGGTTTTAATAAAGGATCTACAAAGGCCCATTTACAATAAGAGCTATGATACGCAGCATTTTGTTAGAACTATTTTAGAATATTTTAACAAAAACTAAACACACTTTCAGTAACATTAAAACTTATTAAAAAACAGTCATAATTCAATTTTGCATTAGAGAAAAAACGGTTGAGTACAAGTTTCTGCTCAATTTCTTACAATATCTGAACTCCAGCACTGTTTTCCAAGTGGCAGATACAGCAATATGCCCGTTGCCTTTTCTGAGTGGATGGCTTTGATACTTGGAAATGCAGTAAACTGCCTAGGAGTTATGAACATTTCTACAGATGTGGAGGTTTTTGGAGATTTCTGTAGCGTTTGTTTGCTGCCTGAAAATGATGCAGTATCCCCTTGCACTTGTCATTACAGCTCTAGGCTGGGCTGTTTTCTCCAGGAAGTATTTCTTTTGATCTTGTCTCCTCTGCTATTTCAGAATTGTGATCTATACTTCAATTTTCCTTTTGTGTTCTCAAAAGTGAATTTATGATGAGCAGTGCATGCAGCTTTGCTTAATTTCTTTTGCACAAAATACTACCTGGAGGAAACAGGTTAAAAATGTTCAGCCATTCTGTGTGAAATATGCCAAAACCAGAAATAACAATGTCTGACTATATGGACTGCACATATTCTCCATTAAAGAGAAGACATTCCCATTGTCAATAACATGGTTTGCTGTGCACATGCACATAGATCTATTAATTTAGGCTTTAGAAGTAGTCCTGTTTCCTTGGTATCCATGAAACAACTGTGCTTGCATTTCAAGTGGTCTACAAAGCTGATGAGTGCTCATTGTCACTACTTGAATTCCAGCTTCTGTTGTCTTCTAAGGAAGCACATTTGCACAGGAGACTGTGAGACTTGCATGCTTAGCATTTCTGCAATGTAATGGCACTACTTGCATTCTTACTGCACTGGTACAGGAGGGAAATGAGGTGCCGGGTACAAATACAGACCGACACAAAAAAAACTTCTACTGAGATGAGAATGCCTGTTGCTGTTAGAACTGACTGCCACCCTTCCCTTAGCTTCTCAAAGAACAGCAGCCCTAAAACTCATGAACAACACACTGGAGTGCCAGAAAAGCTTTGCTTAACTCTAAGGGCATAATTTCTAACATCTGCAAGGTTTCCAGGAGCAAGACTTTTACAGGTATTACGGTGCAAGAAACAAAGAGAAACACCCATTGTCAAGGTCTATCCACTTTAATTATTAATAGTCTAAGTAGAAGCAGAATGGAAACATCGGTGTTAGAACACAGTGCAAATATAGGAATTGAGTTTTAGAGCTGCAAGCTGAGTTACTACATCTTGACCGATCTCAAAAAAAGAAAATATGATTTTCAGAAATCACTAGGGGGCACTGCTCTCCTAAATACATTAGGAAAAAAAAAACTTGTGCAATCCTATCAGGTTTTCTCAGTGATAGGGACATCATTGGGTCTACTTAAAGTTTTCTGTTTTTTGAAGTAAATACTATAAGATAAAAGACATTGATAGTTGCTTGTGTGTCACATTCCTCTGACTGTTTGATCTGATTGAATTCAATTTAAAATTGATTTTAGAAATTCTGGTTTCTATTTAAAAAAGGAGTTTTTCTGTTCCTTGAGGACATTGGACGTTTAGTATATTTTTCTTGATTTCTTGTCAGTCCAAGAAGGTTGCTATTGAACATCTTATTCCTGCTTAGAACTCAGTGATGCCCTCCTAAGCCTGCCACATTCTTAATCTTCACTGTCAGATGTAATAATTAATTTAATATTAGTCAATCTTTCTCTTACTCATTATCCATATCTTTTTGAAGAAAATTATACTGTAGTGTTCTTTGACTTAAAGAAACAAAATATAAAACTTTTCCTAATATTCAGTTTATGTTCACTGCTAACTCTTCAGATCTTAACTGAAACATATTTTAATTCTCTGCAAGGACCTTGGCACTCTTTGTAGGACAAAATATACTTAATTTACAGTCCATAAAGCAATTGGTAAGGCAATTCACATAGGGTCAGGGAAAGGGAGGAATGAAGAAGAGGGGAAGAAAGGGGGAGTGTTTACACTACAAAACATGAAAAAATATTGGAAGTTGAAAGTAGTTGATTGCAGTATTCATGTTTCAGTTTAATTTGCTATCACCTCTTAGCAAAACTCATCCTGTAATACAACATAGGATTAGAACAACAATCACTTTAGCCAATATACACATGCTTTTTCAGGCTGGGAAAAGCACAGAGAACAAGTTAACATTTTAACTACCAAGTTCTGTTAAGAGAAAAGCATTAACTGCATGTTCTATAACTGCCTGCTTCTTTATACCTGTTCTGCACATGGCCTAGGATCAGGGATAATCAGATTCAAACATAATTCAAGTCCCTAATGATTAGTGCAGACTGCTAGCATATTTAACGTAGCCTGGCATACATCAATCAATGCACCAATTACTTTAATGTTCTATGTGGAAGTTATAATTTGCTTCAGTTATTCCAATTCCATGAACTCTTTTCAGAACAATTTCTGGACAGGAAATGTCAAGATGAAAATTTCATATGCACAAGCTGTACGACACTGTCTGAAAATGTCTGCACTGTGTCCATCAAAATATTTCCTATCACCCTAGCTTCCATTTTGGTCTGAGAACTAATCTCAATTCAAAAACTGTGCAGCTAATTTTCATGGACCTAAGATAGTTTCAGTGAAATGTCGAAAATTAGAAAGTTCTGTGTCATTCCCTCTGCCAAGAGCACTTCAGATGACAGCACGATTGTTCTGAGTCTCTCACAAAAAGAAAGGACTGACTCATCTAGCATCAGGACCCCGTTGACCACATACAATGCTGGTTCACATCAGTGTAACATGATTGCGCCAAGGTAAGTTCAGGTTGGACGTTAGGAAAGACTTCTTTACAGAGAGGGTGGTTAAACACTGGAATAGGCTCCCCAGGGAGGTGGTTGCGTCACCATCACTGGATGTGTTTAAGAGCCGTTTGGATGTGGTGATCAGAGATATGATTTAGCAGAGGGTTGCTAGAGTTAGGGTACTATGGTTAGGCTGCGGTTGGACTTGATGATCTTTGAGGTCCTTTCCAACCTGAGTAATTCTATGATTCTATGACTCTATGAGGGGAGTGACCAAGAGTCCTCATTCTTGATTAAGTTGAGGTCGTCTGTCATGTGACTAAACAGTTCCTATCCTGTAATTCTTGAAAATTGAGAGACCTTATTATTAGGAACAGATGGCTCTTTGATAGAGTGCTCATAAACACAAGGCTAGATGCTATGCAGTATTTGGGAAAAACTAGGACAGTGTTTTCTTAGAATTTGGTAGTACTTGTATAATTTAATAAACATAACATAATCCCTCCTTCAAGGGTGTTCATATCTTGTGGGTTGGATTCTCAGATTTGCAGACAATTATTAAATTCCTAAGTTCTTAACTTTTCCTTTTGCTAGGAGTCAGAATTGTATGTGAAAACTGAATATCCACAGAGTCCAGAGCTGTGCATGTACCTGCAAGTGAAAAAGCCTTGGAGGATCATCCTTTTTTCCCCTCTCTTATAGTTCCGTTATAACTTTTGGTATTTGTAGGGACTAGGCTGAACATGTTAAGTTTCTCTGAAACTCCAGCAGCCTCCTGGAGGTGCATGCTGGAGCTTGGGGGAGACCCTGTATGTTACTGATTTCAACCTATGATATAGGGAAGTTCTGTGGCCTGTGCTATGTGTGAAGGCAGAAGGAAGTCTGAGATCCTTGCTGTTTATTTTGGTGACATGAAATACAGAAATTTAAAAAATGAAAAAGCCCACACATAATATTGAGGGATCAGCCTTATTAAACGTAAATTGTAACAACTGATTTTGGTGACACAGACATGGAAACATTACAATTTAAGTAATTTAAATCTTGGAAAGTGATATGTTGTTTATTAACATACTACTATTTTACTGTAATAAAATAGAAAACTACTGGGCAGTAAATATAATAAAATATCCAAACAAGAACTCTTCAATGAGCTATTAATTGCAGATTAACTTCAGTCTGGTATATAGCCTAACTGCATGTGGAGGGAGAGATAAACAGAGGAAGGAAGGTTTGTTGACTGGGTCCTTAAATATCTGCACTTCTGTTTAGTTTTGTTGGTGTTTTTTGGAGGAAATGGAATCCTGTGGGTTGAGCTCTGTCTGCTGAATCTGGTCTATAGCTCAGTGTATTACCAGAAATGTGACACAACTTCACTGCTATTCGGGGCAGCATCTCACCGTACATGCTGTAGAGAAACTATTCTGGATCCCTATTCTAGACCACAGGCTTTAGTAGAAATATTAAACTTGTGACCTTATTCATCTAGTCAAATCTAGTTGGATTGAAGTCTGAATAAATTGCAAACTTTGAAGGACTATGCTCATTAGCATGTATATGTGAAAGGGGGAGAGCTGCGTAATGCCTTCTAGATTTTTACTGATTTTCCATTCATGACTATGGAATATTTTAAAGGCAGCATTTATTTTTAAGGACTTTGAACACTAAAGAAGAATTGAAACAGTATGACTGATTTGTTTTAGAACATGTACTTGAACCAATTTTAAAACTGTAGTCATTTTTTTTTACAAACATTCTCCCTGTAGTATCTTTTGCCTTTTGAGCCACGCTATCCTAAAGGAAAATCAACATTATGTAAAGGGAATGCAAGTTTCTAACAGATTTTAAACTTCCTTCCAGACTCCTCATTATGTGTAAAAAAAAAAAAAATGACATACTTTTCACATATCATTTCATGTCTAATCTACATGGAAAGTCTATGCCCTGACATTTTGTGTAGGAATTTCTAGGTCGCTGAGTGGGCTCCGTGGCTGAACTACAGCTTCTACAATCCATCATGATCTCCTTTGAGGTTTAGACATACACCTGGCCCACAGAGACTGGGAATCTGATTAACTTTGTCTTTGAAATACAGCAACTACATATTGCAGACAATTAATTCTGACCAACCTGGAAACTTACTGCTCAGTTACTTTTTGACAAAAAGGAATCTTTCAATTTGGTTAATTAAAGTGATTAATTTTTATTATGCTATGTGAAAATCCACACTACATAAGCAGAACTAGTATCCCATAGGGGGGAAAAAAAAAAAAAGAACAGATTTTACAGAAAAAAAAAAAAAACTAACAACATCTAACTGGATTACCTGCAGCATATCCTATAGCTAGGTCACCCTTTCCTAGATTCCTTAGGTTTGTTTTATTGATCTTTTTATCTTTTTTCTCCTTCGGACTGTTGTGTTTCAGACTTGTCCACGTATTGAAGGAGCTGAAAAAGTTAAAATGGTAAAAAGAATGATCATATAGCAAAATATTGCTTTAGTTCCTAAGTGTCTGATTAAAACACTAATTGTGAAACACTACTGCTTATTCAAGATGAGCAAATGACAGGCTCGATATAGAGAGATTTGGCTGAACGTTGCAGTAATTTACAAATTGGTGCCAATATGCTCCCTATGGTTTCATCAACCCCAGTAATCTGGAAGAAGAAACATAGTCTACAACAGTGTTGTTTGTGTTGTATCCTCATTTCACAACAATTCTCCACTTCTGAAATAGATCAAATACGCAATTGATTATTTATCATGTTAAAGATACAGCCAAATCAGTCGGCTGAAAAAAAGTGAGAGGAAGAAAGAGAAGAAAGAGATCAAAATAAATAAAAGAAAGACCAGATATTTGTATTTTGGAAATCATATAGAGGGCAATGAATTGGAAGGAAGTGATTGTGAAAGACAAAAAGTGACAAAGATGAGAAAGGCATAGATGGTTTTAATACATGATATTTCTGTAAGCAGGGCCCGTGAGGCAATATATTATTGAAAGATTTTGTTCTACAGCAACCTTTCATATTTTAAAATCAGATGCAAATATCCAGAAGTTTTTCCGAGTTATAGCATAAAAATCCAAACTTAATATTTGCAAGATTTATCATCCATTTCATTTAAAATCATGTAGTAAGTTAAAACATTGCAGCACATACTTGTTACGAGAATCAAAGACCTAGACTTTATATCAAGGCTGTTTGTAAAGGAATTGCACATAATAGCCCTGTCTTGACTCTAAATGATTTAGTAACAAGCTAAGATATACAGCATTGCAATAGTGCCTACAGGACCAAAAGATAATAATGTAATGGACTCCAATGTGTACTCTCATCAAATTAGGTGTTTTATTAGAAATGGCCTTGGCTCCAGCTGGTTTTGAAGAAGAAAAATATGCCAGTAAAGTAAAACCATGTAATTAGGAAATATCTTCTGATAGTATAGAAAAAAAAGCCAAAGAATAGATGTGGTTTGTGATCTGACTGTAAAAGTGAGTAAGATTCATCTTCTTCTCTTGCAGCACAAGTTCCTTTAATGCTTACACTTGCTTTTAAATATAACATAAATGATGATTTTTAGTATTAAAATATGGTTGCATCAATAAATCTTCATAATAGCACTGCCTAAATCTCAGTAAATTTCAGAGCAGATCTCTCTTGAATACATGTAGTCCTCCAGACTTACATCAAGGTGAAGATTTGTTTTAAGTGGATGATGCATAGTGGGCTCAAGCAGACTGTAAACTGCATTGCTGTTGCTAGCTAATTCCATAGTTTAATTAATCAACCTACAGTTAGTCAAATAAAGCATTTCAGGTCAACCCATCATCTTTACAACATACAGGGTCCTTGCTGGGGAAGGCCTTTGTGCTATTGCCAGCACAAGGAAATGCGCTTATGTTTGATCAACTAACGTTTACTTTTCTCTTTTTTGATTCCCTAAAATCTTTATGCTATTTAAATTCAGAAAGATTTCCTTCCTTCACAGGCACGAAGCTATGCCAAATTAGTAACTATTTTCTGTACCTACTCATTTTTGTTGTCCAAAAATATATTTCTCGTTTATTTTATTTAAATACATACAACTTTTACTTCATAAATAGAATTGTGCAGAATGTTGAAAAAAGAAAAACGTTGCAATGTTAGAATTTTATTTGGCATTTAATCATTGTGTTGTTGGTCATGTCATGTATAGGCTAGAGCCATTGTTAACAGAGACATTTAAGAATTTTAAGAACCCAATCTCTTCAAAATAAGATGTAAAAGCAGACAATGGCTTGTGGTCAGGGAGAGTAAACATTAGAGAGGAGATTAATTAGCATGCCAAAAGAACTTTGCTAAAATGAGGAGACTACAATGGGGCTGAAAATCTCCAGCTGTGAGAAACTATCAGGAAGGAGGAAAAAGTAGTAAATGCAGAATCAAAAAGGACCCCCACCTGTTTAATCAACCGCAATGATTTAGAATAATTCATGTTTTTTTCAAATAGTATGATGAGCAGGCATTTCTTAAGAGATGCTAGTGAGATCCATACTAAGTAAGGAAAAACAGGAGAAGTTGTTTTGGAGTAGATCAGAGGATAGAAAACAGAGAAAAAAAAAGTTTTCTATGGATATGTCACATGCATTTTTCATTTTTATTTTCATTGTTATTCAACATTAGGAAGACCTAGCTTGCATAGTAACTATCTGGCATGGGATTTGTCAAAAAGTGCTTCATTATATACTTTATCCTCACGTTTTGGTTGTAACAGAAACAATCACCCAGATAAGTTACGCATGCGGATTTTCAGTAGCTTAGCTCAACTCCGTGCCTCTTTTTTCTAGTAAATTTATAATATATTTCAGACCCAAAACATCACAATTGAAGGACATTTTTTTTAATGAATCTGGCAACAATTAACTTTTCATGTCATAGATTCATCCACAGTACCTTTTGCTGAACACAATTCAAATTATTATTTCCTATGTTATTATATATTATTTCCTATTATTTTCTACCTTTGAGTACAAAAGGATTCTTTTTTTTACAGAACTACTGCAATGGACACGTGAGAAAACTTCTCAGTTTATAATTAATAAACATCATCAAAAAAATTTGACATGCAAGATCATTCTTGCCAGTGGGACACCATCTGTTACTAGGCTCTAAATTTTAAAACACAATAAATTGTTCACTGGATATGAAGAGCACTTTACATTTTTGAATATCTGGAAATACAAAATTTCATTACAAGTTTTCCTATAGATTTAACCTTAGCTTTCACTGACAGTAACTGAAAATACTCAGTAGTTAAAGTAGAAAATGAAGATCCAGAGAAGATATTATCTTGACTAGGTTCTGGTCAAACATCATCTGCTAAAGTTAGCATAGAAATTAAAGGATAAGTTTATGCAGTTTGTATTATATAAAAAGTGAGATCCTTCTGTATTTAAAAGCCCTGGAAGATGAACTCAAACTCATAAAAACTCTTCTGTTTGTGCAAGCTTGAGTTCCATTCCAGTACATAGCTACGTGAGGCACTAATTCTTCCACTGATGGGGCTGTACAGAGTTGCAGAACAATGACATAAGACGTCAGGCAGAGATGGCACATCAATGAGCAGCTATTCTCCTTTCCAGTTCTAAACTTGGGAGGAATTAGCTCGATCCTGTCTTGAGATGGTCTTGTGCTCCTAACCTGGACAAGCCTATCCATCAGTGCCTTATTCTGATGGGTACGTAAACTGTCGATGATACTGTATGGATGTGTACTTCATGCTAATCACCTGAGTTCTTGTGATGTCTGGATTCTCATTTGTGCTTTCTGGCTTTCTGACACTAGTTGTGTCAGTAGAGATGCATGGACGGTGAGCAATCTAATTACATTCCCGAAGAATGGGATCTATGAGCATCTCAGAGCATTTACTCAAAAGGGTAAATATTAAGGATTAATTTGCAATAAAAACAGAAGAACAGGGGAAGTTATAGAAGACTAAATGTATTAAATTCTTGAGGTCTGCATCAGTCTGAAATTGAAGATGTAAGTCAAAGAATATTACTAGAGATGAATATTTCACACAGTTCAAGACAAGTATCACAAGCCAAGGTGAAGCTGAGGTGTAGCCAATAAGAGACATCTTGATGAGAAGTCATTATGAACATTGTATTAATATAAAGAGGGCAAAAGAATGGGAAGTGCCCTTCATGCAGAAGGAATGTAGCAAGCAGAAAACTGAAGAAACAGGTCAAAGCCATATAGCTGGTTAGCTCAGCTGTCACAGCAGTGACAAGGAAAGAGTTTAAACAAGGCTTTGTAACCATTCTGTTTTACAATTTTTATTAAAATGTGATCATCTTCATCATTTTATGAACTCTTCCATTGAATATTTACACAACTCTTTGAATGAGTCTCAGATTTGCTAGCATTTGCTTTTGAGAAGCTGTGGAGAAGAAGTAGGGCATCAGACAACTGTTGAAAAAGCAAATTAAAAGGGTTCTTTAAAAAAGTGCCTTCAAAATGAGAATGGGTCAAAAAGGGATCAGAAAATGAAACTCCTGTTTTCCAACTCTCGATTTCTAGAAAACACAGCAACAGATAATTCAGTACTCTTCTTCTAAGCATTCGGATGATAACAAGAAGATGCATAGCAGACTGCATAGATTTGACACAAGAAATCATACAAAGCCAAGCTATTTTTAGGAAGCAATCCTTCTGCTGTAATCAACGGTGGGTAGGTATAAGCAAGGTATTCTAGTCTTCAGAGCACTGATGATGAAAAAACAGGAAGGACTGATTTGAAAGATGGAACAGAATAGTAGAGAAGTGAACGGAGATCTCAAAACCATGGTGTAAAATTGAAGGAATAGGGTAAAAATATAGTAAAAAGAAAAAAAAAATCTCAGGGGGGAAACATATGATGGGAATCAAATAGCTTCTAATATAGAAAAAAATACAGAACAAAGGAAGATAGCGATTTGTTTTTCATGTTTATAATGAAGAGGATTCACTATAAGAAATTATAAGCTTAAATTGCAATAAGAAAAACAAATTTCACATATTGAAAAAATCTCCTAAAGCTAGACTAGTAAAGTCACTGACATAGATTAAGTGTGCAGTTTCCATCACTGACAGGCAGACTCTGCTGATGGTCTAAGAATGGATTTAGGCCGACGTCTGCCAGGATTGACGAGTTACAGCTGGTTTTGCTTGTGGGCAATGGGATGGCTATATGTTCCCTTGAGATTTTCTCCAGCAAAAAATCTTAAATAATTTTTATTTTCTGCAAGGGCCACACCATTATATCTGCATAAACTTCACACATTAGCACCTTTCATTCACAGGAAGGGGGTCAAGCACTTTCGAGACAGTTCTCAGGGTGCACATTTCTTTGTATTTCTTCATAATTTCTCAGCATGTCTCCTCTGTTTCATTAAGATGTACATATAAACTTTTCTTTCAGTGCAGCTCTTCGCATCCCTATTACAGACTTCAACACCCTTTCATATAATACACATAGTGTGTGTATTCTCCCCCTTTTTTCCTCTCTCCATCATTTTCAACATGCATTTACAACCATCACTAAATTTTGGATGTGCATATTTCCAGCGACAGCATCTCCCCTACTTATCCCTCTGTAGACTCCACCAACCAGCCGGCTTTAATACTTGAAAAAAAATCTGTCTTTCTGAACACTTGGAAAATATACCCTATTTTGAATTTTGAAATCGAGAAGACACATTTTTTACTAATAACAGCGATATTTCTTAACAGTGCAATGATGAAAAGAGCTATAACTCCGAGTTTCTATGATCTTAGCTTAAAATTATGTAACTATTACCATTAGTATGATTCTCTTATCACTACTGCGGTACTGGATTCCCTGTCATATCTTAAAGATACCATTGTTAGGCACATCAGTATGTAACAACGCAGATATACTTTCTGTGAGAAATGTACTTACATCTGAAGTACGGGAAAGAATAACTCTCAAGATACAAAAATTAGATCTCTGAAGAGTAGTGAAATTATTGAGAAAGAAGAAAACTTCTTAGTTCTGCATCTTCAAAAATGCCATTTCAATCAAGCATCATTTTTTGTGCGCTCGAAGAAATGGAATTACCAACTTGTGTTAAGTCCTTGATCAGAATGAGGCTCTTAAACCAATTATGTGAAGATCAGAGTGCTTAAAATTATAAGGAATACATTTAGAATTATTAAAGGCTTCAAATAGCTTGGTTCAGGCAAAATTACATATAATTGGTCATTTAGTATGTGTTGTCAGGAGAAACTGCAGTCATAGGTGTGGAAGATCACTTTTTAGACAAATCAGAACTAAACTTTTGTAAAACCCAAACTATATCGGAGCTTCCTTTTCTGAGATTTTTTACTGAAAATACATCCTAACCATTTTTATTCCTGTTCTACAACTACAGAAAGATGCACCATAAGTTAAAGTACTGAATAACATTACCCGAACTGATAAAGTGAAATGCAGATGAGGGAAAACCAAAATGGATTACCTGGATTGCTAGGTGAATGAAGGCACAAAATAAGGGGTTGGGATGTTCTTCAAAAGTTTTAATGTTGGTTTTTTTGATGAGAGAGGATAAATCATCAGGATTAGAGAAATCTCTTCTTTGCCAAAGGGCAAAGGGTCTTACAGGAAATTAACATTAAGACTGACAAACACAAACTGGATTGTCAGAAGATGATTGTATAAGGGACTGACTCGATAACCCCCTTGAGAATAACATGACTGTTTTATTGATTCCTATTTAGCCTCTGTCCAGTCCTTCCATCCCTTTGCTTTGAATTTTATGATTCATTTATTAGAAAATATAATATTATCCTGGGTAGGTTGCATTTTCAGTCAGGCACATAAATCCTCATCCTGCAGTCATCCTCTGTATCTCTCTGTTGATAAGATTCTCATTGATTTCAGCGATACAGGTTTAGGAACATAATGGTACGTATTACGTAGCGCAAGGTGCAGGCTAGTGGATTCAATTCATACTTCACTACCAGATTAGGACCAAACTAAAAACTTGGTAGGATCAGTCACAATCTCATATTCACACCTCTTCATAAAAAGTGGCATTATTTCTGCTTATCAAATCTAAGAACGTTTTGACAGACCTGGACAGTTTCAGGTCTGAAAGTAGCTGTTTTTACTGTGAAGGATACTTTCACATGCTGTGCTAGGAGTGCTGTATTCCGGTCATGTACCTCTAGCAGCCTTGACTTCCACCCATTCTCTTACACATCCCACCAGCAGGACCAGGAGGGAACAAGGATACACAGGGATGAGACGGTTCCTGGATTAAGCCAAAGTCAGGGAGACTGCTTGCCAATTGCTCTTACAGACAAAAAAAGGCCTGAAGAAAATTCATTTGCTGCTAGTTAAAAATGTTAATTTCTAATCTGGATAGTGAGAAACAAGAAGATAAATATCAGTAAGAATGTGTCTTCCTTGCCTTAGCTAGGCTCCACTTCACTGGAAACCAAGCAATGTATGTCCCAACCAGCAGAGTGGGAACGGAGAGCAGTACTGTCAGTCACAGTTTCTCCTCGTGGTTCCCTCTCACACAGTCTCTCCAATCCGGCATGGCTTCTCCAAGGGCCACTGTCCCCCAGGAAGATGTACTCTACCGTGGGTTCTACACAGGCCACAGTTCCTCTGGATATGACCATCTGCTTTGTCATGGAAGATCTGTGGGCTGCAGCTTTCTCTGTCCTCTCATTCACTCCTTCCTCACTCTGTCTGTTCCCACCTCCTCTTTTGACACTATCCACGTGCTCCCAGAGGCCCCACCAAGCCTGGCAGCTGGCTCTGTGCTGGGGTCACAGCGTGGGCAGGCCCGGACACCCAGATATCGCTGCAGAACCCATTGCAGACATGAAGAGAGGAGCTCTGCTCAGACCTGGGAATAGAACAAATGCCGGAAAGACGGTGAAATAGGTCAACGGGCTGCAGATTGAACTCGAAATTAAACATGGAGTGAGCCACAGCACGGAGGGAATTGAACTAGTTACTGCAGCTCGCTCATTTCTAAATTAGATTTAACTAGTTCGGGAAGAAAAGGGGACGTCCCTGCAGCCTGAGTCCACACATGGCTGCAGTGTGAACTCCACACGGGCAGGGAAGAACGCACAGCGCCTGCAACACGGACAACGCAGGCAGCACCACAGTGCACGGGTACCTTAGGCAGCGCTCAGAAGCGACTGGCGAGCCCCATCCACGGAAAGCGTTATCCTGAAATCACTTAAAGTTTATCAAGACCGTAACCGTCCAACGACTGTCGCAGACTTAATCCGGGAAGCGAGGTACCGGCACAGCTGGGGAAAACTTCCAGGGGGGGAAACCTGGAGATGCCGTCGAAGAGCAGGGGCCGCGCCCCCCTCAGGACCCCCCTCAGAGCCGGGAGCCGCGCGAGCCGCCCCCCCCAGGCGCCCTCCCGCAGACCGTTAGCCGAGGCGCGGGGCGGGGTGGCGGAGTGGCGGGGTGGCGCGGGGCGGGGCCGGAGGCGGGCGGAGCGCGCGGCGCGGCGCGGCGCGGGGCTGCAGACGGCGGCGCGGGCAGGGAGCGGGGCCGCCTTTCCGGCCGCGGCGAGGAGCGCAGTTGCGGGGCTTGCGGCAAGGTGACGGGCTGGGCGGCTGCCGCGGCCTCTCCCTCCGTCTCTCCCGCTTCCCCCGCAGCCCAGCGACTCGGGCTCCCTTTCCCGCTTCCCCTCCCGCACCTCTGCCCCCCTCGGGTGGGCGCGCTGCGCCCGTCCCCGCCGGCCGCCCGCGGGTGCGTAACCGCTCCTCGTGTCTCCTCTCGCCCAGATGCTGAAGGCGGCGGCCCTGGTGTGCGTGTGCGCGGCAGCCTGGTGCAGCCCGGCGCTGGCGGCGGCGGCGGCCGGGGGCAGAGCGGACAACGGCAATTTTCTGGACGATAAACAATGGCTCACCACCATCTCCCAGTACGACAAGGAGGTCGGGCAATGGAACAAATTCCGAGACGTAAGTTCAGCCTTTGCCGCCCCGCTCCCGCGGCTCGAGGGCAGCGGCGAGGGCTGGGGGCGACCGCAACTTTCTCCCCCTCATCTCCTTCCCCCCCCCCATCCCCGGCGTTATTTTTGCGCCTTTAATTCCCGGTGATGCCCGGGCACGGCGGCGGGAGGAGGGAGCCCTGGCCGCGCAGCTCCCGGTGCGCTGCCGCCGCTGAGCGGCGAGGACGGCCCGGTGTGCCCCGGGATGCGCCGCACTTGGAAAGAGGCAGCGTGCCGCCGACTGCGTTCGCCCGCGGCCCCCGCCCCGTGCCAGCAGGGCTGGGGCCGCTTCCCCTCTCGGGCGGGGCTGACGCGACCCGCCGCCGCCGTGCTCACCTTGCGGGGCGCGGCAGAGCCGGGAGGGACGACGGCGGGCCGGGGAGCGCAGAGCCCCGCGGGCGGCCCGGGGGTGTGAGAGAGGTGAGGTCCGCTGAGCGAGTTGCGGGAATCGGTGTCCGGAGCGCCGTGCGGGGCGCGCGCCTGGAGCCTCTCTGACCCGGAGCTCCTCCGTTACGAAAGCCGGCGCCTGCAGGTGGCCCTCGTCCTTGAGGGTGCCTCGCTGCTCTGCGTGGTTTGTGGCGAGTTGAGTAAAATGGAACGGGTTTTCAAAAGTCCCTCTCGCTTCTTGTAATGAAAAACGTTTTTCCTCATCTTCCAGTGCTCTGTGCTCCTGCTTGTCCGCTTTGGAAATCTGAATTCCAAGCGGGGGGAGCAATTTTCTTCTCAGCCTCCCTGTGTTGCTCAGTGGGATCCGTGGGTTTGGTTTGCAACTTCTGTGTCAACAGGTTTCTCGTGCTGCGGCTGCCAGGGGCCGCGGTTTGCTGCAGGGAACTGAAGGCAGCGGCTCGGAGGAGCATCAGCTCTGCTCACAGAGCCGAAGCACGCTTGTGGTCTTCCTGTTCTACAGCTTTATACGTATCCCACGTGTGGGATGCAAACTTGGCTATTTGTGTTAAGTAACCGGGGAAGGAGAGATAGTGGTGGAGTTGTGGGAGAGCTATTTCCACAGTAGTGCCCATTAAACAGAATAATTTCGGTGTTTGAGAACGCTCACGTTGGTGCTCTGATATTTCTGTTTGCATCGAGTAGCTTAAAATCTACAATGCATGTGAAAAATGGTCAGCACGGTGTACTTCGGACCTTCCTTTTTGGAAAGAAAAAAAAAACCACACAGCATGCAGCGCTACATAAATATTTTAGGGTGAAACGCTGCTGCTGAAAAGCACCAAAATAAGTGCATGAGTTATGTTTTATAATTGGGCGAAGACATTTATGCAAGGACTGCCCTGCAAGGCTGAAGAGGCTAAGTGCTGTCTAATGCCTGTCTCCCGGGTGCCCGCTGACATACACTGTAATGCTGGATATTAGCCAGATAATTTATTCTGTGACAAGTAGGTGTCCCCAAGGGCTTTGGGAGTGACTGCTCTGAGAAAGTGCTGCATACTGATTCTTCGGAAGCCACTTACAAATAGGCTGCCTTATTTATTTCTGCGCTGTGGAAGTTCTGTAAGGCTGGTACTTCAGAGAGGGCTCAGCTTTTACTTCCTATGCAGGATGCTTATATCTTATTGATTGCTGCTTGAGGTGGAATATTTACAGATGATCCTCATACTCTGCAAGGTTATCCCTTTTACAGCATGGATGATTTTCAGTAATTCATAGCTGTAAGAAAATAAACGAAAATTACGAGTTAATCTGCTTACACAAGCACTTGCTCTGGAAAAAAACATATTTCAAGATGTGCTGATCAATTATCATCTGTAAATATAACATGGTGGGGACGTTTTATTAACGTTCTATGGTTCATACAGCCAGTAAATCTTCATTTATGACTGTAATTTGTTGGTTTTGAATTTGTGGGGAAGTAGCTGCCTTGCAGAGTTGAAATAAATGTATGCCAGGCCCGTGTTTGTAACTTAGTCTCTGTTCGCTGAACAGGGTGTTTTGTGGGCTTTAAGTACCCTACAGATGCATGGGTGAGATGGAATTCTGGTGTGAAAAGAAGTGTTTAACGGCTTAACTTCAGACTTAACTGACAAGACTGATTAATGTGGAAGATAATGACCCTGACTTCTGGCTCATTGGCTCAGTTTCCTAAGAGTTTTAGGTCACAGTGAGAAAGAATATAGTTATTGAGAAAGGGAACGCCTACAAAACCTAAGCCACAATATGATTACTTATTATGTTAAATTTAGAGCAAAACTAAAACCCAACAGCCTTAATATTCTATAAAACGTCAGGCTTGCCAGCGAAGTTTGATATTAACATGATAGTAATATTAGCGGACATCTCTTCAGTACTTTGTTCAGGAAGAACTGTAATGACTCTTCAGCTCTTGAAAGATCTTGATCATTCTGACAAATCTTTTGAAAATAATGAAATAAATCTAGGCAAGGATTTTGCTCTGCTTTGCCTAAATATGGATCAGTGGGAAGCCGGGTGCTCGTTAGAGACAGTCTTTTCACATCTTTTTCTTGTGAAAGAATGAAGAATGGGCTCTTAAAGATGAGACTTGGTGGGACGAGTGCAGGGGAAGTGCATTCGTCATGTCAGAGATCAGCTCCTCCAACTTGTACCTGTGAAGTTAATACTTTGAGCTATGAGTTCCGTTTAATTTTTGCCCATAGGTGCTCGGTAGGAAGATGTTTTAACGCTGTCTGCTTGTTCTTGTAGTGTGGTTGTACCAGCAGCTCTTTAGCCTGTCACTAAATGAATAAATACTGGAGTTCATGGTTTTTCTCTATGACTTTTTGAACTGCCCGGTTAGGCTGCTTTAGCTGCCAGTAGGATGTCCTACCCCGTATGCTTATGTTCCTTGTTGGGATTTGAAGTTCTTTAATAAACACTGTGCTGAGGAAGTCTTATTTTGTCGCATTTTGTTATATCGATAATTCTTCGTGGTCTCATCTATGAAGGCTGGACTAGATGTATATTTTATATTGAAAAACTGTTTTTTCTGAAGTGAAGATTATTCCTTCTAAAAGTAGAATTGGTTAATGGTGTTGCATGGTCCTGTTCATGTGTTCTTTAGGAAGATTGTATAGTAAGTGTCTTACGTGCTAAATTTCACTTGCTGCTGAAGAGGACCATTCTTTTTTATTTGGCTGGCTTATCAGTGATTTTTAGTTACTCATTTCAGTGGGGTGATAGTTTAAACTTGTGAATCAAAGATGTGTTAGGTATTTTGAAAGGAAACATGCTTGTCAGATATAAACAAACTCCGGAGAAATCCACCCAGTTACACAGGGTGACTGGTATGTGCATGTTATTTATTTGACTAGCGAAGACTGAAAGCTTACTTACATTTACCCCTTAAAGAGGTTGCTTTTCTTTTAATAGTAATGAATGAAGAAAAGCTTCTTAAGAAATTTCTGATTCTTGTGGCTATGGTAAAATATTTTTCTCCTGTGTAGTCCAAAGGGCTCCAATCTGGCTGAATGCTGGCCCTCACTTTTCTTTTACTGTGGACAGTATTTATTGTTACTTACGTATTACTTAGTGATTCTTTATGTATTACTTGTGAGTATTGACTTCATTTGCAGTGTGTTCTTTGGTCCAGGTCTGTTTTTTGTCTGTGTTTTTTTTTCTTTTCCTTATTGCTTCTATTGATCTTTTCTAGTCCATCTATGAGAAGATAATGGTCTGTCAGCTTTTGATGCCAGTATGCAATTAATGCAAAAGGTGGTTATGTCATTATATAAAAATTTCAGTTTCTTTAAAGGTACAAACTGCTGAACTTAGTTGTGAAACTAGCTGCTCTACAGTCTGTTCAGTGATAGACTAGAGTGATAGGCTTTTTTCTTTTTCAGTTTAAAGTAGATCTCAAAAAGTAGTTTTGCTGCTTCTGTCATCTAGGACTAAAATATAGCCAGCAGCCAGTTGTGATCTTAAAGTGAGCTTTTGCTTGAAAATAAAAGGATTGCATATAGTATGTAGGTCACTAATATGCTCATGATAGAAGGGAAAGGAATGAAAAAAAGGATCATGAAAGTATTTTAGAGAAGGTCAGTTTCAAGATTGGGTAGTACAGCACTCATCGGTCTTTCATTGCTAATATTAACTCATTCATTAGCTGTCGAAATTGATTCACGAGGCTTATTTGTCCTGTCTTATGGTTCAGGGTAAATAAAAGGTATCTCACTGTTAGTGGGGGGTGAGCTCTTATACTACATCTTATACTGTATGTTCATAGAAACATGGAAAAGAAATGAACTGCAGAGCAGGAATGATCAACTTCTTCATTAAGTTGCCATAGACTTAAGTTAGAGTAAAAGGATGAGCAACAAAACACTTCAAGTTCCTTTTAGTATAAGGGCATTGAGTCGCAGTACCTGTTTTTTTTTCTACAAGCCAGTTGGTTATTTTGACAACTGGTTATCAGCTATTCTGAAATGATGTCAGTCTTTGAGGGGTTTTATTTTATCCTTGAATTTCTTGGTATAACCTTTTATCTTGTTAATGTGGCAAAGGATGAAAAACTTTAGAAACCTTGGAGATCTTACAGGAAGAATGAGTGTTTTATACCTTCAGCAATAATAACTACTTTTGAAATGGAACTCATAGAGTAAGAATTGACCATGGTTTTCTTAACGGTGAAATACAGGAACATATTAGGAATTTGCATGAAAATTAAGGAAATTTTAGGAAGCTTTATAATTGTTGACCACTTGTTAACTGAACATGGGAAGCTGTATTGTAAATCTTAACTTTTCATTCTTTATGTATTTTAGATAAAGGCTTCTGATTATTATATGAGTAGCTGTTGCTTGTTCTCGAATACAGATTGCTTTTTTTGTTGTGTGTTGTTATTTTCCTCTAGTCTTTTTTTTGCTGCTTGTTTCTGGTAATGGGTGTTACTGGTCTATAGAGTTTGCTAACCTCAAACTATTGTTAATACTGAACTCTGTCTCTTGGAAGGCATTAGCTTGGAAGCTCTTTATATAGCTAACATTGAGGAGTTAAGTAAACTGTAATGTGCTTTTCCTTAGACTGGCCTCATAATCTAAGGGAAAGCTGATAACATCGTTTCATCTCATCTTTATCTCCTTTCTGTGAAGAATAATCTTTATTTTATTTGCAGTAGGTTGTTTAGTGGATATGGATACCCACTGTTCTCTTATCTTACCGTTAAATCTTATTGGGATTGACTGTATCCATCTGTGCTTATTATAGTGTAGTATAAATAGAGTTGTAATACACTAATAGGTGATAACAGTAATAGCAACTGCATGGGCTGTCTTTGCTTTATAATCAGAATGGAAAGATGGCTGGAGCAAGAGGTATATTATTAGGGGAAATAGCAGAATCTAAGTGCAATTAGAGTATGTTTGGTTTTAGGAACCGTCTATTTTTTTTTTTTAATGTATTTGCATGTCCTGTTACTTCATAATCTTTGAAGCATTTGAAACAACTAGCTGTAGAAGGGAAGGGTAATTTTTGGTTCAATTTCTTTGCAGTTCTTGGCCAATTCTCAATTTTAACTCTTTTCTTTATTAGGTACTTAAATTTAAAGTAACACCCACCAGGAGGTGCTGGGTACCTACAGTTCCCATTCATGAAATAAAGAAAGCAATCTCCTTCCAGTTAATAGCTGGTTATTTTTTTCATAGGTAGTTTTAGAGCAACTCCTGAATTTTCAAGCATAAGGAGACTTTTATTCTAGGCAATGTATTTATATATTTTTCTTATCAGTACATGAAAGATACTTTTTTTGTTAAATAGTTTTAATTATGCTTTATGGATATCTTCCTAATGTAGGTATTTTTAAAAACACTGAGTTTACAAACAGGTTTGTGCTGTTGTGTAGATATATATTTTAATCTGATATAACCACCCTCCTCGGAGATACTCAAAAGGTGCCTGACCGTGGTCCTGCTTGAGCAGGGGTTGGCTCAGATGACTTCCAGAGGGCCCTGCCAACCTCAACCATCCTGTGATTTTGCAGTATCGGAATGCATTAGTAGCCACAGATGAGCAGCTTATTTTTCAGCATCTGGTGCAACCAATCTCACTTTCATGATGTTTAATGCTGAAACCTGCCTTTTTCACTGTAGACACAAATAAGAAGGATTTAAGATTGTAAATACTGACATACGTAGCTCATTCTGAAAGTAATGTGTTCTGTTTATTTCCATGGAAACTTCAACAAATACTAAGAGCGTAACAACACAATTAAAGCAAATTCTCAGCTACAAAACTATTTTTTTTTTTACATTGTCACCAGCATTACCTATATATTTTTGCCAGAGGTTGATGGAGACCATGCATGTCACGCTTGTAACAATCCGCACCAGCAGAGGTGTTTCACAGCTGCTGTGATGCCCTCATTGCTGAAACACACTGCCCACCACCTCGCTGTACTAGCATAGAATCCACTTCTTGGTCTCCATAAACGTTCAGCAAGCATTGATGAATGTCAGCGGGTGCAATTTTTTCCTCATGGAGGAGCTCAGTGACACACCTTTATTTCATTTGTGCTTCCATGTCAGGCATCAATTTGTTAGACTGCCCTTTTGCTGGCATCTGTAATGCGGCAACAAAATAGAATGTTGATGATGGGAAGGTTCAGCCTCTACTGCTGTACCACCAACACTCACCTCTGGTGTTGGAGGCCAACATAATAAAATAAGAGACATTACTTTCAGAGCAGCCCTCATATTATATGGTATTAAATGTTATTTTTGTATGTCTTGAAGTTAAATTTCCAAAAGAGAGACTTGTGCTAGTAATTTCAGTGATCAACACTCTCCTGAACATCCTTACTTAGTGTAAACAGCCTTTAGTTGTTAATTTTTTTTGATGATTTTTCACTCGTTTTTTCATTTCTCCTCATTGTCACTACTATAAGATATCATAAATGATATCTTACAGTCGTGAGCATTACTAGAGGAATCAGTGATTTACCTGAGAGAAGTGGTGCAGTGTGTGGTGGGAGTTAGGGACAGAACATGAAGGTCTGATTGGAAATTCTAACCTATGACAAAACCTTTACATTTCAGTGAGAATGTTATCACTGTTGATAACTTCACAAGTTAAGAGAATGGGCTTAAAAGGTACCAAAAAGTTTGGATGGTGTATAATTGACAAATATACAGAGTAGATTGGTTATGCTTGTATCCACAGATTGTACAGCTAGAATGATTATTATGTTGGAAAGGGATAATCAGAAATGAATGAAAATACTCACCCATGTCATAGGCTTGCAGAAAAAACTCCAAGAGGAGCAATCTCCAGAAAAAGATCCTTCCTCAGTGGCAGTCAGCCCTTGAATGGGGTCTAGGAGAGGTGCAGCCAGGCCCCACCCCTTCTGGTCACACAGCTGAATTGCCTTCACCTGTGCTCCCAGAGCTGACTCAGTGCTCGCCTCATGTGGTCAATCAGAGGTTCAGGCCATGATTCAACAGTTCCCATACAGATGGCTTGCATTTTCCTAAATTATAGAAACGCTTCTCTTAATATGTTGTATACTAAAGGTTATCCAGGCTTTGTTGATTTTTTTTTTTCCTGCAGAAATTTCTCATAAGCTGGTTGTTTATTTTCTCAAGTGATATGTAATCATTGACTCAAAGTAGACTGTCCATTCTCAGTCTGTTCATCATCTCTCTAAAAAAGTCTGCAAGTCATCAAATAATTCTGTATATTGCACTTATCCTCAAGCTTGCCTACAGCTGAAAATAAACTCCTTTGACATTTGTTAAGTTTGCACTGATGATGAAATTCATCCTGTTGTTAGACCTGTGTAGCAGTGATAAGGACAGAACTTACTCCTCTGTGTATGCTTCTGAGTATGGAAAATGCCTTGTGTTTTGACAGCTATTTGTTGAAATTATTAATATGCAAAGTGTAGAAGATGTATTTATTGATGCTTGTCTCTGAGGATTTGGTGGTCCTGTTCATGACTATAAGGTCACTGTTGCGGAAAACCCAAGCAATGATTCTTGTACACCGAATCAGTCCATTGGTATGCAAAGCATCAACACCAGGAATCCATTGTATAATTTGCCCTTCCAGCCTTAGGCAGAAGATACATTAGCCAGTTTGGTCACATTTAGGAAGCCAGCATGAAACGCTGAGAACCCTTTTCATTCATAAAATGTAGAGCCAGAAGGGACTATTGGGTCTGATAATAAGCATATGTCTGAATATAGTAGCTCATTAACTTATCTCCAGACATTGTATTAAATCTGGAAATTCTAGTTGGGCAGAAGTATTTTAGGCTTTAGGAGGCTGTGTGCCACTGGCGTAGATTAAGAAAGACTTGATTTCTAAGGGAAGTAGTGATCTGAGCAGCATATCTGTGGTGTTTTGTAGCAGGATAAGGGAGAATGCCATTTAAGCTCCTGCCAGTCTGATCTGGGGTGTTTCTTCCTTTGGCCCAAATATGACAGTGAGTAGAAATGGTGCTTCATTTGTCTTTCTTACACTTTACTTTCCTACCACCTTCATGTCATTGTCTTGTGTATTTTGTAAGTAATTGATATTAAATGATAGTAATGAAAAAAATCACAAAAGGTGTTGGAATACAAGCTAGTTTTAATTCTAAGAGAGATGAGTAAATGGCTATCAGATTGCCCAATGTACTGCAAATAGGATGTGTTTCCTCATGTGAACTGGATTAAAGCACACTAACTGCATATCTATTTTTCAAAACCTTAGTAAATCTTGCATTTCCCTCCTAAGCTGTTAAACTTTTAAATATTTCATCCTTGTCCTTATTTCAATTTACTTTTAAAGTTGAATGTATCTAACTTAACTCAGAAATTTTTGGCAGGAAGTTAGAGTTTTGGTACATGGGGAACACGTGAACAGGATTACTTCATACTGTTAAGAAAAAGACTCAGTTATGCTAGGAAAACAGACTAAGGGATTCTACCTGTGGTGTGATATTTCAGACCTGCTCAAAAGAAAACATTCTCTCCAAGAATGTGGAGACATATGGCTAAAACTTCCCTGGGTTTGTCATAAGCAGTACCTTGATGAAGTTAAAACATAACATGATGATGGGACTTTGCTCTGAGATTTACAGTTGTAGTCTCATAACAGAAGGAGAAATGACATCTGGAATTAGACTGAACTGTGCAGTTTTGTACAGTGGACTAAACGAATGCAGACGTAGAAAACTTCAAAGCACTTCCAAGTTCTTCATTGGAACAGAATGTGACCTAATGTATACGATGGAATAGATTGGGATTCCATACTGCCTTAATCTTTAGGGACCTCCACATTGTGTTTAGACAAAAGCTATGGTACCTTTCTGTCTCTTTTTTTCATATTCTGAATGCTTACAGTTCTATTTTTAATGCTCCTGCATAAAGATGATAGTTTCCTAGCATGTGTGACACTTGTTTCTTTTCCTCCAGATTTACTGGGTTAGAGTTGCAGCATAGCTTTTGTAAGTTGAAGATGTGAATACATTTTTTCCCCAGAAGATTTCAAGTACTAACGCTATGGAATATTTGGAGTTCAGCATGCTGAGAATTGAGCTCTTGTGTTTTTAAAAATGAATAGGAATGCATGCCTTGTGTGTGTGCATGTGCCCTCACGTAAGCTCTTAGGCCAGACTGGAGACAATTGATAGGAATTTTACACCGTCTCTCATATTGCGGAGCAAAATACTCGATATTAGAAGTGTTTCATAGATCAACCTCATCGTGTCTGCTGATCTTATCTTACTCTCAGGTTTTCTGCTGATCACAGAGTATTTGTTTGCTGTATACTGAGTGTGATGTGTATTTAACTATGCTTGTGAAGTACAGAAGAAAATGGTAATTATTGATTAATATCATAGGTATGTGTTGCAGTTGTCTATAGTGGCTTATTAGCTGGCTGGAAGAAATACCTAATTTCTTTACGTGTCTGTATGTATCGCAGAAGAACATAACAAGTATGACTACAAATATCTAGAGATTTGCAAGAAAATGTTTGTGTCAAACTCCAGGTTTCACAAAGAGGTAGTAAAAGGTATCAGATATGTTCTAATGAAATTCATCAAATTATTCTGTGAAGCAAAACTGTAGTTAGACACCAGAAGTGCTTATCTGTTGTAAAATGGGATACTGTCTTACATAGTTCATGTTTTGGAATAATCTTGCTTGTCAAGCAGGTCGGCTTTTAATTTGAATGTGAGGGAACTTAAAAGTTTTAGAAGGAGTTAGACTGTGACTTTCCCTGTTTGACTGTAGCTGGATAATTCAAGAGCATGAATGTCAGGAAGCATTTCTCTTAAGACATTGCAAGCTATTACGTTAATAGTAATAAAGTGCAACGTGTGAATAACACCCTTTTAGGATTTATTTTCACAACTATTTCTGCTTTAAATTTTTTATTTTAGTGCAAGCAAAGGGTAGTAATTCACACTCGTTTAAAGATCTGAAATCTAGTACTAGTGGCAGCTAAAATTCCTATAGATGTAAAATTATGCATGTTATTTATACAACTGATCTGAAATATATCAGTGTTCAGCTTTTACTTATGCTGGTATAAAACATAACTGAGCCTGAAATTCAAGTAGATGTATTTTCAGTTTTGACAACTGAATTTTTTCAGTTGCTTTAGCCCAACAGCTTGCTCATTAGACCAAAAAACCTGCCAAGAGTAATCAAGCATAGGGATGAAACAAAAGACATTGTGATTTACTGTTTTATGCTTGGCATTTATCAAGAGAAGTGCTTGAATGAAGGGAAGAAAAAAAGGAAAAAAGCAGGAAAAAGAATTCTTAATAGTGTGGAATTAATAACTATTATAAAATTTGAGTACCTGAGTGGTGTGCAGTCAGCTAACCATATACTGCCTGAATTGTAGAAATTCTTTCAAATAGCATATTTTTAAGGAATTTTGCAGATTGTCCTATTAAATTACACTACAGTCCTGTTTGTGTGGGGTCTTTCCTTGTTCACTTGAGGTCACTGAGAACATGTTCACCGATGCTTGTGAGAGGAGGTGTATATCTTTAATTATGCCAGCATGCTTGTTTACAGTCATTCTGTGAAAACTAAGTCTACAAAATAGACTTCTGAATGTGTTTTGCCACTTTGAAAAATAGCAAGAAATTGAATCATAGAATCACGGAATAACCTGAGTTGGATGGGATCCATAAGGATCATTGAGTCCAACTCCTGGGTCTGTGTAGAACCACCCAAAAAACAGACCATATGGCAGAGAGCTTTGTCCAGATGCTGGCAGTTTGGGGCTATGCCCACTGCCCTGGAGAGCCTGTTCCAATGCCTGACCACCCTCTGACAAAGAACCTTTTCCTGATGTCCAATCTGACACTCCCTTGATGCAGCTCTGTGTTGTTCTTTGCGCCCTGCCACTGTCACCAGAGAGCAGAGCTCAGCACTGCCCCTCCACTTGCTGTGAGGAGCTGCAGCTGCTATAAGGCCTCCCCTCAGTTCCTCTGCTCTGGGCTGAGCAAACCAAGGGGCCTCTGTCACTCCTCATACATCTTCCCCTCTAGATCCTTCATCAGCTTTGTAGCTCTCCCTTGGATGCTCTCTAATAACTTTATGTCTTTTTTGTACTGTGGTGCCCAAAACTGCAAGCAGTACTGACAGCGAGACCACACTAGTGCATTGTAGATAGCAGCAATCCCTTCCCTCAGCTGGCTGGCAATGTTGTGCTTGATGCACCTGAGGTTATGGTTGGCCTTCCTGGCTGCCTGGGCACACTGTTGGCTCATGTGAACTTGAACTGGAGAACAAACTTCATGCAGCAGGGTATCTTTTCATTAGGAAATCCTATCTAGTGGCCTGAAGTATTGGTGTATTGGTTTGATGTATCAAGATGATTGTGGGGTATTTTCTATTTGTTTTATTATGTATAAGGGAAGACTTAAATTTGTTGCTACTTCTTGGAGCACAGTGAAAACAGTTCCACTTTATTTCCTTAAGCTACTGTGTTTGACTGGGGATGGGGAGGGGACTAGTTCTCTTTTTAAAGCAACTGACATTCATGAGTAAATTCCATACTTTGTTGTTGATAGAAAACAATCTTTTGATTTTACTGATCTGAATCATAATATTTTGTCCGGGGTAATTCATCTGATATGGTTTCTGCATGTATGTTTATAGCCTATGTCCGCTGGTCTGCTGCGTTGCTTCGTGGAGGTGTAGGTATGTGCCTCTGTGCTGCCTTATGCACCAGGCTTCTCCAATGAGATGCATATTGTATGACGCACTCTGCTTACCCCTCTAGCTGAATCACATGTCGCAGTGTGCAAAACAGGGCCGAGATTCAATTAAATGAGAGGGTGGCAATTATTAAGGAAAAGGAAAATCAGACAAACTTGGAAAAAAAAAAAAAAGCTCTGGAATACATTGCAAGGTAATGTTACTGAGACTAGATGGGTTAGGCAGGCCATTTATATAGATAATATTATTAAAACTAAAGCTGAATAACCTATTTTGTGAGAGGTATTAAGGTATTTGCTGCATGGCTTAATTCTGTGGGAAATTAGTTGAGTTCATGGTAAAGCTAAGCAGTGGGAAGGATTTACCTAGTTTTTTCTTTTTTAATCTGAAACAGATTTATTTCCTTAGAGATCTGATTCTGGACTAGATTAATCATCTAATATAGTAATTCTGAGATGCCTGAAGTAAGGCACAAAACTATAGGCAGTGCTTTATTTTGGTCTGCCGAGTGTGTCACCTTTTTGTGTCAAAAATCTCACGTGAACATACTGGAATGTACCAAGAAATCAGAGGTCGAGTTTCAAATTAGAACCTTGACTAAGTAAGAAATATCATATTATAATTCAGAGGGTTAAGTTCTTGGAAATCTGTAGTCTATTTCCTGTTCTTACGATGATGCACTTAGTCCACCTGTCTTATGAATTCTGAAGCTCTGTTATACTTGTCCCCCGGTTTATTTTCTTTTAAAGTAACTGAGTCTCTTGATGTTTCCAGTGTTTGTGGTTTAAACACGAAGGAAGAATTCAGAAGTGGAATATTTTTCTCCTTTCTGACAGTAGAAAGTGTAAATCTTGAGGTCGTTTCTTGTGTCTGCAATTTAAGTTACTTAAAGAAGGATGTCAGTGAATGTTGTTCTTAGCACCCGTAATAAAAAAGTGTTCTTTTCCTTTGCTTGTGTGTGCGTGTGTGTGTAGTCTTTTATGAAAAAAATAACATTTTCTGCTTCTGTGTTGGTGATTATTATTATTATTATTATTATTATTATTATTATTATTATTATTATTATTTTAGGATTTAAAGTGTTATGAATTTCTATTACAGTACGCGGGGAAAACATCCTAAGGACAATGCAGGTTATTAAATGGGAAAAGAGTTTAAGGACTGATCCAGTTATATGGGATTAAGAAGAGGTTAAGGGCTCTGCTTCAGTGGTATAAAATTAGTTAAGGACCTAATAGTATGATTTAGCTGTGTGATGTTTAAATGATTTTGGCTTGAGCTACTTAGGAACAAGCAATTGAAATGACTGACGTCTCTGCAGCCAGTAGATTTATATGACCAGGGAGAATCCTGAGATGATCTACAAATACTATGTCCTAGTTTTCTAAGAACAATGAAGTGTTTTATTGAATATAAAATAGATTTACCACACCTAAATAAACTTGGCTTTAAAGTTAAAAATAGATATCAAAAATATGAAAGAAGTAATCCATGTTGTCTTTTGATTTACTGTTTCTCTAGTGATTTGATACACATATTGAGTTTTCTCTTTTTTTAATTTTTATTTTTTAATACCAACAGCAATTAAATCAACACTCTGGGAAGAAACTTTAAGAATAGAGAGCTCTTAGAGGAAAAAATCTCCATGGTTTTATGATTGCATGAAAATAACAGATTACCGTGTTTCAGGATTTCTTGCTGTGAGTACACAACAGCAGTTTGTGAGAACAGGTTTACCTGAAGGCCTACAGGTACCCTGAGTTCTTATCTCATCTACTTCTGGTTTTCCTAACTAGACAAGCTACTACGTCTGCTTATTTAGGGAAAGGAAATTCATTTGACAGATTTAAGGTTCGTTTCTAGAAGTCCATGAAAACTTTTCCTTGAAAGCTTTGAATAATGTAATGAAAATCAGACTGAGACATTTATAAACTCCAAGTCTTAGTTTTTACAATGATCATTAATGCTTGTGCACACAAGTTCATTGCGTCCTTAACTATGAAGGAAAAAGAGATCTAGCTGATGGTTAATATAGTATTTAAACATTAAGATTTGTTTGTAGTCCAGTATCATTGATCGATATTATTGACGTCAATCCTAGAGGAGTTCTGTCACTTGATTTTCTGAGATGAACCAAACTATCAGTGTAATCATACTTAGGTACTTGTTACTGGGCTTGCAGGTATTTCTACACTATAAATTCGAGTTTCTCATGTCCTGACAACTGTTATCTCTGTCCAGCAAAAAGACTAGGCTTGTGGTTACTGTAAGGTGTAGAGTTTGAAATCAATTGGTTTGATTCCTTTTTATTAAGACTTACTGTCTGGCCTGTTTTTGTTTTGTTTTGTTTTTTATTGACTTCATTACTTCAATTGTGTCTTGTATAGATAAAGCTGCTGTTGGTGATCTTCATATTTGTGTCTTGTTACTTTCCATAAAACCTTTAATAAAATAAACTTTTTTCAAGATAGATGACAATTAAAAAAAAAAAGTATATTTTCACGTACCAACATATTATGAGAATTCATGTGAATTTTTGCACATACTGTTGGAGAAAGATGTACTACAGTGTTATTTGGGTCTTCGTTCATTTACTAAACACTTTTCTTAAGGCTTTGGTAGTGAATCCTCTGCTTGGAAGCTGGAAAGAAGATAATATTGTGTAGTCAGCAGAGGATTAAACTTAATTTTCCCATTGGTATTTTTAAAGTTTTGCTGGTTTTGACAGCATTTAGATGGTATTCTCATCTTCTAGCCAAAGATTCATTTATTAGGTATTTTGGTGGTACTACCAAGGTATGTGAAGTTTTGAAACTTTGTGTATTGACTAAAATCCAACCTTTTTATTTTTTTGCTTAGTTTAAAAATGTATCATTTATTTTGGTCAGTGATTAGCAGAGCTCTGTGGAATGTGTCATGACTTATTATTTCTTATTTAAATATAATTTACTGTGAGGATTGAAACATTCTGTGACTTACGCTTCTTGAAATATTTTAGAGTGATTTAGTTGGATTACTCATGTTTTGTGTTGATGAACATAAATTTTAGAGCAGAAAGAAAAGCTGGAGGCATTGATCATGAAGTGGTCAAGCAAGCTAAGCCATTCTATTTTGGTGGGAGTAAAGATTGATGTATTACTATGTCTGTCCAGTTATGGTACTACTTGAATGTAATCTACCTGGTTTTGAAATAACTTTCCTGAGATCAGCTCTAAATTAGCATTTAAAACAAATGGTTGCATTTCTTTGACTTCCATAATAATTTTATTTACTGAAGAACAACTGTTTTTTATCCGTAATTGTTAGTTGCATGGGAAATCAGATATTAAATTTAATGGAACCAGCAGAAATATTCAGAATTATGGTTTTGGTCTGATTTTTGCATAGGCTTAAGATTTTTTTTTTTTTTTTTGCACTGCTTGATGTGTATGTGCGCATAGTATTATTTGCTGTGTAAAGCACTCTTGATACAAGATGACTCTGGACATTTCAGAAAGGTAAAATTTCCCTGCTTTGGAAAGATTAATTGTAGTGCCAGTTTCTTTGACAATCTGGTTTATGGTTTAGTATGATACAATAGAGAAAATAAACTTCTTGAAAAGCAGTGTCTGAAATGAGTTTTTTTTTTCCTTCTGCAAAATATTAGTATCACTGCTTTTGTGGATCAATGAAACTTGCAAATTTCTTTTAGTTCAGCTATATATGCAGTATAACTATCTCAAACATATAATTTGTGGAGGAATTTGCTGTATAGGAAAAAATATTGTTCTAGTGCTTGGTGACATGAGATCAACTGTTGAGAAACTAGCAGATTAATTTATAGGTAACTATTTGTAGATATACTCATCCTGGGCAAATGTTGATTATTCAATATTACAAACTATTCAAGAGGATTATACAAAAACTAACTGAAAACATAGGCCTTTTCCGTACTTGACATAGGCCACCTTACTTGGGACAGGTTTGAGAATTTCATGTTTAAAAATAAACCTGAAAGGGAAATTATATTCAAATTTTTACAAATGTCCCCTCCCCCCTCATATTTAACAGTAAACAGCAATTTGTGGTTTTTTTTACAGAAATCTTTAAGTTCATTTGGCAAGCTAGCTTGCAGGACATAAACTTTTAATAACTTCTCTTATTTATGAACCAGCTTAAGCAGTTATTACTTTAGCTAGTGATTCTTCAGACAGCATTAGCTGCCCGTTGATATATGAAGAGGATAGGCACTCGTGGACTATGGGAGAGCGTGCTACTAATACAAAAAGAGTGCACAAAACCAATCATTTGGGGAAGACCGTAGCGGTTTTAAAAATGTGAGCCACCTTTGAAGGAAAGTTCTTCACGTAGGGAGGCTGGCTTGAAAGGACAGAAGAATTAGAGACACACAGAAATATTTGAATTAATAAATTATTTTCATAAAACAGTATTTTTCTGCATTTTAGAGAGAATGATGAAACAAAATGACATCGAGGAGCCATTCTTGGTGACATGGTTGCTAACTTCTGTTTGCAAGGTGTGAAGGGAGGGCTGAGCTTGTTGTAGAATTGTGGCTTTGAAAACAGATCTGCCCAGAAATGTAATGATAAGAATGAGAGACAGAAGAGGGAAGTATTCAAATGAAAATGAGTTGGAAGAGACAGCTTCGGAATAATAACGTTCACCCAGAGAGACTGTAGACTGCACCTGGGTCCATCCAAAAACTGGACTTTACTGATGGTGAGATGTTGTGGAACATGGGTAATTGACTAAGTTAGGGAGTTGTGTTCTGAACGCAGTCCTGCTTGGCACTCTCATCTGGAAGAAGGAAGAAATGGCTGTGCTCACATAAACCCTTTCAGTCTCTTTGTTTTCTGCAAAAGATGTTAAGGATACAGAAACAGTACAAATACAATGCAAAAACAAATTTGACACCTCTACAAAACCTTTATTTCCAAAGCAGTCAGAGCAGAAACAGTGCAAGCAAACTGCTTGCTAAAGGTAGTCATTAACCTAATAAGGGCCACTCATTCTTTTATTTATGTATTTATCAATCTATTTAGTTATTTTGTCATGGATATGGCTGTCTCAACATGAATGCTCTTTTTTTTTTTTAAGAGTAGAAAAATTCAGTGTGCATTTTTGAAGTCATATCTTCACCATGTGTTAAACTTGATTTTGCTTTTCTAAAGGTAGATTTTCACGTTTTGCATTCCTTAGACTACTATTCAGATGAATTAACCTGAAGATGAAAATAACTTTAACTTAAATGGATGTAGGAAGTGGTTGGTTTTTAGAAAATAAGCTTATCCTATGGGATTTGTTTTGTCTAGTTATTTTTATTAAAATTAAAAAAAAAAAAAGCAAGTCAGACTTGTGTGTGTAAAGTCCGCAATGTAAAAAGATGATCTACACAGAAATGTTTGAGACTGTAAACAGTGATTTGATTGGTCATAAGCAGTAGATATACTTGGTAGGAAAAGTTGCATGCTCAAAGGCTTAAGTGTTATGCAACAGCATCTGGAAAAATATCATCAGAGTCATTGTTTGTACCTTGAAAAGTTGTCATGGGTTATGTGGTAAATTCAAGGTAGAATAAAAATGATGTATTTTATCAACTGATTGAAAGAATAATGAAAAATACATGATGAAAGCTGTTGAATGAAAACTACATGTGTGATATATAGCTATTTATGCTCTACTGATGTTATGTACTCCCAATTCTTACCATTTTCTACCAAAGTTAAAATTTATTTGTAGTTGATGCATTTCTTAGTTGTTTCTGTCAGTGTGCTTTTCCCTCCACCCCTCCCCAAGTATCACTGATTCAGTGACAGGCATATTTCTTGCTGCATTTTTAAAGTCAGCATCACGTGTTAGATTTACTTAGCAGTAAAACAAGAAGGCAGGTACCCTGCAGAAGGAGCAGGGTGTATGTGCATTTTTTTCAAAATAGAAGTCTTGTGACTGCTAATTATAGGACTGGGAAATTATTATTCTTCTGTAAACTAGAAGAAGAGAAAACATATGAAACAAAATTAACCAGCTGTTCATTTTACTTTTTCTTTAATTCTCATTATGGAGCTAAGCTTGAAGAAAGGATGTTCTGCATTCTCTTTATTGATGGAAAGCACAGATGAAGCTTATAGGAAAGTAAAATAAATAAATAAAGAATGCTTTTTTCTTTTGTAGTTAAAATTTCTATAATACATTACTGTAGTTCTACTTATAAGGACTCTTGCTTAAATAAATATTTGTTATTCCTTTAGTTTGGGGAAGTTGGTAATACATCAGTTTGTGATAAATGGATGGTATGCCATCCTTTCCATCTAATTTTCAATAAGAGGGGAGAGAAGTTTGGAATGACTTGTGTCCTTAAATTAAAATGGAAGCTCTTCTTACAAGTCTTTTGCTCAGAAATTTGTCAGCAGAAGTTGAGTCACTCCTGTGGGTACTAGTTTCTACTGAGCACTTTTTCTGTTAGTGATGGAAACTTATCTTGGGGTTTTACTTGGAAGAGTGAAATAAACAACTGATTGAGATAATATTTTGTTGGAATCACAAACCATCTACTGAATCAAATCATGGTTATAAAATGGTTGTCAACAAATGGTATGTGTATATGATGAGTGTTAGTGTAGAATAAGTATGGGTGGGGAGCAAAGTACAGTGCTGTAGCAATTCCTTCTGATATCTTCCCTGTGGAAGGATGTACAGTGTATCTGTACAGCAAAATATTCTCAGGAGATGGATTGTGAATGAACAGATAGTGAATAATGAAAATATAGAAATAGTGTAGCTCTATAATGCAGAACTATAAGCAGACCGATTAATACTTTTTCTGAGCAAAGCCTACAAAAAGCACTACATACCTACACCTTTTTGACTGTAATACTTGAACTTGGTATGCAGAAATTGGATATCTCTCTGGTTCTTTGCCTGAAGTATGTGGTCATGTAACAGAGTATGTTTTGTGGCATAGCATAATGTGAAGATAATTATCAGTAACTCTGCTTGAGTTGTTCTTGCACAACAGTTAAGTGTACTTGCTTGTACATAGCAGTTAGTTAATTTAACCACAGTCATTAAAAAAAACAACGAAACAACTGCCTGTTATGGCTATCAGGATATTTATTAATGTAGATTTCTGAAACAAAAGTTTCAATTATTTCAATTGTTTCTGTACCTATTTTCTTTAGTTGGTAAATACATTTTTAATTTAGGTAAAGGAGACAAAAATGGCATTTTATTTAAAAAAACAAAAAAAACATAGCAAGTTTCATGAATTTTGCTGTCTCTTTCAAGAATACCTTAGAGCTGTCTGAATGCTTATGAGTACCAGAGAAAGACGCCATGGAGATCAGTGGCTCTGTTTTCAAATACTGTTCATTAATCAACTGTGCTGCTGTAGCATTTCTGTTGTTTCAGCTGAGACTCAATTCAGGACTCCCAAGGTTTAGAATTGATTTTTATTCTTATTTGTCTGAGTACATTCTTTTTTTGAGTTACTTCTCTCTCTCTCTCTTTTTTTTTTAATTTTTTTTTTTTTAACTGACCAAATTAGATATGAGAAGAAGGATCTACAGGACAAATTCTTTATTATTCTTTTGGCCGTGGTTAACCTGAGCTGTTAACTTAAGGAGTAAGAGCAGTAAAAAGAATTAGATTGAGACGGGAAAATAAAAGAATATGTATGTTGAAGGTGTTAGAACAGAGCAGATGGGCTTTTCCTCATCAATTTCTGTCAGTGACAAGAGACATGAGAAAAATTCAACAAACTAAGGGGAAGCATTGACTGAGATACAGTTTATGTCCTTTGCTCTGTATGCATGTAGTATTTAAGTAATTTGTCTTTTTAACAGCAAAGTAAGAGAAGCCTCTTCCCATCGATATGGTGCTTCAAGGTTTTCAAAGGAAAAAACAATCTCTGGGAAATAAAGAGATGAGTTCAAATTCCCTTTTGAAGTATAATTTTTTTATAACTATTGCATCTTCTCCTTTCCTGTAGGGTCACAAAAGTATTGAAAGAAGATCATGCTCACGTGGAAGAGCGTGTGACTGGACATTGCTATCACTGTTGCATGACAGCTTTATGAAAATATTTAAGACAAGCTTCAGGTTCTTTAAGTATGTTTGTAATACATGTAATAGAATTGGTACTATAATAGGAATTACCTGTTAATGTTACAGTAACCTTTCTATTTTGTTAAATATGCTCCTGGATGTTACTTTTTCCCCCTTCTCCACTGTGGAACTAACTGGAAACTGAGAAATTAAGTAAGACATTTATCTTTTAAGCCTTTCAACTTTGATTAATGTGACAGGTGAAAAGGGAGAAATTTTTGCAAAAGTTTCTATGTCCTGAAAGGTGATCCGTTTTCTATGTGATTTGGGTTGTAATTAGAAACAAGAGTTCTTTAAGGGGAGAGTGAGCTTAATGGGTACTACTCTTGATTAAAAGGGCAAATCTGATGTCAGTACAAGTTTTGCTTCCTAAGTGTCTCGGCTTCCTTATCCAGAGATCTTTTTCCTTTTTTTGTTTTGTTTTGTTTGTTTGTTTGTTTTTGTTCCCCTCTCCCAACCCTCCCATTTGAGCTTTTTAGAACCTTGTGTAAGAAGTTGCTTTTTACCTCCATCCTAATCATTGAGAGTACAGTCCAGGCAGAGGTAAATTGCTAACGTGATCATCAGAGGAGTGAAAAGCCCTCAAGCTGTGTAGATGACCATGCTGGTTTTACTGACCAGCTGTTACTATATCCGTCTTAATTCACAAGCTGTGTTTTTTTGCAAGGTCTGTTGTAACAATCTTGTGTAAAAAATTTTCCAGTAAGTTTTCCTATAGTTTCACTGTAGATTGTTGTTGTAATACTAGTGTTGCCTTTCTTCATTTTAATTGTTTCTGTGGACAAATTTCTCTGTGATCTAAACCTCAAGTACTTGTAAACTTCATTACATGTCTCTGTGTTAGGAAGAAAGTGTCCAGTGGTAGGGCAAGAGGAATTTTCTCAAAAGGTCAGGAAATATACCGTTATTCCTCATGGCATGTCAATCTATCACCTTATAAACCAGACAGCAGTGGAGAAACTTTGAGGAAGGACCTGTCTTGTACATTTCGTGTATCTTTATTCATTTTTATTCATTTACTGAGCAAGAAACAAAGCTAGAATATGACTTCCATGGCTTTGACTAGACTGCGAAGACCTTTTTATGCCAGAGTGTTTATTGTGATTCCTTTAACCATCAGAAATTTCTTTCCCTTTATTTCCCTCACCTAATTCCTTTCATTACATTTCTGATATTTCTCTTCTCTAAGGCTTCTAAGTTGAGTGATATTTACACTAGACTAGTGAAAAATAAACCTTTAATGCAAGATTTGATACTAGATAAATAAACTGGCTTTCCTTAGGAATGGCGGGTAGTTTAAATTAGATATTGCCGTATTGTAAGTAGATGTGTTGATGCCTTTTGCCTCGATCACTCTTGTTTAAAACAAGGTATTTTTGCTAGCTTGCAAAAATCTGATTTTGATGGAGTTGGAATTACTGTGATATGCCCACCCACCTCTATTCTCCATGTAGGTAGATATGGAAAAGTTCAGTTCTGTTTGAGTAAGTTTTGTAATACGTAAGTAAAGAAAACTGTTCATTACTGTACATCAAGAATTGCTTGCCTTATGTATCTTAGGAATAATCAAGGCTGCGTTTCTTAACTGAAAAATTGGAAGCAAAACTGAGATACTGAGAAAGAAAGTAAAGTTGAGATTTTTTTCTTTACCAGTACTAGTTTAGAAGTTAGAAGCTCAGCATAAACTGCTTTTCTCCACACTCCAGTATAGATGGAGACAGATTTTAAAACGGTTTGTTGTTCTGATGTTGTGTTTGAGTTGCCCTTTTAAGGTGGCCACCTTTTTCCGTCAGGAAAGCTGTTTACCCTAGATGCTCTGTATAGATCAAATATTTTTAGATGACTCAAGTTATGTGTAGTTTTTCTGGGTTAGATTAATTTATGCAGTAGACCAACACGGAGATTATAGATGTTTTGTACAAGTGGAGGTAGAAATAACTTTTATTTTTTTTGTGAATTAAGACTGTAATAAAGTATAGAACCTGCATGCTTATAGACTATTTTAGACATTGCAATGAAGCATGATACTTTATGAGGAAAAAATAAAAGCCTGATATGTCACATTCTGTATTTAGCTGACTTTTCTCTAAAACCTATTATTCCAAAGATCTACTGAGGCATGGAAGTTAAAACTCTGTTTGTATGTTCTTCCACTAGGTGTAAGATTTTTCACTAAGGTAAACTTTTAAAGTTACACTCTGCAGGGACATTTCAAGATTGGTATTTCTTTTCTATCTTTTACTCTGGATACGATTATTGGTAAATTGGTACTCTTTTATGACAACATCCGTGTTGGAGAAGATGCATTGTATACTTCTGATTTTCTGGTTTTTTTTTTCCCTAATTATTTAATAATTTACATATTTAAATGTGGAATGTTGCATCCTATTTTCTGTGTGGTGTAGAATTGATAGAAGAGTATTGCTTGAAATTCTTGGAAATTTGTGGGGTACTTCAGTGGGCTTTACGTTGGACCTTGAAAACGAAGTTTTATTCAGCACATGCAGTTGATAGGAAAGTCTCTCATTAAACCCCCCCTCCCCACACTGTTACAGTACTTTCTCTGAAGTATGTTTATGCATATCTATTTTGGCAAGAATTCTGTTCTTGTAGTATTGCTGCAATATCTGCAGACCTGGTGTTGCTTTCTCCAGGGAGATACACAATGACATTTTCAGTGCCATATAATTAAGGGAAGTGTAACTGTATAACTGTGAGTTGCTCTCCTATTGCTCAGCTAACTACATCCACTCTTTTACAATAGTTTCAGGGAGAACTTTCAAAAGCTGTTGATCGGAGTAACAAATTGCGAGATCAGATGTAAATTCTACAGAAAATAAGGCAATGAAAACAGATAATGAGGGGAAAATGACAAAAATAAGGAGTAAGATGCATGCCTATCCAGGTATAGGTAGAGCTGTTCAGCGAAAACAAGGAAAAGTTGGAGATAAATTAAGCAAGCAAAACAGATATTCATATGACATATAAAATGTCATATTTGTTTATTTAGGAATGCTGAGATTATTTTTTTTTTAAAGTTGCTACTCTGTATATGAATAAAAAATTGGAGTCTTGTGACTTTGCACCACAGCTGTTTACTTTCGAGCCCGGAGGGAAAGAGTATGGCACAGTATGTGCGGATGCCTGTGCGGAGACAAAGGTTGGGACTTCCCCAAATGCTTAAAAACACCGAGGAGATGGATATGATCACTATTTGCAGCATGTTTTCCAAAACGAATCATATTTCATGCTAATCAAAAAAATATATTTTTTTCATACATAGCCTTACGTGAGAGGCAATGACAGTTCAAAGGAAAAATGTTCTGACTGTAGGATCCTACCTGAAATACTTTGTAGTGAAGTGAAGCATGACACTTGAAAGGGTTTTTGGTGACTCATCAACACCTGAAACTTCTGGACATTCTTTATTTGTCAGCCAAAAAGAAGAGGCAGCTCTCCCTGAGTGTAACTAAGTTCTCATAGAAACATACATAGATTGAATTTGTTCCTCCTAGCTTGTCAAAACGTATTTTATTATGCACTATGAGAACCTGTCCTCACTTTAGGCCGCAGGATAGATTCAGGAAAATACTCTAGAAATAAGAGTCAGAACTAGATGATTTTGTATGAACGGTCTGCGTAAAATGCCTTTTAAAAATTATTTAAATGCATTTAATGGAAGCTCTATTTAATTTAATATTTGATGAAATAGAGCAAGGAAAGAAATTTTGAGCAGTTGGGAATAACTAAGTGCTGGTGGGAATTAAAAATGTTGCTCTGCTTTGTGCAGAGGAATTAGGGTAATTATCATTTACTCTTTACATTTAAAAGATTATCATTTAGTTAGAATTCCAAAGAATAACTGGTAGCATACACTGGAAGAAAATTTTAGAGTTTAAATTGTTTCCTCTTTAATATTCCTTCAGGTAGGTCAGGCACCTTCCATTATTTTCGGTGTTCCAGCAACTTTTTAGGAAAGTTCTACTGCAAGTTAACACCAGAAAGTGTTAAGTCTGTATGAAGTTCAGTTGCAGTTGATACTTCTGTGTTACAGCCAGCTTGCATTTTGATGCTGTTGGAATATCACTTGTTGAGAACAAGTATAGAACAGATTCTAAGTAGGTTTAGTCCCATCTTCCTGTTCTTTCCAGAGAAGTTGAAAAACATGCTGTATTTATCAGGAGTATTTCTTTCAGAACTCGTGTTTATTTTTTTAAAAAAACATCCAGTATTGTTTCATAGTAATGTACAAATAATTAAAAATACAATTATTTTCAGAATAGTTAATCCACTCTAATAAGAGAACTGTTCTTGTGTGTATCTGTTGTGTTCTAGAATCCTGCTGCAAAGTAGTTTTGCTCTCGTCTGCCTATTTTGTAGTCAAACTGAATGTAACTTCTGGCCTTAGCCTTATGACTTCACCTTTGTCAACACAGTCTAATGTTAAGTTTGCTAACTTTTGACAAGCCTTCAGCTCTTCTTGCAGTTCATTTTGTCACACAAGGTTCAGGCATTTGTTTTTTTCTTCCAGAAGTGTATTTTGTCCACTGAGTCTAATTATTCTCTAATTCTTTTGAAAGTATTTAACTCTGTTCCGAAGACTTCTGGAAGTAACTTTTATCTAGAATGGTCATACCCTCTTAACAGCAACCTGGAAAATAAAGTTTACTTTGTTAAGATGGGAAGTTTTCCTTTCTTTCTGTATGCTGAACAGAAACTACCTTTGTGCCTTTGTGTATTTCTGTTTTGTCTTCACTACTTTGGATGAAAAACATATCCTGTATCCTCATTACAGCCAGAAGTCTGGGATGGTTACTTTGCTGCTCGTGAAAGCTTTGTTCAAATTAAGCCACTTAGTACCAGTCTTCTTCTTTCTTTCTTTCTTTTCTTTTTTTTTTTTTTTTTTTTTTGCTTTTTCTAGGGAGCCTCTTGTAAAGACAGTATAATTATGCAGAACTGCCGCTAATGACTGGGCTGGTATAAAACTATTAAAGGGCAGCCTCAAATTTCTAAATGATCATAAACAGGACTAATTCCCTAATTATTCCAGACATAATTACTCCTCTGTAGTACAGAGCTAAATTATTTCTCTTCTTTGTAAATGTTTCAACTGTTCTTTCTTATAAAGGACAAAGGGGTTCTGAAATATCTCCAGTTTTATTGACACAGATTAGAAGTTTAATGATGAAGGACATGCAGCATGCCTGTATTGTTTACAATTGTTTCATTATATTGAGATTTTTTGTTAGCACATAATCTTTGTACGCATGCAATGGCTTATTGGTTGAAGTAAGAGCTTGCTGGCATTAGTGGCTGTGCTTACTATTAAATAGGACTATTTACTTTTAGGTAGCAGAATTGAGAGTGCTCCAACCATGTCAGTATAATTTCTTCATGTTGTCTTAAAATACTGCAGAGAAGTTTTCTAGGGAGGAAAAAAACCTCTGAAATTTATGAAATAAATACCTGGAAAAGCGTATCAAACCTGTGCCTCTTTTGAGAAAATTTACAGAAATTTGGGACTTATTACTTTACACTCTTCTCTAAAACATATCCAGATAATCAGTAATGCTAGGATGAACTCAGTATGACTTTTGTATCTCACATCACTGGCCTATTTATTATTCCATATTATTGTAAATGAATGTGAATTTTAAAGGGAAGAACAGATTACTTTTGGCTCTGTGTGGAGGTTTCATTTTCTTCAGAAGTTTGCATCTATTCAAGAAGAAAAAATAATTTTTTTTGAAGAACATGACAAACTCCTATAGAAAGGAAGAAGAACAGTGCTGAATTTCTCTTGAAGTCAGAGAAATGTACGAATGATTTCAGCATGCAGTTTAAAAAATAAATTTTTTTTGATGCCAGAATTTATGGCACATTCAAAGAAGCCTTGAATTCAGGACTGATTGAACAGCCAGTCCACTGATGATCAATTAGGCATTTATGGTATGGAATTCTCTGAAGAGGGAGTTGGTGGTGTATTTATTTATTTATTTAGGTTGTTAGCTCTTTTGTTTGTCAGTTTTTCTTCCCAGTAGCTTTTGTATGTATATTTTTACTACATGGAAACAAGATGTATTTTATATATTAAAAAAATATTACATGGAAAAGGAAGGCACTGTCAAACTTCGGTATCCAAAATCTGTTTTTCTTACGACGAAGGACTGTTCATTTATTACAACGTATACTAGAGTATCAAAACTTCTTGAAATAGAAATGCAAAAGCCACAAAGGCAATTACGCTGACATTTCAAAATAAGAAAAAGTCACATAAGCACAGCAGATTATATTACAAATTTTATCAGCATTGCATCAGTTCTTCGTAAATATTTTACTGTACAAATCAAAATAGTTGGACACTGGTGAAAGTGATATAAGTCAAAAGATGCTATTCATCTCCTATATGGTTAAAATAACTGCAGCTAAAGATAATTAGTTCATTGCTCTATTGACAATTCCCCAATTCATCTATAAAGCATATTCAGGAAGACTGTAGTTTTGGCAGCATACTCGTTGCAAGCTGTGTTAAACTAAGTAATTGGCTCACTGCAATACTAGTCCTATTGTACTTAAGACCCTGCAAATCTTACTTTTTCACTTAGGTGCATGTAAAGTCCCTTTCCTTGGCTATATTATAATGAATACAACAAGCAAATATTTAGAATTATTACATTAGTTGGTAAATGAGCATTAGAGGGTTACATTCTCATCTTGCTTTTAGTCTTTTTCAAAAGCTCAGGCAGCTGCCTCTGTGTATTTGCTTTGTGTGCCAGGCAGAATTGGCAGCTTGAGTGTTTGCAATCAGAATACTTTTTTTTGTCAGACATGGAAATAATAGGGATTGCTAGAATATTCACTGGATAAACTGCTAAGGTTAATGACATTTACTGAAAATGCAAGCTTTATTTGCCGACTCTTGAAGTCTTGAATCCTTTTCAATTTTGCTATACTTGGAACTCTCTGTACTGAAGAAAGTCCCTTTGAGAATGTCAAGCTACTTGGTCTCAAAAAGGGACAGCACGCTCATGGGTTTGATGAGCAGTATCCAGTTGCTGTATATATTTATTTCATACCTCTGGAGAAAATATACATATACATACATCTCGTTGTCTTGTTGCATGTTGGTCAGCTTGATGTGCCACTGTTCTGTATCTGAGAACCATATTATCAAATAAAGCTTAGTAGATATATCTGAAACAGAAAATGAGATTTTGAGAATTGTGTGGTATTTCTATGCAGCACAGTAAGACCTGATTCACTGCAGAGATATGAAAATTCTTCCTTCTTCATTTGACAATGCAGTGGCTATTGTTTTTAATTTTTGTTCTGTCCTGCTGTGAGTTTGTTCCATCAAACTCTACTAAATAAATAAACAAACAAATAAATAAAATCCTGAGCACCATACTGAATCAAATGCTCTGTGCTTAGAAATGTACAGGTGCAACAGTCTGCTTTGGAAAAGTAGCCATCAATTATCGGTACAAACAATCTTACAAGTGCTTTTGAGAAATTTCAGGAATTTTCTTTGGAGTTGTGTTTTGCTTTGCTCTGACTTGCTAAGTTCAGTGGTTTAAACCAGCCTGTTACGTCTTGCAAAACTGTCTGTCTTCCTTCTATACTTTTTTTTTCTCTTTCTAGAAAATCAAAGAAGTTACATTCTTAGAGTTTGTAAAAATGTCCTACATCTGGCCAAATTATGGATCTATTCTAGTGGTTTACAATGATATTCTATGTAACTGTGGGAACAATAACAGGAAAACAACTGTAGTTGTATGTCAGAATAGATGTGAGGGTTGAAGAACCGAAAAAATACTAGTAACATGAGCCTACTGTCTTTTAATTTTACTCACGCCGATGTGTGTTGATATTCTCTCGTCTAAAGGTAGCTGAGGCTGGAGTTGACCACCAGGGGGCAAAACAAACATACATGCTCCCTTTTTATGTTCTTGAAGATCAACTACAATTGCTCAAGTCAATATAACTTGCTTTTACCCTACAGTAATTGAAAACAGTTTTTCAAGACAAATATTTATTTCTGCTGAGGAAGCTTAGTTGTCTTTATTCATCATGTGGCCACAATAATCTGAAAGAACCTTTCTGAAACAGCAAATAATTGCTTTCAGGGAATAATATAAAATGTGAACAAGGTAGTTGTACATCTTACTGTTGGCTGGGTTTCAGTGGCATTTGTAATCAAATCCGTAGCGTTTTACCTATTTCTTACGGAGACTCTTGGTATAGTCACTGTTCAGTAGTTTAAGTTGCTTTCTGTCATACTGTTAATTTTTAACTTGGTTTTCCTTTAAAGAATTTTTTTTTTCTATTTACCGTAATCAAATGATATATGTAATAAGATACCTTTAATGTTGGAATGGAAACTTATAGTGATATACAGTTTTCTGTATACCTAGTATTTACAGTAGGAATTTGTTAACAGTTTACATCCCTGTTTTAGAATAGGTGTCTACATTCTTGTGCATGTTTCTGTTTAAATTTGGGATTCTTGTATGTGGTCAATTTTATTTAATCAAAACTAGAGTATGACCTGGATCAGAGCAGTGAAAATAGACAGATGTTGCAGGGTAGAAGGAAGTGTTTTGACAGGTTCTGTACCGAGTAACCTCTGACAAGCAGAAATTTTGGAATTCTAGTGCTTTCTGCAAAAAAAATGATCAATGTGGTCAATATTCTTATCATACAATTTATATGTCACTACTTGTCAGCGTTTCTGAAATGTTTATCTCTCTTGTGTTTTCTTTGAGATTCATTTGATCTTGTAGAAAAAAATTGAACTGGGCTCATTTAGAGCTGCCATTTTTTATAATGAAACCACTAAATAGTTGAAAAATGATCCTGTCAGTAAACTAAGTATTAGGCAACTTAAACTGGATGTGTTTGATAGGCTATGTAATGTAACATAATAATGTTTTCATTCTGTCTGGTGGAAGGAGATGATGAACTTTTACATTGGAGGCTCAGAATTTTATTTTGAACGATATATACATGTACCTACTAATGAGTCTTGTAAGACCATTTTTTGACCAATACCTTTGTAATTTAGGTTTGGCAGTAAAATTAGAAGACCTTGAAAGTCTGATAATTTAAAGCAGATCGAATGCAAGTTTGGAAAATTACACGCAATGCATTTATTACTGGTTTTTGTTGGTGCTGGTGGTGGTGGTGGTTTTTTTTTTGTTTTTTTTTGTTTTTGTTTGTTTTTGGTGGGAATTTGATACTTTTTCACAGTATCTTTACCATATCCTTTAAGTTTCACAAAGCTTTTGTTTTGAAAGTTTGAGCAGGCTAGATGAATGTGTCATTGTGTGGAGATGCAGCCCTGAGTCATTAAAAGAATGACCCAACTTGGTATCGTCTGCAAACGTACTGGGGATTGAGTGCACCCTCAGTAAGTTTGTAGATAACACCAAGTTGGGAAGGAGTGTTGATCCCCCAGAGGGGAGAAAGACTCTACAGAGGGACCTGGATAGACTAGATTGATGGGCCAAGGTAAACTGTATGAGTTTCAATAGGACCAAGTGTCGGATCCTGCATTTTGGTCACAACAACCCCAGGCAACCCTGCAGGCTTGGGGAGGAGCTGAGAGCTGCCTGACAGAAAGGATCCTTGGTGTACTGATGGATAGTTGGCTGAATATGAGCCATCAGTGTGCCCAGGAGGCCAAGAAGGCCATTGGTATCTTGGCTTGTATCAGGAATGATGTGATGAGCAGGACTAGGGAAGTAATCCTGCTCCTGTACGTGGCACTGGTGAGGCCTCACCTCGAATGCTGTGTTCAGTTTTGGGCACCTCGGTACAGAAAGGACATTGAGGTGCTGGAGCAGGTTCAAAGAAAGGAAACAAGGCTGGTGAAGGACTTGGGGAATATTCCCTATGAGGAGCGACTGAAGGAGCTGGGGCTGTTTAGTCTGGGGAAAAGGAGGCTAAGGGGAGACCTTATTGCTCTCTTCTGATATCTGAAAGGTGCTTACAGTGAGAGTGGGGCTGGTCTCTTCTCACTGGTGACAGATGACAGGACAAGGGGAAATGGCCTCAAGTTGCACCAGGGTAAGTTTAGATTGGGTATCAGGACAAACTTCTTTACAGAAAGGGTGGTTAAGCACTGGAATAAACTCCCCAGGGAGGTGGTTGAGTCACCATCCCTGGATGTGTTTAAAAACCATTTGGATGTGGTGCTCAGGAACATGACTTAGCGAAGGGTTGTTAGGGTAGTATGGTTAGGTTGTGGTTGTACTTGATGATCTTGAAGGTCTTTTCCAACCTGAGCAATTCTATGATTCTGTGAAGAAATCCAGCAAAGCAAAATGCTAAAATCATTTACAACAGGTAAAATTACAAGCTTCAAGAATTTATTTCACAAAGAAAAGATGTGTATTCTCTTTCTCGTATGTTCAAAACTGACTAAGGCTATTTCAGATGATCTTTTGCATTTCCTTTATTGTGTAACTCAGGAGGTTGATAGGTGTTCTGGAGCAGTGCAGTTTAATGCTGAGGGAAGGAACAATCTCTGATGAGCCTATAGTAGAGGAGGAGGCCCATGAAGCCAGTAAGCAGAGGAAAAAAAAAAAGCTGTATTGTGTAACATTTATAGATTAGCTGCATTGCATCTTGTATGACAGAAATCTAATCAATAAGTGTTATTATTCAAGATTTAGTTACTGTTTAAGAAGTAGAATACTACTCAGTCATTTATTTTCCATTTTTTTTCTTGTGAAAGTCTGTCTGTTCACCTGCATGTAAGTTAGAAGGTGAAGTTATCTTACAGAGGCTTATCTAAGCATGGTGCCTTCACAATTATAAACAGCTAAAGTCTACCATACTGCTCTTTCACCCCCCCTCCTCAACAGAACAGAGGGAGAAAATGTGATGAGGAAAGGTTGACAGATTGAAATGAGGGCAGAAAGGTCCACCACTAGTTACCGTTTCAAGCAAAGATGGCTTGGTGTGGGAAGGTAAGTGTGATTAATTACCTACTGCTATTAACAGTGAGAAACTAGCCGCAAATTAAAAACACCTTACCCCAACCACCCTCTTCACAGAATCACACAGTCAGGGAATTGCAGTGGTTGAAGGGACCTCAGGAACTCAAGTTCAATCCCTCTGCTGAAGCAGCTTCCCTACAGCAGGTTGCACAGGTAGGTGTCCGGACAGATCTTGTGTATCTCCGTAGAAGAAGACTCCACAATGTCTCTGGGAAACCTGTTCCAGTGCTTTGTCAGCCTTACTGTGAAGAAGTTTTTCTGCATGTTTGTATGGAACTTCCTATACTCAAGTTTTAGACCATTGTTCCTTGTCCTACCACTATGCACCACCGAGAAGAGCCTCGCGTCATGCATTTGCCTCTTGCCTCCCTCTAGATACTTATCAACATTAATCAGATCTCCCTTCAGTCTTCTTTTCCTGGGCTGAACAGACCTAGGTTACTCAGACTTTCCTCTTATGGGAGATGCTCCAAGCCCTTAATCATCTTTGTGGCCTCTGCTGGACTCCTTCTAGGACGTCCCTGTGTTTTCTGAACAGGGAAGCCCAGAACTAGACACAGTACTCTAACTGTGGTCTTGCCAGGGCAGAGTAGAGGGGCAAGATCACCTCCCTTGACTTGCTGGCCATGCTTCTTACGATGCAACCCAGGATATGGTTGGCTTTCTGGGCTACGAGGACACATTGCTGGCTCACATTCAACTTGTCATCCACCAGTACTCCCAAGTTCTTTTCAGCAGGGTTGTGTTCAATCCTTACATTCCCCAGCTTGTATTGATAGTGGAGGTTGCTGCAACTCATGTGCAAGACCTTGCACTTGGATTTGTTGAACCTCATGAGAGTCTCCTGGACTTGCTGTTTGAGCCTGTATAGATCTCTCTGGATGGCATCCTGTCTGTCAGACATTTTGTCTGCACCACAGTTTAGTGTCATCTGCAGACTTGATCAAGTTGCACGCAGTCCCACTGCCAGTGTCACTGATGAAGATAATAAAGTAGACTGATTTCCAGTACTGACCCATGAGGGACACCACTTGTAATCGATCTCCATCTGAACATTGAGACATTGACCACCACTCTCTTGGCATGATCTTGCAACCAATTCCTCATCCATCAAACATTCTACCCATCAAAGCCATCTCTTTCCAATTCTAAAAGAAGAATGTTGTGGAAGACCATGTCAGAGGCCATATTGATGACATCAGTGGCTCTGATGCAGTTATACCAACATAGAAGGCCACTAGGTTGGTCAGGCAAGACTTGCCCTTGGTGAAGCCATGCTGGTTGTCTCTTATCACCTCCCAGTCTTCCATGTGCTTTAGCATAGCTTCCAGGAGGATCTGATCCATTCTTTTCCTGGGTCATCCTTTCTCTCCTTAAACAGCGGGTGGGGTATTGTCTTTTTTCCAGTCACAGGGACTTCACCTGACTGCCATGACTTTTCAAGTATCATTGAGAGTGGCTTGGTGACTGCATCAGCCCATTCCCTCAGGATTCTGGGATGCATCTCGCTCGGACCCATAGACTTCAGGTTCCTCGGGTGATCACAAACCTGATCTTCGCTTACAGCAGGAGGAACATTGCTCTCCCAATCCCCACCTTTTGATCCATCTTCTCAACAGATGTGTGAAGAGCAGTTGCTTGTGAAGACTGAGGCAAGAAAAGTTGAGTCCCTCAGCCTTCTCCTTGTCCACTGTTAACAGCCAGCCTGTATTGTTCACTATGTGTGTGGGGAAGGGTGGGGATAACACCTTCTTGGACTTTCTAGTTGGTGTACTTGAAGTCATTCTTTGCACCCTCTTGCCAAGTCCAGTTCCAGTCATGACGTGGCTTTCCTGACTCTACCCCTACATAACCTAGCAGCATCCGAGGGTACTGGGATGTCTTACTCCTCCTTGTACTCTGTCTGGGAGGAGTACCCTGTCCATGCTTCCACTGCTTGTGCATTTTCTTCTTGCTCTCCAGTTTGACGAGCAGGTTTTAGTTCAACTGTGCTGATCTCTTTCCTTCCTTTCCTGACTTCCTCCACTTGGGGATGGGGAGGTCTTGTGCCCTAAGGAAAGCTTCCTTTAAGATCTGTCAGCTCTGCTCCACTCCCTTGTCCTTGAGGACATTTTCCCAGTGATTCTGTCCCTGTAGTGGGGCTATCTATTGCTGGGCTCAAGAAGTTTATCCTCAGTGCATTCCAGGAGCTTCCTGTATTGCCTTATAGCCTGCTCTACTACTTTTCTAGCAGATGTCAGGATGGTTGAAGCTCCCCAGCAGGACGAGAGTCTGTGATTGTCCTGCCTCCTGTAGCTGGAGGAAGAAGGCTTCTTCAACAGGCTCTGCTTGATCAGGCAGCCTTTAGTGAAACCAACCACAAGGTTTCCTTTGTTGCCTCAGTCTCTAACTCTCACCCTTAGGCTTTTGCCTTGCTTGTGGTCTTTCTTCAGGGGCAGCTCTTCATACATTATCTGTTTCTTGATTTTGAAGGCAAGGCCTCCTCCACTCCTGCCTTGCCTATCCCTTCTGAACAGCTTGCAGATTTCAATGACAAAACTCCAGTCATGGGAGTCATCCCACCCAGTTTCAAATTTGGCAGCTATGTCATGGTTTTCTAGTAGCACGATGTCTTCTAACTGCTCATTTGTTTTCCAACCTGTGTGTGTTGGTGTAGAGCCACTTCAGCTGGGCAGCTGGCCTTATTGCCTTCTTGCAGGATAACTCATTAATTCCTTTTAAGCTTCCCTGTTGCCTTCTTCTGCTGCCCCAGTGGTAAATGGCAGTGGTAAATGTTCTGTTCACACATCATCAGAAGAATTGACATAGATGTCTTTCCCTTCTCTGCTCTTTCTGTTCCAAATAAGAGTTCACACTGCAACTGGATGAGGTAAATGACTGTTCAAGGATGGAACGGGGTGGGGTGGGGGTAAAAAGAGGAAAGCTTTTCAGTAATCTAATTCCTTATGATATTACTCTAGTTTATAACAAATCAAAACTGCCTTGAATGTAATGTTGACAACTTGACCCTCAGTGACTTAGGATGTGTATTTTCTCTCTGTGGTAAAAATGTTTTAAAAACATGATATTTTCAGATAATTCTGGACTATTTAGTCTTCTGTCATTATGAACATATGTTTATGTGACACGGCATTTCTTCTGAAGGTAATTTTGTTTGTTTAACAAGCTGTCTTGTGTTCAGTGTTATTATGGTGATACACAATTAGTGAATTATAGACTGCACCTTAATGAATAATTATTATGGGGAAAAGAGTCTTCATCCAATTCACAACTGTCTTTTGCTTCTTAATGGATTCAAATTAGCAGTTATACGTGTTCAGCTGTTGTCTCTCTACAGTCTTCCAAGTGGATCATTTTACATAAAATCTTGTTGGCTCTAAAAGATCAAATAGGGGATTTAAAGTTTCAGGTCTTACATAAGAAAAAAAATCCCATCACTGATGGACAAGCATACAGAGGGTTGCCTATTACATTTACAGTGCTGGCTATTGGCAGACTGTTTTGCAATTCTTCTACTCCAATCTGGACTTCTTCAGGAGTCACTTGCAAAATCTGATCTTCTAATAAAGTGCAATTGCACCCGGTACTTCTGCAGAATAGTAGCTAACGTATCTATAGCGATGTCTTTGGCAAATTTTCTCTAAAAGTAGCAGAGTTGAGCGAAGAAGAAAGATTAATTTTGTATCCAACCTTATTCTTGTCTGTCAAAGAAAGATATTCAATCCTTGTATCAAAGATTATGTCTGTATGTGATGTTTAGATTCTCATCAGATTGCTTGCAAGCTTTTGTATTGTGGTTTGTTCTTTCAGAATTTTCTTCATCTTATAACCAAATTGTTATGAGTTATAAGAGGAATCAGATAAGAGACATTAAATAAGGTAAAGTATATGACTTATGTACGTCATATTAAAGTGCTGTGGAAACATAGCAGTACAAGACATCAGTTTTGAAAAATGTCTTTACTTGATGTTCATTGCATTCACATTATAAAACTGCTTACTTGTGTATATTTAAGAAGAAAGATATGTTAGGCAAATAATAGATGACTGCAGTTAAGATATTTGTCTGTTAAGATATGAGTACAACTCAGCTAAGCACAGATACCTAGTTTCAGTTCAGTTGCTGTAAATTATTCTGCTCTACCTGACAGTGCAGGAGTAGAGATTTCCCCTTAGATGCTGTCGTATGTGACAGCCCTATGCAGATGCGTGGGATCTCCCTGGTAACACAATGTTTAGGCAGCTACATCCCACCTCAAGTGCTAATATGAACTTTGTAATAAGGGAAGCGACAGAAGAGAAGTTTGAAAAGCAAATTTTAAATTGCAGTGGGAAATCTGAATATCATTTGTGCTTCTGTATCTAATGCCAAGTGGACAGATTGAATTAAAAATATGTCATCGTTAGTACTTTTTCCTTAAAACATTCTGCCTGATTAGAAATTTCTTATATTTTAGGATACTGTTAACTAATAGTCTGTGGCTCAACTTATAACCTTCATTGATCTGTTATTGAGTTTACAGAAGCATTTAATCGCTATCAGTCAAAGGTTTTTCTTCTTCCACAGTCCTCAAAATTAGCTCCTGGTATCAATGGTATGAAACAAATTATGAATCTTGTGTTACTGATTTGCTTATGGAATTTCTTCTGTTTTATCAACCGACTCCTGCATGTCAAGCCTGCTAGTTCTGTTGCTTTTCATTACAAATGGACAAGTTATATTGAGACCTCTATCCTACAATGTCATCTCCCTCTTCTTATATATTCATTGATAGCTATCCTGTTTGAATAGAACAGCACTTCTTGTTCATAGGTTCATGGCTTTGAATGTGACTTGATTGAACTAGACACTGTCTGTTTGCACCCAGCTTACACAACCTCCATGTCTGTAGGTGTGCATGACTGACTTGTCTTCTACATTAGTTCTTTCTTAATCTTGCTTCAGCTTTTTGTTTTACTTGTTTATAGATATTGAAAAGACAATAATTGTCTATGGCCAAGAGCACAATATCCGTAACATCTTACAAAGAAATAAATTGGATGGCTTTCTGAATGTAATTCTGTTTCTATATCAGTACTTTGTTGTTTGCTGTCTCACTTTTGTTCTATCTAGTACCTCAATTAAGTTTGTTTCTCACATCATATACATTGTAATAATTTAGATGTATGAAAAATGTGGAAATGATACATAAGTCAAGCCAAATGTTTAACTATCTCAACAGCTTATGACAAAAGGTTGATAATTATAACATCTAGAACAGCAGATGCATGCACAGAAGTAGGTAAAGTTCCTTGAAATAGCTTTTCCATACTCTGATTCATAATTGTTTTTAAAAATATTAATTTTAAAAAGTTCGTATTGTTGTGGTAACTTTCCTATATTCGTATATCATAAATATAGCAGCTTTTATGAACACTTAAAAAAAAAAAGTGGGTTGTAGTAGATTGGACTGGATGTAGTTTGCTCTTCTACTTAGGTTATTTAAAAGTCTCTTCTGTACTTTCTCTTGGTGTCAGACCTTTTTGAATTGATGTATTGCTGCTACAGCGATCAGGATAGACATATGCAGTACATTAGGTTAAAAAGCAAAATGAATTTCTGTAGAAGTACATTCTACACTGATCTTGTCCATTATACTCAAAGGTGTATTTCACCTTTTCCTTTCATCACAATAATTTGAGCTGAAATTTTAAACACTGTTCCATGTTTCTAAGTGTTTTACTTTGGCTGAATGCTCTTTGTTCTCTCCACAGTTTCCTGGCCTTCAAAAAAAAAAAAAAAAAAAAAAAAAATTTCTGATAATGTAGGGAACAGTGAATTCAGAAGGGAAAAAAATACAAAAAAATGCCCGACGACTTAATTAAACTAAAATTTTGGTAGTTAAATGGCCTATTAAATTCAATGTAAAAGAGCCTAAAACAATGAATTTATTAACAAAACCTTAGCAAATATAATGGGCCCTTCAAATGGTGAGCTGAAGAAGTATTTTGGAATAATGGTGGATAGAATTCCTTAAACTTAGGAATGATACGCTGTCTCTTCAGTTTTGTAATATACTGGATATGTATATGAAAAAAAAAAATTAAGTTTGGAGTGATCATCTGTGTCATACAACATGAGTATTCTACACTTTTGTACCTTTATTTTTCTTTCTGAGGAATAACGTTAAGCAAAAACTTGTAGTTTTCAGTAACTCCAGGGTTATCCAGAGGGTAAGTACATGAGGCTTAATTTTGGAATGCAGTCTTCATGTGCTTTGAAATTATACCTTGTTTAGGTTTGCTACAGAGGTAGTTGAAGCTGGTATTACAGAACTGCTTCATAGATACCAAGGGGAGGGGAAAAAGAGGATATTATTTGGGAAGTGGGGATGGCAAAAAGAACGTGCAGGCAAATACTAGAGTTTTGAGACTACCTGATGCTGTGTGAACAGTGTTCATCAATGCCTAAGACATTGATGTGTTATCAGTGCGATTTCAGTCACAAACACACCACTACGCAGATTGCTACGAAGAAAATAAACTTTACCTGATGTAGTGCTTGATCTAGTGGTAGGCGATCCTGCTTGCAGCAGGGCACTTGAAACTGGATGATCATCTAGGTCCCTTCCAAGTGGGACCATTTTATGGTTCTTTGATCCATGTTCTAGATTCAGTCTTGTCTTCTTCCTTGTTTCTTCCATGTTTGCTTCCACAACTATGCTGATACGAAACCTTCTACAAGAGACAAGACCTTCATTCTGTCTGTAACAGCACTTTTTAAACTTTGATTTGCTGCTGTAGTCATACACTGTTCTTAAATGACTGAAGTCAAAGATTGCTTTTTTCAGGCTCCAGTTTAGCTTCTAATTTAGAAGAATTAGATGATGAATTAGTGCTGAATTGTTCTGCTGTGTATGTATTCCTCTCTTAAAAGGACAGTTACCCATTTCATCAGTGTTAGCTGAGGTGTGAATGCTTTCAGTCCTCTGTTTTACTCAGTTTGCGTTACTGGTTTTTTTTTGTTCTTTTAGTAAATGTTCTCTATATTTTTTTGACCAGGACAGCTGGGATCAAGGCAGGTAGCTTATTTCACATTGTATATACTTAAATAAATTAGTAAAACTTGTTTTTGATGAGCTTAATTGTAGTGTAATCTTTTAAAAAATGTTATTGTCCTTTTCCTAATGCGAAATAAGTGCTTGGATTTGGCAAACTGGTGAAATGAAAATGTCTGAGTCATGTTTTGAATTCCAGTGTGTCAAGATACGTAAAAAAAACATTGTGAAATAGTGTTATTTCTATATGGAAGCTTGCTGAATACTTGAAGATGTTGAATTGAGAATGGTTGACTAAACTCTTCAAGACGTTCTGAAATTGTGCTGTTGGATAAGATGTGGAAGTTTTTTCCTTTTTTTTTTTTTTTGAAAATTAAGATATAATCACACCACATCTACAGTCAGATTTCAGTGCTCTTTACTGCACAGCAGAGTAGGAGGAAACTTCAAATTATTTCCTGTACTTGGCAGATTCTTACTTTATGTAAACTTTGCCATTATGGAACTTAAGCTATGAAACTTTCACCGTGAGGAATGGCATGTTGCAGAGTCGTGTGTCTGTCCAGGTTCGGGAATTCATCCTTGTCGTGTACTTACCTGTTAAGGTTACTGTATACTCTGGTTCTCTTGTCAGGAATGCAATCCTAGTAAAACTGCAATATTGGAGACTTCATTCTTTTCATTGTCAGCTGTGATTTATTTATTTATGTATTTGTTTATTTTGATGCTGTGTATTCATAATTCTAGTTTCAGTTGCTGTTTGTCAGTGAACTGAAAACACTGGAGACTCAAGGCTTTTGTTTATAACTGTGACTGCAATACAATGCTGTTGAAATTACATTTGAGCATTCTCTTGTATTTATGCTCTTCTTTCTGTTGGTTATAACCTTGTGGCATAATTCCACTGAATGGAGAAGAGAGGGAAATAGAATAGAACTGCTTATTCCTGTGAAAAAAGTTTCAGTTCATTTTGTTGAACAGTGTTTTGTTTTTTTTTTTCCTGCAAGTAGTCCAGTTCAGATGATGAATTACAGAACATAGCCATTACTATCTCCTGCATTACACATGTTCATTGAATTGTTATGAAAGTAGCTTGTCTCAAAGCTACGATGTTTTTAAAAAGTAACCATAGATACTGATTTCATTTTCTTTCCTTAAAAAAAAAAAAAAAAGTCAACAACAAGAAACTGTTTGACAAGGAAGATGTTAGTCTTTCAAGGACAGAGCAAAACTAGTATTCAACAGTCCCTCGTAAAAAACAATGTGATGCTGAAGAGAAAAGTTTTACTTTTTTTTTTTCTCTCTGTTTCTTTTGTTGATCAGTAGTCCTGCACTGAGAAAAAGAAAAGTAAAAGCTTCTCAACTGTGATTTTTGTATTGGGCAGGTTTCTTCCAAAAGAAATAAATTAAGACTGCTAGAAAAATTTTATGTTAATTTGCATCTTAGAAGCTGACAAGAAAAAGAAAGAACGTCAAATTATATGTTAGCAACTATTAAAAAGCAGTAGAAAATAAATTGAAAGACATAGTTCCTGTATAATTCTATGTGGTACCTTGTTCATATTGTCACTCTTCTTCTTCACTCTCATCGAGCTATAGTAGAAAGAGAAGAAATACTAAGAACAGAAAAATTAGTAGCCCCCTGTATGAAAAAAGGTGGATTCTCAAAAGAAGCCGCTTAGTATTTTAGGACTCTTCATCTGAAGGAAGAAACAGTGAAGAATTGTTATTGGTCTGCTTTTTTGAGTGTCTAGCTGTCCATGTAGCTATCTGTTCTTGGGTCTGGTTGGAGATGGAGCCAGAAAAATATGATTTTATAAGGATGTCTTTTTGAAGTTTATTGTTACAGTCTTTGTTTTATAACAACCATCATCCTCTGTAGAAACATGATCAGTTTCCAGTGCAAAGCATGCACATTTTGCCCTTGTAAGAACTGCATTGCCAGAGGACGTTTGACCGAAGGCCCACAACTGTCGGATATGACAGTAAGCTGAATTTACAAAATCCTTGTTGGATTGCAGAAAGGAACTCAGCGCATGGAGTGTTGTGAGTTTTTATTTAGCAATCATTCCAGTGATAGGAAATAAAATGTAACCTTTGTTGTGGCTGTGAACATTCCAGAATTGGTGGCTTATATTTAAAAATAATTACATAAAAGACTCTTAAGATTGTCAAGTACAAGCATCATCTGCCTCTACCATGTTCACCACTGCAACATGTCTATAAAAGCCACATCCACATCTCTTAAATAACTCCAGGGATGGGGTCGTCACTCTTTCTATGAAGAAGTTCTTCCTGACAGCTAATCTAAACCTCTGCTGTTGTGACTTCAGGCCATTTCCTTGTGTCCTATCACTTTTCACCAGAGAAAAGAGGCTGACACTCTCTTCACTGCAGTGCAGTGAACTACACTTTCAGGTAGTTGTAGAGCCATGGGGTCTCCCTTTAACCTCTTCTTCTCCAAAGTTCTCTCAGCTTCTCCTATTTCTTGCTTTCTAGAAGAAATATGGCTATTATATACAGATATTTAAGTAGTTTTGTTCCTTTTGCTTTGAATAAGTTTGTGCCATATGTCACCATAATTTCTCCTTCTCAAATGTCCTAAGAGGATTTTGCAGAAATAATAAGTCTTTAATATTTCTGGGATCTTTATTTGTATCTGTTTTTGGTATATATGAGTGTTGATACTATTCTGTCATATTGGAGATGAATTGGATTTTGCAGAAATAATAAGTCTTTAATAGTTCTGGGATCTTTATTTGTATCTGTTTTTGGTATATATGAGTGTTGATACTATTCTGTCATATTGGAGATGAATTGGAAAGTTTGGTGCCTATTGGGTGATATATTTTTGTTGGTGTTTCTTACTATTTACTTTCTGAAGTATTACTCTTGTGTTATTCTGATCCTTCTCTGGTAAAACTGCAGAAAAGCAGTTCTGAATCAGGCCAGTAGAATTTTAAGCATGTATTTTATGCTTGTTTGTCTCACTGTAGTGCTGCTAGGTAGACTCATGGTAAAAGCATGAGGATTTGATTTGTAGTCCTGATAAGCGACTAGTTTATTGCAGAACTTAAGTAACAGACAGGGAAATACTGAACATTATTTCTAGAGGTTAGTTTTATGGTAGATCAAAATTGACTAAGAAATGCCATCAACATTGCTTCTGCTGCATTGAGCCATCATTTTCTACAAGGATAGTAGTTTTTACTCCTGAAGGCCTGTTTTGTTATGTTCTTTCTAATTGATAGCTGTGAAAACTGTGCTGTTCGTAAGATTCAGAATCAAATATTATGTCAGCATTTCCAGGAAAGGTCATACAAAGAGGACTGACTGAAAAAGCCTGATCCTTTTCCATGTATATAGCTCTTTTCCATGTAGCTCTTTTAGAATCAAAGCAGAGTTAAACAAATATAATGAGTTATCCATAATATTTTTTTTCTCTTGAACATTTAGCATCTCTGTTTATAACTCTGAGGCTGTAGCTGGTTTCTGCTTGAGCAGTCTTCTCAGTTCTGAGTTTTCCTTGGGCAGGGATTTTAGATTTGTACTGGCAGTCAAATGTATGATATGTTATTGCATTTGAAGTGTCATTTTAAATAAAAGTGGCTTAGAAAAATGCTTCATTTCAATAGTGAAAGCAGTATACAATGAAAAGCAGAGAAAGTGTTCTCAGTGATACAAGCATAACCTAACTTTGAAATAATTTTAATAAATCAAATTTTGCTACTCAACGTTTCCTAGAGAATTAAGCTCTAGGTACAGATGGTCTGTGGTAAATAGTATCTGTCCTACTTCTTGTAGTAAAAGATGAGTCATTTTTTTTGTTAAAATTCAGAATAATATGAAAAATGTAACTGAACTTCTGCTGAATGTGTGAAAAGCATCTTGGTATATTTAGTTGTACTTTCATAGTCTCTTTTCCTGCATATATTGAGTGCAATCATTTATATTAATTTTATTCATAATATGAGTAAAGAAGCTAATGGTGAATTCTAGTCCGAAGGTCAGGAAAATCTTTGGAAGACCTTTTATTGGCTTAAGCATAATGGTTTAGAGATACTTAGAGTAATAGTTGTGAGATAAATGTAGAGATTGGTTTATAGGTACTAAAAAAAAAAAAGTACGTTTAATTTGGTCTTCTTCCCCTTTAGCTCAGCTAAGACTTTAAAATAAGCTTCAGTAAAGTCCTACAGAAAATTTTAGAACAGAAAAGACAAAACTGCTTGGAGAGGACGAGCAGTCAGTATAGAGCACTTATAACAGCTCTTAATTCAGAAGCTAACAGAGTGAAAGAAAGACTATGAAAAGGTTGAAGTTCACAAATAGCCTTCTATTTGGAAAGATACCAAAATACATTGCACTGTAGGCTGTACAACTGATACAGATCCCATTCTCAGACAGAATATGGTGAATTTTAGTGCTCAGTAATACAATTCTATTTTAAGGCAAATTGAAGGTACTCACTGTACTTGAAACACAGCGGAATCTCAAGATTACAGAATGTAATTTCCTAATTGGACATCGAAAAAGCTAAGCTTCTATTTTTATATGGAAAAAGTTATTTCAGTTGTAATTATAGCTACCAAGAATTTAGTCAAACAGTCAAGCCTTTGGTATTAAGTCTCATAGAATAAAAAAGGCTTCTAGCAGCACAGCTCTTCCTAATACAGCATTTCTACCCAAGTCCAACACTGACTTTGTGTGTCACGTACTGAAGCATCAGCAGTTTCCTGCAGCAACTGGCATTATCCTTTGTCAGTCATCCTGGCAAGGACCAAATTTCCTCAGTTTGAGATTAAAGGTAATAATAACCTGCCGTAGGACCTGAGGAACTGAGATAACAGAATGCTTTTGTGGATTGGAAAGGACATGTTAGGGTGCAATAAGGTTGTGAAAGTAGGACAACATAATTTCTTTAACTGTTAGATATCCATTTGTATTGCCTGGTGTTTATAGAAATAGTTCTAAGGTGTTACCAGAAATTTTTGTATTCATAGAATCCTTTCTATTAAATATCTTAAGTGTGGGAGTCAAGGAGATATGGCCAACCTCTTTTCAGTGGTCTCTGGGGACTGGACAAGGGGAAATGGCCATAAACTGGAGCATAGGAAGTTCTGCACCAGCATGTGAAAGAGTTTCTTCACAGTAAAGGTGACGGAGCACTGGAACAGGCTGCCCAAGGGAGGTTGTGGATTCTGCTTCTCTGGATATATTCAAGAACTGCCTGAATGCCTACCTTTGCAGCCTGCTGTAGGGAGCCTGCTTTGCAGGGGGGTTGGACTCAATGATCTCTGAAGGTCCCTTCCAAACCCTACAATTCTGTGATTCTGCGATTCTGATTCGGTAATTCTGTGACTTCTGAAGGCCATGTAGCCCAACTTCCCCACAGTAAACAGGGACACCACAGCTACATCAGGCTGCCCAGGACCTTATACAGCCTCACCTTTAAAGTCTCCAGGGACAGGGCATCAACCACATCACTGGGCAGCCTGTTCCAGTGCCTCGCTACCCTCACTGTAGAAGATTGTTCTCCTATATCCAACCTAAATCTACTCACCCTGAGCTTGAAGCCATTTCCCCCTTATTCTGTCAGCACAGACCCTGCTAAAGAGTCTGCCCCCTTCTTTCCTGTAGCTCCCTTTTGGATACTGACAGACTGCTCTGAGGTCACCTCGCAGCCTTCTCTTCTCCAGGCTGAAGAGAGCCTCAGCTCTCTCAGCCTGTCCTCATAGGAGAGGTGTTCCATTCCATGGATCATTTTTGTGGCCCTTCTCTGGACACACTCCCAGCAGGTCCATGTCCCTTGTGTACCGAGGACTCCACATCTGGATGCAGTACTCCAGGTGAGGCTTCACCGGTGCAGAGTAGAGGGGCATGATCACCTCCTGTGTCCTGCTGGTCACGCTTCTTTTGATGCAGCCCAGGATACAGTTGGCTTTCTGGGTTGTGAGGGCACACTACTGGTTCATGTCCAGCTTTCCATCCACCAGTACCCCCAGGTATTTTTTGGCAGGTCTGACCTCAATCCTTTCATCTCACAGTTTGTATTGGTAATGTGATTGCCTTGACCAGATGCAAGACTTCATGCTTGGATTTGTTAAACCTCATGAGGTTCACCTGGGCCCGTTGCTGGAGCCTGTCTAGGTCCCTCTGGGTGGAATCCCATCTCTTGGGTGTGTCAACATCACCCCACTGCTTGGTCTCATCAGCAAACTTGCTGACGGTGCACTCAACCCCCCTGTTGATGTCACTGATGAAAATACTGAAGAGTATTGGCCCCACCACCGGACACCGCTTGTCACCCATCTCCATCCAGACATGGAGCCATTGACCACCACTCTCTGGACTTGATGCTGCAGCCAGTTCTTCATCCGTTGATTAGTCCACTGATCAAATCCGTGTCTTTCCAATTTGGAGAGGAGGATGTTGTGGGGTACCGTGTCAAAGGCCTTACTGAAGTTGAGATAGATGACATCAGTGGCTCTTTCCTTGTCCATTGATGCAGTGACACCACCACAGAAGTCCACTAGGCTGGTTAATTGGTTGTTTACTGGTAAGAACCAAGCTTATTGATAAACCAAGCTTTTCAGTTTTGTGTGAATTAAACTAATCCTTCAATAGAATGAATCAATGAATGGGAGTTACGTATTTGAAAATTCACCAGGTCTCTCCGAAATCAGTTAAAATACTACTGCTGATGTCCTCAAGTTGTAAAGAAACTCTGAAGGCTGTAGAATTCGATGAGTAATTTTTCCAGTTCTACTTGATAATGATTTTGATATAGTAATAGTAAGCAGATTTTTTTATTGATTACAACATAGGACTCACTGGATCCCCCACTGTTTGGTCCTCATTTTTCTACCTCTACTGTACACCTCTTTATTTGTAAGAGAGAGAGTTGCATGTTTCTCATTTCCAGCTCCACCTAAATTAGCATACTTTATATTATGAGGTACATGTCTAGTCTTCTGCTCCTATATATAGCCAGTGTGATTTAATTGTGAATGTTTACACTTAAAGGAAATCAGATTTTTGGAAAAGGGTCTGCAATAAGGGAGAGAAAATAATTTAGGCAGTACTGATTACTTGGTGTAACACCCAAAATTCTTTGGGTGTTTAAAGCTGAAAGTAGAAACTATTGCATTTTATTGGATTAAAATTTGCTAATGGTGGTGCTGTGTTTAACTGACTCCTAGGCATCAAGTTTTAGATAACCATCAAAAGATCTTAGTTTTTACGGAAAATAAATACCGAGAAAGAAGGAAACATAAGATTATCCAAACTGAGGAATGGGGCAGTGTGTCATAAAAATGAAATAAGCAAAATGTGCTTTTTAAATAAAAAATAAAAATGTCAAGGAAAATGAATAGTAACTTCTAATAGAGACTCGGTGATTAGTACAGTAAATTCTGAAAATGTGATAGTGTCCATTTAGTGTTAAGATTCTGCTGAAGCAGTGTTACTAGACAACAGACTTGTCTTTCAGAAGACTGGATGTCAGTCTCAAGTTTATAGTAATTTTTCCATTATCAGTATTATCCTAACAAGGGGAAGGGGATTTTCTTTGCTCACTCCCGGTCTGCTGAGATTTCTCACTGCAGAACTTTGTCCTGTTACACATTCGGAATGTCTGAAATTGGAGAGAATCCATTACAGCTTTCAGGGAACCATTTAGAAATAGGCTCTTTCTTGCTCCTTGTCTTGCTGTTTTATAAGGGATGCACTGTGAAGCATCTTATAGTACAAACAGACAAAGTTGATTGGAGTTTCCCATACAAAGCAGGAACTTCATACCAGTCTGCATGTGAAGGTGTCATATACTATTTCAGAACAATGCAGTCACTAATGGTCTGCAAGAAAGTGGTCAATTAGTTGGCGCTAGAGTTTAATTGCATGTAAGAATAATTTCTTCAAGGAATTCAGCACTTGGTGACATGCTTGCGCATTACGAATCTAATGAAGTACAGATATTTCAAGCTTTATTTTGTGCTTAAAATTTGGGTTTCTCTGCTGAGTTGCCTTTGAACACATTCAATTCTTTTTTTCTTCAGGCTTCATCAGTGAAAGTCAGTACTTTAAGGGGTTGACAGACTATGTTCTTCCAGTGAGAGCTGCATGCTGAGTTATTCTTTTTCTGAATAGCTGCTGTTACTAGCAATGAGACTGAGGCCACAGTCTTTGCTCTTATCAAAAATGACTCTTTGCTCTTATTTTCTTAAGAAACATTGGAAGACAGCCATTTTGGAGAAAGTTCTTCATTAATTTCCCTTGAAGAAGGCTATTCATATGCAGCAGCATTGACAATTAATATGTGGTGATGAAAGATATTAGTTAAAAGTATACAATACTGAAGTGTGTTTTTGTACAATCACCTCTACTCAGTAGAGAGATGAAGAATGAAGTTAAGGGTAGGAGCTGTATTATGCCTATGAAAAGGAGATAACTGAGCAAACAGGAAAAAGAAAATTAAAATAGGATGTTTATAAATAAACAGAGGAACGGGGGGGCCAAAAACGATATCTGGCTGACATGCAGAGGCTGCTTTAGGGTTATTCCAAAGTGCAGCTAGAATTTGGGCTAGATTAGCCGCTATGGAAATGAAAGGGCAGGAGGGGAATCTGCATACATCACGTAACAAAGATTGTAAGCTGCACCTGGAAATACGAGAAAAGAGGAAGCTGGACCTGAGCTCTTTTCTGATATTAGTAAATCTGCTCCTATCATTTGAAAGATCAAATAAGGGCACTGTATCTCAGCTGTTGTATAGTTTCTGCTGATGTGTGTTAGGTGAAGGGTGTTTCCACTTCTTTGTTTCACTGCGACATCCAGGTTTTCTTAGGAAGTAACTAAAAAAAGCTAATTAATGAAATATTTATTTAAAATCTTAGAAGTTTAGAATATAATGTGCAATATATATATCATGGGCAATATTTACTTCATGTGAGGTTTTCTTTTTAGTGTTGTCTGTCATGCCTAGATTAAAAAAAAATAATTGCAAGTGATTAGGATAGCCATACAACCTTAATTTTGCTCAGTGCTGTAATGGTGTATTAGAGAAGAAAACATCTGGAGTTCCTTTCAAATTAATTTTCTTTGACTTGGGATATCATTTGTTTTTCATCAACCTTTGATCTCTGGTTTCACGTGGGTTCAGTTTAAACTTATTGTCTTGTTTATAGATGTGGTATCACCACAGTGCATTCTGTCTGAAACTATTTAAATTTTATTTAATTTCATTTTGGAATGGTTATTGTCAAGGTAAAGAGTAATTAGAATGTACAGTGTTGTCAGTGCTTTTTATTTAATATCTGCAAAGTAGGATAAAGGAAAGACACAAGACAAGTGTTTCTTAAGGGATGAGTAAAAGCAATTAAATGCAAGTCATGCTAGAACTAGTGTTTGAGAAACTGGAAAGCCAGAGAGCTTTTTGAGATAAAGTATCATAATATTATATTAATTTGTTAGCTAACACAGAACTTTTATTGGGAAGAAAATTTGATTAGGCAAAGTTTATAGTAGGGCAGGTAACTAGTGGTATTATGAATTTTGGATTTCATTTTCCCTTTAAATATAAGTTGAATGAACAAATCCAAATCTTACTGATATTTGTTGAAAGACTGGCATGTTCTTAAGGCTGTAGCTGTGAAGTGTGTTTCCTGTGGAGATTAACTAAAGCTGACATTTCTTATTTGGCACAGGGGACATAGTTAAGCTTGCAAATATTTTCCTAAGAAATGAATTCTGGCTGAGTTTTCTTTAAACAAACAAACAGACAAAGACAGGTGTGAAATTCCTTTTTCAGCTGCAGGGTAACTACTTCTTTTCCATGAAGCAGGTTATTTCCAAACTTACCAACCCAAACAATGGAACCCAATTGTGGTGGTGACGTGCAAGGTTAGAATAGTGCTGTAGAATGTATACTGCTCAAATTCAGTTTTCTTAAGCCATGTGTTACATCATTCTTACTGTACTGAATAAGATGCAACTCATGTAGATCTCATGATGATATCTGAGTTTGCTAATTGTTTAGCAAATATAAAACTGGGAACAAATAAAAAATGGGAACTTGTTAATTGTTTCAGTTTTTATGGACTTAAAAGTGATTGCAATCTCACTATTGAGTTGCTTACATGATGCAGTTTTACTTTGTCATAAGTATATAAGATTACTTAATTTTTCAGATTTATCTAAATAGTGATAATCAGTTCCCTTTGGTGTGGAACACTGTACTGCCGTAGTCTCTAAGTCATCTGTGATACAGAATGTAGAAGATGTAGAGCTGACTCTAGTTTCTACTCAGAGCTCTGACTGCTTCAAATACTGGAAAGGCAGTCCATTGAGCTGGTTTTCAGAGGACTGTAGGAGATTATTTGCAGAGAGAAGGAAGGAAAATAGTAGGATTTTTTTCCTTCTTATGCTGCCTGATTGTGTTTACTACTTTGCAGGAAAAGCAAACAAATATTAATCCAGGAGCTTTATGCTTGTATTCCAGGTGTCAGGGTCAGTTCCTAACTTTGTTACAGCATTGTGTACCTTGGAGGCAACCTGTCTTTCTCACTGAGAGCTCAAAAGATCTCAGGGTTTGAGCCAGTGGACTTAATAATACAAATGGGTGGAGGGAGATCTTAATGCTGACTGCAGTTATTGACTGATAAAGCCTTTAGCCCATTTTTCAACCTGTTTAGGGTACTCTTCATTTTCTGTGTCATCTTGGGAAAGTAGCTGTCACTTAGTGCGTATGGTTGTTGCTCACCATGTTAAACATTATTTTATGACTCACTGCAAGGGATGCACTCTTGTTCTGGCCTTTTTCTGGTAATGCCATTCTGCTACTGCAAGAAAAATCTCTTTTCAGCCCACAAGAAAACAGTTATTCATCAACCATTCAAAACTTAGTCTCATGCTACTGAAATGAATGTGCTTTATACGAGTGGTTCTGATTTGGGAAAATAAATGTGTATATCTCAATTCTTTAACTTCATACTAAGAGTAGTACAAGATGTGTTAACTTAACTTGTAATTTCCCCTAACCACCTAAGATAAGAGTTTCTCATTTCTAGTCATTTCTGTCCCACACACTGATGAGGGATGAACCTTAAAAAGAACTAGCCTTTTCCTGTAAGTACAAACAGATAAGATCTACTTGGCTGATGTTTTTGAGGTTAAAACAGCAAAGCTGAGACTTTACTTCCTGCAAAACTCTTTTAAATAAGAGTTCAATTACTGCCAAGTGTCGTTATTACTTTTTGGGGGGTAATTTCTTAGTTCAACTGCTGAGTATTTTCTTTGGACTTCTGGTGTTCCTCATACAAGCTTAGGCAGCCAAAAAATTCCAAAAGTCTTCAGAGCAGTACTTTCAGACATGTACAACAGAGGCATTCATCTGTTTATTTTGCTTTAATGCAAGCCATGTCTTTACAGTTTCTTGTGCTTTTCATTATGCTTGCACATTCTATGTTGTCTTCAGTCTAAATGTTTTGATTAGGAAGAGTGTTCGGATGTTTGAGTAATACCGAACGTAATGACATCTTGTCTTGATTTTAGTGCTGCAGGAGAAAAATAAATTTAAATTTCTAAGTGCTAAACCATTTCAGTCCATCTTTTAAATACTCCTCTTTGAACCTGTTTCTCTGGACTGTAGTTATCAACCCCGTGAGTTGCTGACGGGATTCAGTTGACAAGCAATTGGAGTCATTCAGTTCTTGCAAAACTGGCTTGCTCTTTTGATTTCCTTTCAATGTGGGATCTGTTAATCAATTAAAGCTGGTCAAATGGTCTTTTTCATTCTTTCAGTGGTTGTTTATTGTATCAGCGTGTTCAGTTTGTTTAACTGATATTTCTTTCTTAGTTCTATTGGATAATACTGCATCTTATTCACAGAATGAGATGAAATAACACAGGTTCTTATCATTGGAAATGTTATATTTCAGGTAATTCAATCCATAGGTAAACCTACAAGGAACCACAGATTAGGTTCTGTCAAGGAATATATGATCTTCCCTATGAACAGGTACTGCCAAAACAGTTTTGAGGAAGATTTTGAATTTTTGTTAATGTTTTTTAAGACTTTGGAGTAGCAGCATGCTTGATGTTGTAGCTAAAGCAGTTCAACCTAAAAATGCTCCACTTCAGTGTTCCTATTCTATCTAAACGTGAATTACAAACTGAAGTTTTAGTTAAAGCTATAGAACGGAGATAGTCATACAGTTGTTCTTGCCCTGTTGCCAAATCAGTGTCCTGTTGTCATTGTAGTAGTTGTACTGGAAATTAAGATATTACTTCTAAAATGCACCAGCAAAATTTTATGCACTTAGTGTTCATGCAGATACAGTTAGAGATTATTTCTAAAAACAGCAAAATAGCAGAGGTAAATATTTTAGTAATACTGATCTGTGAATAAAATAGGAATGAGAAAATATTAAATAGCATGTTTTGAAAAAGCAAGTACCAATAAAGCTCAGCATTGTTATTTCTGGTTTCAGCAGTATACATATGCTTCACTGTTAAATAATTAAATGCTTATGTTTAACATACAACTCTCTCAATATTTTATGTATGTGGATGTATATACATGTTAACAATTCTGAGTTGAAGAAAGAAGAGTACACTTACCATTCTGTTATGTCATGCAGTATCTGTTATTCTGGGTTTGTGCCAAATTGGTGGAGCAAAAGACTTTAGTAAGATGTGAAATGGCTGTAGAAGGGATTCACAGAAAATATACCGTTAGCTTAAGCCCTTACCAGCATGTCCTGTGATGGGAGGATGTTTTTCCAGTTACAGATTTTGTAGCTAAATAACTATGTATGTTGAGAAACGCCATGCGTGCTGATAGTTTAGACTGTCATTCCAAATATCTTCCCTCAGTCTTACGGTGAAATTTTGAATGATTCTATCTATTAGTAGTATTCTGTATTTAAGCTATTTTATAATTTCACATGAATGAATAATATTTCCAATATGATGGCCTATTATGTTTGTGCTGTGGCTAGGAGTTAGGAAAATTTGAATATCTACCTGTGGTTTTATGAAAGACTGACCAAAGGCAAAACACAGTTACCTACTTCAGGTCATTCATTCAGACGTGTAAAGTATTTTGTACACTTTATTACTGGCTTTGTAATTTCCCCAGAGCTCAATAACAGGCTTTGTAACAAATGAGCGACAAACTGCTGCATTATATGTAAATACACTCTTCCTGTAGTGGGCAAGGATAGCAATGACATTCCAAGTGAAACTAGTTATCGTGGGCTTCCTCTTACATTTTCAATCGCAACTGTTAAGTTAGCGTCTCTGTCTAAGAAAAGCAGCATTTGCAGACAGTGAAAGGAATGTTTATATTCTGCTCAACTGTAAAGCAGCACATATCTGTTACTCAGAATTAGATTCATGCGATGGTATCAGATCTGTTGTTCCCTTTGGAAGTTCTCAGCCATTTGGGTAGTATGACATATCTGTCTTACTGATTTCCTTATGTAGATGCTGCCTAAATAAGAAGAAAGATAAAAATAATGGTGAGGATACGATGGCTTCTTTGAGGATTGTTCCTTCATATTGAAATGTTTCTTGCTTTACTTAATGACAATTTGAAACTGTGGCATTCAGAGGTTCTAGGTCATGGGACTATTGGTGGGAATATTAGCTCAAAGGTGCTAATGGTGCAAAATGTCTTTCCATGGTATTCGAGAACTCCATTATCTGATCCTCCTGAATTCCTTGTTTTACATGTACAGCTATGCCTGTGAGGAGCAGTTTCTCGTATTTAATTTAAAAATAAATTTGTTTCTTCAGTAACAAGAAGATAATGCACAAAAATAAATGAGGAAAATGGTTCCAGGAAGAGAGAAACAAATACATTAATGAACAAAACCTTCTTTGTATTGTGAATTCTAAGCTCTATTAAAGAGAGAAGCAAAAATAGAAAAGATAATGATACTTCTTAGTTTGTCCTTAAATATGGAACCTTATTTCTTGTAACACTTGGATTCTGTTTACCATCAACTCTTAAGTATGTTACTTATATGCAGAAGCTAATACTACTATTCAGTTACCTTTTGCATCTATAGGTCAACTTTGGGGATGCAGAAGTGGAATGTACTTATTTTGGCAGATAAGGATGTGACCTCAGCCCTAGCATCTCAGGATATGCAGTGGCCTGCAGACAGGGCTTTGTACTTTTACCTCACATTTCACAGGTGCCTAACAGGATGGGGGAAGCACTACCTTTTGATGGGTGAGTTATGTAAAGAAATACAGCATGATACAAACTTTCAGTAAATGCAAACTTGTTGTTTCTTTTTTACCCTCAGTAGAATCTCTGGGACCTGACTGAGTATAGTGTCAGAAGTTAAAAATGATAATGAGGTGCTCAGATATCTCATTTTCTATTAGAGTGATGGGGTGATTTTTTACAGCTACATATTGAAAGATAAAATGATTTTCCTAAAGACTTGGAGAAGGTATTTGTCTCTTAAATAAGATATATCAAAGTCAGTGCCTTTAGAATACCTATGGTAACATTTTTCAATAACTGGAATTAGATAATTTAAGGATTATAATGGTATTTCAACCATCAAAATCTTGTTGCAGTATGTCAGTGATCAAAATTTATTATTATGTATCTGATAATCTAGTGAAATGAGTTTATCTCCCTAAAATTCCCAGTGTACTTGCCGTCATTTCTTTTTTTCTTTTTTTCTTTTCTGTTTATTAAAAAATACCTTCTTAATCTTTTATCTAACATAGAATTCTGTTCTTATGCATCTTATAAACCTATTGCCAATAGAATCAGTGAAGCATGTTAATAGCCTCCATCAGAAAATACATCATTTCTGTATTATTAGTTTGCTTGTGTACAAACAATGCCATATAATGGCTGTTGAAGACAATGTGTGTTAAATGTTCATATTGTTTTTCATAGTCAGTTATGACTGCTTTTTCTACACCTTTTGATTTGTATGTAAGTCAGCATCATATATTCATGAAGCTTGCTGATTCATGATATTTTAAAGCTTTTGTATTATTGACGGTGTCTTTACATAGCATAATTGGAAAAGAACCAATAGGGGCAAGAGGGCATAAAGAGGCTTTGAACTTGATGGTTTTACTGATAAGTAAAAATCATAACTCTTGAGAGAGAGTCCCCGTTTTGAATCAGAATGGTTTGCATATATTATGAATAACCTTGAGGTACAACGACAAAATATATATATACAGGTAGGTAGGTCTACACTGAGTATTTCATCTTGAAAGTCAAGTGCCTGGAAATGCATTAAAAGCAAATGTTTTTCATTGATCTTTACAGGGACTGAGGTGAGACTGTTTGGCTTGTAGCTCCCCTGGATCTACCTTCTTACGTTTCATTTTTTAATAAGCTAGATTTTTTTCAGTTTTCTTGAGAACACCCTGATATGGTTCACCATAGATGATAGCCTCACAGTAATGTTGGCCATTTCCTGCAGAACAGTTGGGTCCATTGTTTTCACCCTAAAAGAAGTGATACGAGCTCTCTGTGATTTGTTTATATGGAGAAGATGCTTCTTATTTATTTAATTTTTATGTATAGTAATTTATAGGATATGCGCTTTTAAAGAAATAATGTCTTATAATTTTTATAGGAATCTAGCGGGTTCAGCTTTAGTATTAATTCATTCCTCTTCAAAAAGTTTTCCAGTATTCTCTCTGTATTTGTGAATATAAGCTTTATTGAGCATTTGGTATTTCCTGGCAAATGATTACAAAGCTGTGCTGTTGAAACCTGCTGTTATTAATGCTGATAGTAGCAAATAGACAGCCTCCACAGAAATCTTTCTGAATGAGATCTGTGAAACAGAGTGGGCTGAAAAGTGGTGGCTCTTAGCCCAGCCTCATCAACAGTACTAGAAGTGTGAGGCAAAGAAAAGGGAGCGGGATGCACATTGAGCCCAGGGAAGTTGGTGCCAGAGTTGCTAGAAGCAGTTTCTGATTCTAATTGTGTTGTGCCAGCCCCATGAATACAGGCCTTGCGGGTGGCATGGCCCTCAAGCCTGGAGCAGCAAAGGAAGCTGACAGCAGCCTCCCTGGAGGCTGGCACTGAACAACAAACTAACATCCTTTCACTTGTCATTCCAGTGCTCTACTAGAGGCTATGTGCCAAAAAAAAAAAAAAACAAAAAAAAAGGAAAGGAATTTACAGCAAGACTCAGTCTCACCTAATGGCATTTAGAGTTCATTCCAGAGGAGCAGAGTTGTGGTTGATCATTGTTTTGGAAATAGTTCTCTCATGCTGATTGTTTCATGCATGGGACTGAACTTTAAGATTACCTGTTTCCAAAGTATAAATACTGGATATGAATTGCCACTGCCTTTATCTCTGTCTGAGGTGTTTTGTGCACTGAGCTGCTTCTTTTAGGTAAACTAACAGTGTTTCTCATGGGAGACATAAGCTACAGAAAAAGTGTCACATCTGGCAATAGTCAGCTTTCTATCCCTGTAAAAATCTTAAAAACTCTTTTTTCGTTAAGTCATAGAATCATAGAATGGCCTGGGTTGAAAAGGACCACAACGATCACCTAGTTTCAACCCCTCTGCTGTGGGCAGGGTCGCCAACCACCAGACCAGGCTGCTCAGAGCCACATCCAGCCTGGCCTTGAATGCCTCCAGGGATGGGGCATCCACAGCCTCTCTGGGCAACCTGTTCCAGTGAGTCACCACCCTCTGGGTGAAAAACTTCCTCCTAATATCTAACCTAAATCTCCCCTGTCTCAGTTTAAAACCATTCCCCCTTGTCCTATCATTGTCCATCCTCGTAAACGTTTGTACGTTCCGTTCAAATATGGGAAGGCCACAAAGAGGTCTCCCCAGAGCCTTCTCTTCTCCAAGTTAAACAAGCCCCAAGCCTGGACACAGTATGCCAGATGGGGCCTCACAAGAGCTGAGTAGAGGGGGACAATCACCTCCCTCTCCCTGCTGGCCACCCCTTTTTTAATGCAGCCCAGGATATAGTTGGCCTTCCAGACTGCAAGCACACACTGTTGGCCCATGTCCAGCTTCTCATTCACCAGGACCCCCAAGTCCTTCTCCGCAGGCCTGCTCTCAAGGGCTTCTTCTCCCAGTTTGTATAAATACCTGGGATAAATCCAAGTAATGCATATTTTTTTCTTTAAATGTTGTAGCATAAACCATTATGCTTTATCATTATGACTCTGACTTAGCATAACTCTTAAAAGTGCATAATTTTTAGACATGGCTATTAGCCCCATGATACATAGCTAATATTACTGCAATGTGTATGCTTTAGATAGAGACTTCAATGAATTTCATATAGTTTACAGAAGAGCAGTAAGGATGAATTTTCTATTTAAAATACCTGGATATCTTTATGTAGGTAATGTTGAAAAAGCATTATGGTCATTTTAACAAATCTGTGACTTTATTCTATATCGCTTCAGTACCTTCAGGCCCTTGAATGTGTCCAGGACAAACCTAAGAAAGTCCCTGAAGAAAATAATAAGTTAGATTCTTTTCTGAGAGGTTTCTTTTCTCATTTATTCAAGGTTTAAGGATTGGCTAGATACTGTAACACTATTTACCCTTCACTATCAACTGTATATTTGTTCATCCAGTTTCTAATCCTATTCTTATATTAAAATAATGAAAAAATGAGGCTTTGTAAATTCATATTACTCCTTTGATGATATCCTAAAGAGGATATTGAACATTTTAATAGTCAACATTTTATTTACTGAAGGTCAGGAAAGGTCTGAATGTAACAGGAAACCACTTTTTTAGTGGGTTAAGTAGCTTTAGGAATATTTGTAAAAGCATCACAGTGCAATTTATTGAACCAAGTGCCTTACTCAAGAATGAGATTCAGTTGACTTTTGTCCCTATTTATAGAGGCATGTGAAGGTTTTGTTTTATAGTAGTCAGTAGTGGACTTTGTTTAAGTAATGGGTGATGTGAAAATTTAACTGTTGAGGAAAATCAGTAGACGTATGTGATATTTTTGTGTAATATATTGAAATAGGTTTGTGTTGACATTTAATTCAATGTATTAAAAAAGACTTCAAATTTTCAAATAGAAGCCATTTCTTGCGGGCTTGAATTCTGTCGATACAGAGCAAAGTGCTTAAATGACATGTATAATTCACTTGTATAATAAAGAAGTGGTTGGATACACATATTGGATTTCTCAAATTTTCATCACTACTCTTCACATTTTTTATTTTATTGTTGCTGAAAATTCTGTAGCAGGAGGAGTAATGGATAAAGTTGGGGAAAAAAAGTAGGAAAAGTGGAATAACAGGAACGGTATAGAATGCTTTTGTAAACAGAAATATGTCAGCTAGGGCTCTTAGTTCTAGAAATATCTGTCTGAGATTATATTTGGGATTTGTGAATTTGCCTGTGGTATGGAGAAGGTTAACAAGAGTTGTTTTATTGTCTTTTCCAATACAAAATGAAGGCTACTAAAAAGACTAGTAAAATGATATGATAGTGTTCCAGATCACAAGTGAAACCTGTTCTTCTAGTCTTATGTTCTACTTATGCTAACTTTTCAGCATTCTAATTGTAAGTGATATCCGAGTAGGTTAATTTTGGGCAAACGTTACTGCTTTAGCAGAAACTGACAGAGATTCCAGCTCTTTCTGAATAAATCTTACAATAACACTCTTTAGTCCAGACAAAGTTTATGGAGAAAGAAATGATAAAAATGATGTATTTTACTGTTTTAATAGCACTTCCGTTATAACTTCTTTCTTTAAGATACGCAAAATAAAAATGTATCTCTTTTTATTACTCTAGTATTCGGCTATAGTGTATATAACACAACAATTGTAGAAAGAAAACCTTTTCTTCATAGGAAATCCCAATATATTTGATGCAACAAAGAGGGGACTGTGTATGGCCATTTTGAGAAAAATGTGAGCTCCAGAGAGTAAAAGATAAAGTGAAAATCATTATTAGATGCTTTGGAAAAAACACAGAAAGAAGGTAACAGAAAATTGAGGATTTTCTGTTCATACCTGATATTGCTATACAATGCAACTAAATGTAATGTATGTATTTTCAGTTAAGTGAAAAAGAAATTAAACAGTAGCCAGTAAAGATATTCACATATCATGCTTTTTTTGCAAGAATTGAAAGTTTTACCAATATACTGTGATTCATGGACGAGCATTACAGCCTCAAAGCTGTTCAGACTACCTCCGTAGGAATAACATCAACATTTACTATTAGAAGGAATATAATTGGAAAACACTGTCATAATTGTGATTTCTACTTATTTCTTCCAGTGTTTTAAACTCATTTTATTTGCAGTATGTATTTGTTTACATAGTAGTTAAAAAGGTAGTTATCATTGTTAATCTATGTAGTGTTGAGTAAAAGAATGCAGAAGTATGCATTCATAACTTTGATTCTACTCTGTACTTCCAGATTCTGCTCATTTATCTCTTTGTGCTTCAAAGGAAACATTCCCATAAAAACAGTTTTTACTAATAAAACATTATCAGTGAAAGACAGTTTAGGATGCAACCACTTTTTTTTCCCACTTTGAAGTAAAATTATTGTCCTACTAGAGACCAAAGAATGTTTTGTTCTTGTAAATGTGCTTGATGTCTGATTATTCTTGTAGTTGTGATTATGTGGCTTCGACAACTGCATGAGGCTCACATTTTCTCAGTAGTTCAATTTTTTGTAAATTGAAGTTTCTTGGTGATCTTTCAGCCGGTTGGATAGAACTGCTGGATACGATAAAACACTAAGTGGTCGTTGTAGTTTTTGAACTCAGATTTATTCATAAATTGAGTACAGTCTCACGTAATTAGCATAGAAAATTGAGCTAATTGGAATTATTTAATGGCAGATTTTACAGTTGAAAACTACAAAACAATATCTTTCTAAAATTCATTTATGATTCTTTAGAATTTCATTATTTTTAATAAATAGTGATGTTGGAGCTTTGGGTTTGAAAAATTAGTAATGGAAGATGTAATTAAGTTCTTCAGTATCTCAGAGTACAGAAAAGCTACTGTAATATTTTAAAAGCAGAACTAGAAACATAGCCTATCTAAGTACTTTGAGAAATAACTTTATTTTCAGTGTTAGCAAGTAATATTGTTTGTGTAGCCTTTTTACTTGATGAGTGCAAATGACCTCTGAAAAACACTGTTTCATTCTGTATGTGTGATTTGTCCCATTATGATGACTGTAATCTTTTTCTTGTTTGTTTTTCACTGCTTGCCTTTTCTAGGAAGTAGAGGTTGGTATATATCTTTTGTCTTTTATGATCCAATTACTTTTGGATGTACACATTGATTTGTTATGTTTTACTAAATGTAGGTTGTTTCTCCTTCTCCAGGATGATTATTTTCGCACATGGAGTCCGGGTAAACCATTTGATCAAGGTAAGATTCTACTACTATTTTTTTGTATGGTTTAAGATTAAAATATTTATAAATGTGTTCCTATTTTAGAATAACTCTGAAACTATGAGTTTGTTATTTTCTCGCTCTTCAAATGATTGTTATAAAAAGGGACCAGGAGTTGATTTGTAGCCTAATTGTTTTACCTCTGTGACTTTTGCAAGCTTTTATTTATTAGAGACAGAAAGAGGGCAGTAGCAGAGTAGCTTAAAGTTTCTCTTATCTAAACAAGTTAATGGGATTTAGGTCTTGTTTTGCCTTACACATATACTTAAGGCCAGCCACACCTCTTCTGATAGAACCCAGGATACCATTGGCCTTCAGAGCTGCAAGAGCACCCTGCTGGCTCATGTTCAGTTTTTCATCCACCAGGACCCCCAGGTCCTTCTCTGCAGGGCTACTCTCAAGGAATTCTTCTCCCAGTCTGTATATGTAGTTGAGATTACTCCGACTGGGCTTTCTGACATGCCACCTTTCTAGAGGGGCCCTCCCTCAAACCCCTGGGAGGAATCTGAGGTTTTCCCCCGGTGCTTCCTAGAGGGACATGAAAAGATTTCAGATGGGGGGTTGGCAACATTACTTCCTCTGAGGAGTCCCTGTAACATCCTACAGGATAGTTCAAAGGTTTTTCCCTATAATCTCCTGGTACAACAGCAACCCCAAGCCTTTCTCTGTCTCACTTGACTCTCTTCCCCTGTCAGATCTAGTATAAAGCCCTGGACTACTCTCTCTACCCTAGTGAGCCTCACTGTATCCCTTTCCCCCTTCCTATCTTGTTTAAAGCCTTCTCAATGAGCTCTGCTAGCTCTTGAGCTAGGATCCATTTCCCTCTTAGAGACAGGTGATGCCTGTCTGCAGCCATTAGACCAGGTGCCAAGTAAATTGCCCTGTGATCAAAAAACCCTAAGTTCCTGTGGTGGTATCAGCCTCTCAGCCACTTACTCATTACCTGGGTTTTCATAGCCTGTTCTGTGTCCCTTGCCCTCTCATTTTATAATGAGAATTAGAATCAAGAAGCTAACAGTAAAATTGAAACAACTGAAAAATGTGGATGGCTATCTAAAATGAGAAGAACTACAGTTATGTAAGGTAACATGATATATAATAGCAGATATTGTAAAGAAACTGCATAGTAGCATTTTGTAAGTACTCTTCATCCATGTTTAATCAAATTGTAGTACGAGTGATTGTAGCATTGCCTAGTAGCTAATTACCTTAGTAAGGAAATGAAGCCCAAAGCTTGCTTTCTACAAGGTCACTTAAAAAAGGAAGTTAAATTTTGACTGTATCAGAGTAAGAGAGGATGTTATTACTAGATAAACTTTGCTTGTCAGATTCTACTTGGAGTGGCAATACTCTTCTGATTGTCTTCACTAATGCCAATATGGTGTGGGAAAATAAAACCCTGAAAATATATTGTTTGAGTTATTGAATAGTTCTGATCTTTTGTTGTCATATTTCAATTTTTTTTTTTACTTGTTTGGTAAATTATGATTCTGTCTCTTAGAGTAGAACTTTCCACCAGGTTTATCACTTTGAATTTGTCACTTTAATTCAGGTTTATATAGCAGGCTTTTGCCAGTCTGTGTGGGGGAGGTAAGAGAGGAAGGGAGAACAGGTTTGCATTATTTATCACTGCTCTATAGTGAATTATGGTGACTTTTGTCTGGATTGGTGGAAATTTGTAAGTGTTAGTTCAGATCTATGGCAGACTCACAGGTTTGGAAGCTGCTGATTTCACAAACTATACTTCTCTCTTCGTTGTATGCTAATGCATTAGGAAAGTTCTTGATTCTGGTCCTCCAACTCCTCAAAGAAAGATTTGCTTGCTCTTAATCAATGACTTCTTTTCACTGAAGGACCTCTATCTCAGAAGCAGGCTTATCACCTCACTAGAAAGTACCTTTGGGCTTTTTTCTTCTTCGGCTTTTGATAAGGAGTTGTGGTGCATGAATTTGCTTTTTGCGTAAGAACAGTAATAAATAATACTTTGATTAATGATTTAATAGTAGCAGTGTCTTTGATCAGAAGACACTGAGTAGAATGCACTGTAATTTTTGCTAGTGATTTGTTTAGTTATCACATACCTACTGTTATTTTTTTTTTTTTCAACTGGCTGTTGGTTTTGCTGAAGATAATGAAAATCGAAGTTTCTACATGCTCAGGCTTGTTATGTTACTCTGAGTTCTTTGGGAATCCTGATGCTAACATTTGTAGAATACTTTCCTGAATTTATACTAAACTAAGAAAACATGTGAAGGTTATTTTCTATACTTGGTTAGCAAGATGCATTGTATGTTGGGTAGTGGATATTTCAAAAGCATGCCTACAGGTTTCAGATTTCTATTTTCAATGTTAATTTTCAGTTAACAAGTCTATGAAGAGCAAAATGCAACTGCTGAGTTGTTCTTTTATCCACGTTTTACTGCCTGATTTCCAACTGAATAGCAAGCAATGCTAGCTAGTGACTTTTTAATAATAATAGATATGCCAAAATTCTGATATATAAGCAGTTTTGTCTTAATTTTTCAACCTTTTGCATAAAGATTATCAGGTATTTTTACCTGCCAGCACAGACCTTTTCAGTTTTAATAATATAATAGTTCCCCTACAGTCTTTGTCAGTGAATTAACCTCAGCAGGAAACACTTAGCCTGAATTTAGCAATTATACTGAACTAAGCTATATGTTAAAAGGTTTGCAGTTTCTCACAGTTTTCTATACTCCGATTGTCACAAATATATTCTCTATAAACAGTGGCTTGTGTGGTGGTGGTGTTTGTTTGTTTTGAGAGTGCATAAATGACACCATGCCTTTGAGTAGAACTGGGAATAGTACTGAAAGATAGAAGAAGGTTTCCCAGTCAATATCTTGTTCTCCATGTTGTCAGAATTGGCTTCCCATTACTTTTGGAAGTGATTTCTGGAAACACAGCAAAACACAGAAAATAAAATATACAATTACTATGTATTTGTTTATACATCTGAAGCTCTCTTCAGATGAGAAGAATGATTGTGTGGTGTTTTGTGGGAAGAGCCATTCGTACTTTGTAAGTGAGAGAACCTTATAAGTCAGTTGCTTAGGAGTGAATGTAATGTTTATGGCTTACTAAAGAAATCATGTCTCTTAGGATTCCCTGTGTTTGCCAATAAAAGAAATACAACAGTGATTCTTGGCATGTTTCTTTTCTTTCACTTGTGTGATGAGATAGGGAGACTGTCATAATGAGAAGTTTTTTGTAGTTTACCAACACTTGCGTCTTCCTAAGTATTATTCCGAGGCTGTGTCGTAAACAAGTCTCCACTTCTCTAAAGTTTAAAGTTGACAAAGTTTAAAGTCAAATAAGATCTAACTATAAATTCTGTTTTTCACCTCAAGATCCGTACACATATGCTTGGGATTTTTCCGTCTTTTCTGTTTTATTTGTTATAGCCAAAATGAGCTATTCGGAGCATTGAACGGGACATCATGAGTGCCTGACTGCAGAGTTCTGTGCTCTGCTGGGGCTTGCTGCAAGCCATGCAGTTTATGGTACAGAATCCTCACGAGGGCTTCCCCTTGATTCTGTTACTGCTGTGCAGTTTTCTGCTACTCTCCGTTGAGTGAGAGTACTCCATTAGAAAAGTATTCTCCCAAGTGAAAGCATGAAGCTCCTGAGTGCAGGAACATTTTGTTCAGTTGTAAACTTGCAGTAAGAAACTAGAATTGCAATAAAAAGCCACATTTAAACAGGAGCAGTAACAATTTCTGGAGTCTGTTGCATCACAGATTGAAATAATAATGAAAGAGGTAGACAATACAGGCAGTGTGTCAACATGTTATGGGCAGACAGGTTCTCTGAGGTTAGAAATTGTTTCATAATCTTCTCTGTTGGCTTTTCTTCTTTTCATTGTATTTGTTGTGTCAGTATCTGGCTTTTCAGAAACTTGTCTATAAATCTGTGAAAGCATTGAATAAGCAGATCTTGAAAAGGAAGCTCTGAACTCCAGCTCTGCTTTCTGTTTTCTGTGGGGAAAAAAAAATGGATTATAGGAAGTACTGGTACTTCTACAGATTTTTTTTTTTTTTGGCTGCCTTAAGTTTTAGCAGTTTTACACAATGAAATTATAAATCAAATTCAGGAAATTAAAAATCTAGTCATGAAGTGTGAATACTTTCAAACTGCATAAACCCCTGCTACCTATATGTAGTAGGGGCGGTGGTGGAATATTCAGCTTTGTATCTGTGTTTTCAAATTGTTACCTGTTGTTTTTAAAAGGCATTTGATCTGTTATCTCAGCCCCATGCTTGTCTTTCAGGCTTTGGTGTAAGTTGCTAGGACTCATGCTTCCTTGTCAGTGTCACCACTCATCATACAAATGTGTTATTAATCACTTACTATGTTCTGTGTGTACGTTCTTATCAAAATCAATAGTATACTGGGACCCTTTGCAAATGATATTCAGCCAACACTCATTAATTTGCAGAAGGAAACAGTACTTTTCATACATATGCACGTAGGTGCTCTGAAAGTAATGTCTCCTCTTTATTTCCGTGGAAACTACAAGAGATACAAAGAGCACAATAATACTGTCTGATAGAGCAAATTCTCAGCTACAAAATGCTATCTTTCAACATACACAACACCATTAGTGATGCATTTTCACCAGCAGTGAACAAAGAGCATACAATGCTCATAACAGCCTCTACTAGCAGAGGTGACCGGTTGTCACCACTGTTGAAGTGCACCACTCACCACCTCACTGTGCTCACACCCACTGTTTGGTCTCCATAAACGTTCAGCAAGCATCAATGAACGTCACTGGGTGCTGTTTTTTTCCACATGCAGAAATTCAGTGACATTCCTCTGCTTGATATGCACTTCCATGTCAGATGCCATTCTGTCAGACTGCCCTTCTACTGCAGCCTGTCTCACAGCAACAAAATGGGACGGAATGTTGGTTGGAAGGTTCAGCCTCTACTGCCATAACATCATCATCTTCCTCTGGTGTCGTGCACCAACATGATAACATAGGAGGCATCACATTTGGAGCAGCCCTTCTAAGCTTTTCTAATATTCCCATAGACTTCTGGTGTATGGACAGTATGTCTCCACAGTTTTTGCAAAACACATCCTCAATATGAGCCCGAATTTCAATGTTAGTATGTTACAGTGTTTAAAAGGATGTAGTTAAAGGAATCAGTACTGTTCTGCATATGATAGTGAAATGGCTGCCGTAACGGTGTTGGAATTCATTCCTTTATAGTTTGGTATATATTGAAAGGCATTCTTACGTTAATCTAAGATGTCAGAATTGTTCAAGTAGACAGATCTGTGTAATTTTATGGACATTATTAAGTGATTATAGGAAGTATCCAAGCATTCCAGGGCCTCTTGCTCTGAAAATGTACAGTGATATTCAATTTGTGCTGCTGCAAAATCTAAGTTGCCATAAAAGATGGGAGGAATATTATTAGCTGTATTTCAATCCACCAATACTTTTCCTTAAAACATTATTTGACATTTATCCAAAGAGTACTTGTTCCCACTGAACTCTTTTGATTAGATGCATATGCATGTAGATGTATTTAAGTAAATGTTTCAATTCTATATCTCATATTTATATAAGTATTTGCATGAATATAAAAATGTAACACTGGTTTAGAAAATAATATGGAACAGGTATTACCTTTGGAAAAAAATCAGAGTATTTTATTAATCACATTAAGCTGCTGCTGAAAGGTGCATTTTGTCCTTACAATTGTTCTAGAAACAAGTGGTTGGTATGATTTGTGTTCTTTGGACTATTTGAAATTGAATATTTTTAGTAGCTTGAGTGTATATTTTATTAAAATAAATAAACCATATTTTCTTCATATTCTACCCTCACATCAGAATAAAAATATGACATACTTCTAGTACACTTTTTTAGACTGCGGATATAAGTAGCTTAGAGGGTGTGGTTATTGAGTAAAGTTGCATATGCAAAGAAACTGGTGTGTGTGTGTGTGTGTATATATATATTATTTTATTTTATTTAAGTGCAGAGGATGTTTTTCCTTTGCTCAATAGAAGTATTTGTTGGGAGCATTGGAGAATTTTCATGTAACGGAAGAAACTTGAAATGACATTTCCATGGAGGATGAACACCCTGAAGATTGTTTGTAACAACCGTAACATTTCGTATAGACCATTTCACTGAAGAATTTTTGGCTTTTATCATATTAGTTTATATTAGGTATCTGTTTACAGCAGAAGTACTGTGGATACAATTATACAGCAGAAAGAGATTTTGAAGCAATTCCAGCCATGTATTTTTAGTTGTCTTTACCTTTTAGCTATTTCATCTACCTAGTTTTGTAGCAATTTGAGTAACCAAGAATATACAAATAAATGCACATGCATCTGTGTAGTTTGTGAATACATTTCTGTACAGTGAATTTAAACCATTTTGAATCATGTTCAATATAATTGTTTGATCTAGCTCACTTGCAAGCCCTGGGAAATCATAAGGGATTTTAATGGATATCCATTAGTTGAATACTGTGACAACAGTTATGTAGATCTAACTTTGTTCTATTTGCTATAAAAACTGAAACATCAGCACGTGTAGCAAAGTTACTGATTTTTAAAACTAGAACTATACATCTGTAACTTTCAAGACAAATTGTCATACTCTCAAATTATATCACATACCTACTTTTGTCTCAATAGTAGATGGGCACAAAATATTTTTAACAATTTCTCAGTTCCCTATTTTTTTGAAATTCATAATGTTCTCCTAAAAAGACAATGTTCCTTTATACGAGCCATCATTTTAGTCTGCTGAACAGTTTCCAATTTCAGGTATTTAGGTGTCTTTGGGATTCCTGTTAGTCTGCACAAAATTTTGTTAAACAGATTCTCACTGCTTTTTATTAATTTCAGCCCACTGATTACTGAAAAGATCTTTTGTAGATGTGTGAAGAACACTATAATTATGGTTTTTCCTTGTTATCCAGTGCTGTGCTTCAGTATTCCTTTATGATTTCTCTTTTATGAATGTCTTTACTGTGATAACGCTACCAACGCAGCTTGTCCCATGTGGTTCCCAGTTTGGTCTCCTAACTAATACAGTAGATAATGTTTGTTGTGGATCTCAAAACGTTTCAGTATTTATTTCCATAGACTCATGGGGCAAGTTTGCAGATGGCACCAAGCTGAGTGGTGCAGCAGACACACTAGAGGGAAGGGATGCTCTCCAGAGGGCCAATGCTAACCTCATGAAGTTCAACAAGGCCAAGTGCAAGGTCCTGCACCTGGGTCAGGACAATCCCAAACACAAATACAAGTTGGGCAGAGAATGGCTTGAGAGCAGCCCTGAGGAGAAAGATTTGGGGGTGTCAGTTGATGAAAGATTGAATATGAGTTGACAGTGAGTGCTTGCAGCCTAGAAGGCCAACCATATCCTGGTTTGCATCAAGAAGAACATGACCAGCAGGGTGAGGGAGGTGATTCTGCCTCTCTGCTCTGCTATTGTGAGACCCCACCTGGAGTAATCTGTCTAGATGTGGAGCCCCCCAACCCAAGAGGGACATGGAGTTGTTGGAGTGGGTCCAGATGAGGGCCATGAAGATGATCAGAAGGCTGGAGCACCTCCTCTACACAGACAGGCTGAGAGAGATGGGGCTCTTTAGCCTGGAAAAGAGAGCTCCAAGGAGACCTTAGGGGGCGGCCTTCCAGGACCTGAAGGGGGCCAACAGGAAAGCTAGGGAGGGACTTTTTATAAGGGCAGGTACCAACAGGACAAGGGGAAATGGCTTTAAACTGGAAGAGGGTAGATTTAGACTAGTTATTAGGAAGATATTTAGATATTTACTGTGAGGGTGGTGAGACACTAGAACAGGTTGCCCAGAGAGGGTGTGAATGCCCCCTCCCTGGAGGCATTCAAGGTCAGGCTGGATGGAGCTGTGAGCAACCTGGTCTAGTGGGAGAGTGTCCCTGCCTATAGCAGGGGAGTTAGAACTAGATGATCTTAAAGATCCCTTCCAACCCAAACCATTCTATGATTGAATGGAGTCTAAATTCTTACAGCTGTTTTAAGAAAGGCTACATGACAGATTTTTAGTACCTAACTTGTAATGTGAGATCTTGCCTTCAATAGCAATGCCAACTTAGTCCTGTTTTCCTGCCAACCTGCTTTATGTCCTGATGCAATGTCCATGGTGCCACCAAATCCTGAATAATGATAAAACAAATTTAAAAAGTGTATTATTTAAATTTCATTTTAACACAGCTAGATCATGCATTCAAGTAACCATTCAGACTCATAAAATGGTTATGTGGAAATGTGGAAGTGAAAACGTGACAGAAGGCTGCAGTGACTTGCTAGGGGCAGAGAGCAGGACTTTAAACTGGCAGTATACTGACAAAAGGGTAGTTGGAACTATTTCATTTTGCAAACCTGCATAACTTTTAGTCTGGTATGTCTCTTCCCAGGAAGATTTGTCTTTAAAGTCTTTCTTCTCTAGTCACTGGGCATCAGAGCATCTTGACTCTCAATACTCAACAGAGGTTAGCGGTATAGAATGCTGGAAACAGTAGTGCACCTGAGCATATGCCTGATTGTAAGTCTTTACACAGTTGTCCCTGGTAAATCAGGCTGGAGATTTCCTGAGCACTCTTACGAGAAGATGTTTCTTGAGTGGATGCAACCTTCATGCACGCAGCCACCTACTTATTGAATCACTTGCTTGTGAGTTGAAACTTCTAGACTACTTGTAGCCATCAGGGGTTTTAATCTAAACTCCTAATTACTTAACCACCAACAGAAACACCTTCTCTCTACTCTTCTTACTGAAGTTGCAGATTCACTGGATCAGATGGAATCTTCCTATATATTTTTTCCGTGTATTGAAGGTTCAGCTATAGCTACCCATTCTGCTTTTCATGTTATCTAGTGTACAATGCTAAATGCAATCCCAGGAAGAAGAAACAAAAATTCAAGATTCTTATTTTCAGAGCATCCCTATCAAGTTACTGAGGAAGACTGCTTCTTATTATTCCCTCATGTTTATTTATGAATCGGAGACTGTTAGCTGTGTAGTGGTTCCTTTTCACATGGAGATTAAAACTGTTTACTCAAGACTGGGAACTCTCTTGGAGCGTAAATCAATGTGAATTCAGGCTACACGTGGGTGAGCAGGGCATATATGCATGTCTGCAAATTTTGAGTGTAGATCGCTGTACAACTTAAGCAAAACAAACAAACAAAAAACCTCCTATCACTTGTTACTGCTATTAAATGTTTCTTTGTATTTTGTGTTAGCTGACTATCGGCTGAGTGTTTTTGTGCTCTATTCTGCTCTCCCCCATAATGTTTTTGGAAATTGTGGTGCTATTATCTTCCTGATCTTTCTTGACCCAAAGCATTTCTGAGTGAGAAATTCTTCTTAAGAGATGAAGTCATCATCCTTCAAGGGGGAGAATCACAGAACTGTAGGTGTTGGAAGGGACCTCCAGAGTTTGAGTCCAACGCCCCTGCTAAAGTGGGCTCCTTGCAGCAGGCTGCACAGGTAGGTGTCCAGGCAGGTCTGGAGTATCTCTAGAGAACAGTCTCTCTGGGCAGCCTGTTCCAGTGCTCTGTCACCCTCACCACGAAGAAGTTTTTTCACGTACTGGTGTGGAACTTCGTATGCTCTGATTTATGTCCATTTCCCCTCTTCCTGTCCCCACAGACCACCACTTTTACCAGAAGTAAAAGCACTGATTAGGTTTCTTCAGGAATTAGCTAGGTTATCAAAGCAGGTAATATGAATCAACTCAGTTTAGGTGTTTGTTTGCCTAGGGTTGTAGCTTAGACACGTGACTAATTATTGATATTCTAGTTGATTTATAGTTTTCTCCCCTACCTCTTAAACTAGAGGTTATTAAACCACTTAGTGGATGCTCAAAACATATCTTAGGTTTTGGGAAGTGTAATTGATCAAAACATACAGTTCTTTTTCTACCCATCAGAAATGAATCTTGAACTCCAGGGGAGGAAAATAGAATTGAAATGTGAAAACTCTGCCCTTTAACTTTTTTTCCCCATTTTTTTTTGCTCGGTATGGATTACTCAGTATGTCTGATTGCAAAATACTGGTCCTGTACTGTGATTTCTACCACAGAGCTTCTGTCAAGAGGATTATTTTGTTGTCTTGCTTTCAGTCGATTTCCTTTTATATTCCCAATAAAAGTGATCTGGCTAATGTCAGTTTCTGACAGTGCTAGCTGTAAATTGACTTAAAGAAGAGATTATGAGAAGCTTTCCTGCATTGCTATTCCAAATTTGAATGATTAGTAAATAGATTCATTAGTAATAATTTAATCAATTTTTATGAGTATTAATTGCTTCCTCAGGATGTGAGAATAACAAATCCATATGTCTGTAAAAAGTCACCAAGTGAGCCTAATTCCATTCCAAATGTGCAAATTATTTTTAATTAATAATGAAAGCTTTTAGATGGTACAAATCATTTTTTACTTAATAATTCTTTTTGTAACTCTGATACCAATTTTTCTACTTAATGAAATTTAAGTAACACTACTGTCATGGTTACTTTAGGAAAATATGTGTTAAATATGCATATAAAATCATAGCATGGTTTGAATTGGAAAGGCCCTATAAGATCATCTAATTCCAACCCTCCTGCTATAGTCAGGGACACCTCCCACTAGACCAGATTGCTCACAGCCCCATTCAGCCTGACCCAAGTAACCTATAGCAAGCACTTCTTTTTTTTTCCCCTGTATATTATGAGCTAAATAGAGTAGGGTATTATCAAGTTAACAAAGCCAAGATCAGATCTGTGTCTTTAGAAGCTGGTTGAATCTGACTTCCTAGGAAGTCAGCTGATACATTATAGGCACTGTTAAATGATTTCTTGTGGGCCAGTTTCCAGTATGAGCATAGTACTGTTTTGTAACTCCCTATTTTAGCAGAAAGTGAAAGCAGTGTGATTTGTTGCCAGTGAAAGACTGCATGCTCAGAATGGGAGTAATGCAGGCATGTTTGATCAATGTTTAATAGAAGATACAGTGAAGAATTAGACTCAATTCTGTATCTTTCCCGAATTAGCTTGTCTGAGTTACAGACTTACAGTATATCAATAATACTTTCCCTGAAAACAGGACTCAGATATGTCCCTGCAGTGTAAGGAAAGTCTAGTTTCTCCAGAGCATGAAAAACTTCAGACTTTGGGGAAGGGGAGGGAGGGAAAGACTTTCACTGTTTTATTTATGCATCTCCTTGAGATGTACGATGGAGTTCCAGAGGTAGAAAGTTACGAAGAAACATTAGAAAAATATGAGGGCTGAAAGCAATGCTTCTGATTTTATGTCAGCTGACGATGTCAGAGGTGGATGCCGGTGGTATGGCAGTAGAGCCTGAACCTTCCCACCAATGTTTTGTTCATTTTGTTGCTGTGAGATGGATGGCAGCAGAGGAGCAGTCTGACAAAATTATATTTGATTTGGAAGTGTGTATGAAGCAAAGCTGTGTCATTGAATTCCTCCCCAGGGGGAAAGAAAGGAAACCATTGACATTCATTGAGTCTTGCTGAACGTTTACAGAGCCCAAGCAGTGGATGTGAGCACAGTGAGGTGGTGGGTGGTGCATTTCGGCAGTGGTGACAGGGACTGCGGTTCACCTCCACTGGTGTAGATGGTTACAAGTGTGGTATGCTCTTGTTTGTTGTTGGAAAACGCACAGCTAATGGTGGTGACTACATTGAAAGATAGCATTTTGTAGCTGTGAATTTGTTCTCTCAAACAGTATTACTGTGCTCTTTGTATCTCTTGTAGTTTCCATGGAAATAAATAGGCAGCATTACTTTCAGAGCAATTTATGTATGTAGAAATACATTTCTGTTCAAAATGAAATATATAAAAGGAGTTAAGGGAAAAAAGCTTTTAACATTTTAATTATATATTCAAAATGTTAAAATACTTCAAAATAAAGTATTCATTTGTTCTCTGATTATATGACTGATATAATCTGATATTCGTATGTATACATACGTATTTCCATAGACAGTAAGAAGACACATGTTTGAAAGGACCTGAAGGTGAACAGCTTTAATTTGAAATTATTTCCATTGTTTGAGATGAATGCAGAATATATATAGAATGTGTTACCACGTCCCTGCCAATTGTTGGCAATATTCTAGAAATGAATTTGTTTTTAGGGTGTGTGTTACTAGACAATCTAGCCAACTTCTTGTAATGGAAATCCTTTCAAAAAAGTAGCTGTAATGTATTTCTATTTCCTACATATATTTAACCACATTGGTTGATTTACCAAAAGGAATAGCCCTTTCCCTGCAGCTGTCTCTGTTGTGAAAGCAGGAAAGATGTTTGGAAACCTATATTTTTATTTTTTTTAACAAAATTCTAATTGCAGACAGTGAGCTATTACTGGATGTGTATGCCTAGAGGAGCACAACAAAGAATTGAGATTCCTTTATCATTGCTAGCAGTCAGGAGAAAAAATTAAAGGCAAAGATGCCCAAGCCTATGCATGTGTAAAGATATAAATTTGCCCACAGAATGAGTTTATCAGATTTATTCTTGTAGTTAGAGATCTTTTACAAGATCATAATAAAATTATGTTCTGTAAACACAAAATAGAATTCAGATATAACATTCTAATTTGTATGCTATTTATTTGATACAGATTAGGTTTTAAAGTTCCACTGTCCTGATTTACAACTCTTCACTTGAAACTTAATAGATGAAATTAGGATCAATGCATGAACTACCCGGATTTGAATCTGGTTTTCTGAATATTCTGGAATAGGCTGCAAATGTTACAATAATTGATCATCACTTTTACTGATCACTTTTGCTATTGTTACCTTGATTTCTAGGATGTTCATGTCATCTCACGCAATTTAATAAGTCAGTGAAATTATCATTTGATCACAGTGATATTTATCTGTTCAATTACTAGTTTGAAAGGTACTGATTTAAGAAGTCAGGATTATTCACTGGGAACAACAGGTTGGAGGCCAAGAAAAATGGATAAGATCTCACAGCCCTCCTGGTGTGATTGTTCTCTATGTGAAACAATGCATACTAATGTCATTTTGAGATTAGTTTCGTCAGACACACTGAACATCAAAAACTAAAGGAATCTTTATGCAATGAGACAAATGGGAAGAGGGAACCAGCCTTGTAATGCTATTTTTTACTGATGCCCAGTGTGGCTTTGGGCTCATTGCTCATTCTCCATCTGTACAATGGGAACACTACAAATTTTATAAGCAGTATGACTGCTGTATGAGAATTAATGTCAGCTCATTGAAAATGATGTGTGCATGTGTGTGGCAATTAATAAACCATTATGATCTACTGAGGATGATTAATGCAAGAGTGTGATGTTGCTTAGTACATGATACTATTTCATAGTTGCAATGACATATAAAGGATTAAATGGTATGCTTTTTTACTACCATTCTAATGTACAGGTTTCACAGAGACTTATATGTGGGAGATGTGGCAGCCAACATCTGAATGAACAGATGTTCCGATCTCCCGATAAATGCTGTTTGCCTGATTTTTTTTTTTTTTTTTAAGTTACTTTTTGACATACTGGTTTGTAGTGTTTTCAGATGTTACAAATTTAGAGCTTTAGAGGATGGGGTACTTAGTGTTTTTATAAATAAGTAGCACTGGTAACATGTGAAAGTATACATGAATATACATGTTTTATGAAGATCCGTTTTCCTTGGTAAGGAACTTCATACAACATTGTTTTACCTTATTATTGAATATCCTGCTTTTTATGCTGATGGGAATCGGAACCTTTTGTTTAGGTGAGCTGTGAAAACAACAGGCCAACTCTTTCCCCCATACTTGGAGCGTTTTGTGTGTGGTGTTTCCTTTTTTTTTTTTTTTTTTTTTTAAGTGCATATTTCTAGATAAGTGTTAACGATTTTCTTAAATTATTTCTAGCTTTAGATCCGGCTAAAGACCCATGTTTAAAGATGAAGTGTAGTCGTCATAAGGTCTGTGTTGCGCAGGATCAACAAACTGCTGTTTGCGTTAGTCACCGAAGGCTTACACACAGGTAAATACTTTAAAGGTTAATCCTATAGACTGTTTCAATAGTGTTCATGACTGACTGTAAACCATAAGTATACTATAATTAGTTATATAACAACATATAAGCAGTGGATTTTAGAAGTAATTATGCATGCATAATTTGATTAGACTGTTTAATATTTGATTTTTTTAATAGGCTGTTAAGCTAGAGGGCGTACATATTTTAAAAACACAAGCTGATGATCAGTTGTGTTTAAGGAAATACCAACTGTACTGGTACCAAACCAATCTAATGTCCTGCTGCTATACATTCATCACTGCTTATATGAAACTAGAGGTTTTCAAAACTGCATGTTACTTAGTGTAACTTTTTTCCCTTGTTCTTTTTGACTTCTCTGTGTTCCGATTTTCTTTTTCTTCTTGTTTGTTTCTTGCTTTGGACTAGTTGAATATAAGGAGCAAACATATGAAAAAGTTATTCAGAATGCAGATTACTTTTATTCTTTTTTAATTTATTTTTTTCTTGTAAACGATTCCAGATCCTCTATTTATGTAGGTCTCAGTGTGGCAAAATGTTAATGCACTTTTGTGGCTTTATCTGGGGAAGACGGTGCATAGGTAGGGGGCATGAAGCTTACTGTTAGTTGAATCATGAGATGATAGTCTGCTCAGGAGTTGGAGTCAGAGTGCATTTTTGACTTGGAATTGCTCAATTTGCTGCACTTCACTGTGGGAAACTTAGCATGGTAGGAAGGATAGAGCCCCACTAAACTTCAGTAACATGATTGAACTCAGAATTTGATAAAGTTTCTTGCTCAGTAGAGGCTGAAAGGAGAAAGAAAAACAGTCTTGTGTAATGTAAAAAGATAATTTCAAGCTTTTTAGAGAGCCAGTACTGTGCAAGGAATGATATAAAGAATGTTCTTCCTAGCATCCAGTTACATTAAAATTCATCCATCTGTATCTTTTCAAACAAGCAGAGTAGTACCTTGTGAAAGGAAAAGTTTAAACTATCTAGATCTGCAGCTACAGTTAATTAACAAAAACTTATTTGTAGAAGTATGTTGTTTATATCAAATAATCTCAGAGTACAGCCAGTTATTTTGGTTTAATAAAATGTTTTATGTAATAAGTTCAAAGAGTTATTTTCAGACAAAGCCTAGTGTGTTAATTTCAAGTACATGTGAACTTTTGGGAGTATGTCCGCATTGATTGTGAGAATGCAATTATTCAGAATTTCTGAGGCTTTATACACACTGTTGAAAACAGTGAAAAAATGATGTCTTAATTTTATGAATACATGAAGTAGGTAAAGACTAAAAACCTTTTAGATTAGATGAAACCGTATATGATGGTTGAATTAATAAATATATTGACATCTGCCTTCGTACCTATCTTATTCCTCCCGCAGTCCCTGGCACTCATTTTGAAAGGTATCTTAATATCTTAAGGGGCAAAGCCTCTTTGCATGTAGTACAAAGTCATAACAGGAAATATAGGCTCTGCAAATGTGGTCTTGTAAGCTAGATTAAGCAATTCACCATCTAGTTGTCCAGAGCCAGTACACGGATCCACAAACATAGATATCACTGTTCTCCCAGATTATTAAACTCAAGGAGAAATCAGTTGCTTTGTGCTTTCTTTCTAATGAGGTTTTCATCATGCAGTTTTTGACCTTTATGTAGTGTAGTAATGTAAGTATATGAATAGCATATTCACAGGCTGTCTTGTCTGCTGTCTCTCTTTGTCTGTTAACTTCTTTAGCCCAAGGTAATATTCCTTCACTAAAACCTATAACTTGCAGGTTGATTTTCATCATAGCCATCTGTTTTTCCAAGTTCCCAAAGAATTGAGTTATGTGTCTTGGTAAAATATTAAGTGAGAAAAAATATATATATTATCAGCCCTCAGTTTGTATTATCTACTTGTATCAATTTCTAATATATCAGCTGTTTGCTGTTGCTATGTGGTTAAATATTTACAAAATTTCATCTCAATTTTCCTTTTTCACTTCCTCTGTGTGTTTGTGCTTGTGGTGTTCTTCAAAGATTTGGTAATTTCAATAATTTCTGTTTTTTTTTTTTTCTTTTAATTAAAAAGAAAATGAAGGCAGTTGGAGACATCTTCTGGAAAATAATTGAGACCTTTATGGTCCATAATAATTTATGGATTGCTGAGAACTCTTCATAAAGAATGATCCAGTTGGACGTACTTGGCTATATTTGTTGTGTAGAGTTGTAGATATTCCAGAGATTATTCTCAAGACATCTGCACATGAAAATTAGTTTTAAACATGCAAACTAATGGAGTGGCAAAGGTTATGTTCAAGAGACAGTCAGTAAAGAGGAGACTGCATACCTCCAAGACAAATGAAAGATTTATAAGCACCTTTGGGACAGAGATGTGCTGATATAGCAGAATAGATTATTCTGTAAAGTTATCTGGTTGAAACTCTCTGACTTTCCTATTATTAGAAACACTGCTTCCAAGCAGCAATATCACCTTAACAAATTTATGTATAAAAATTTTGTCACTCTTTGAGGTAGTAGCATAGGCAAAGGCATCTGCCAGTTCCCTTGGGATCCTTGAATGCACCTCATCAGAGTGCATGAACTTGTGCACCTTCCAATTCCTTAGATGGTCTCAAACCTGGTCTTCTACAGTGGATAGTTCTTCATTTTTTATTTTATTTTTTTCCCAGACCCTGCTTTAGCCTACTGCAGTGTGGCTAGAGCATTTGCTGGAGAAAACCAAGGCAAAAAAATTTGCTGAGTACCTCAGCCTTCTCCATGTCCTGACTAGTCAGATCTCCCATTTGGAGAGGGCTCGTGATCTCCCTACTCTTCCTTTCATCACACTGACATTTGCAGATAAGCTTTTCATGTGGCCCTCCACATCCCTGCCCAGATTTATTTCTACAGAGCTTTAGCTTTCTTGGCTGCTTGGACAATTTCTCTGTATTCCTCCCAGGCTATCTGTCCTTGCTTCAGCTCTTCACCCAACCCGTCTTTTAGGACTTGTCTGATCATGCAGAAACTTACTTCCCCCCCTCCCCCCCCCTGCTCTCTTAGGTGGTGCTAAGTGATTTTTTCAGTGAATAGCTGCTGTGACTGACTTAGTGGTGTTAATCCAGAAACATGTACCTCTTCAGAAAGTGTCTTTGAAGCCACAAGCTTTGGTAAGATCAGGAGATTATCATGGCATTCTGAATTACATTGTTATGCTGCAAAGTTTGTCGATTTTTATCAGATTTACCAAATTAAATAGGATGACTACAGCGCTAATTTCCACATGGTGTTTTTAAAAACAAAAGTTTGTTTCTTGAAGATGCTTAAGATGAGATACTTTTCACTCTGCACTACCAGAGTATTTAGCTTCTGTGCTAATCCTGTGTAAACTGCCTGAGAAATTTTAGGAGTGATATATATATCTATATGGGGTGTTGAAAGGCGTTTGTCTGGTAGAGAAGGTTGAACATTACCTGGTTTGACATGACAGTCCTTTTATTGCTACAAAAGCTCTGAGGGAATGAGGCAGTCAGGAAAACGCTGAGAACCTTGTGCCATACAAATGGCTTACTCTTTTTTTGCTGTAGAGTTCTTTTAGATAATTTGATTATTTTAATAGAATATATGAATATAGTTGTTGTGATGAGTGTTTCATTACACAAGGAGTTTTGGTGGAGCTATTTTTAAGTCAAATGCCTGTATTTTACTTTAAAAATTGCTCATCTTTATGTGTTATGTAATCTTCACTTATTTCATTTAAATGGGGGAAGAATACTTAAAACATATTGTTAAATATTTAATAATCATTTTAATGAAATGCCACAAAAATTAAGTACAAGCATTACAATTTCATATTTTAACTCATCTGTAATTGAAATTTAATAATTCTTAATGACAAATCAAGATGTTAAATATAGTATTTATGGTAAGGCTGGCAAAAGAAATGATTTCGCTCATAAATGTAGCAAAAGGGCAAATGTTGGAAAATAAAAGATTTTAAATTAGTGAAATTTTGATATACAAACTGGAATTGAATAATCTTCTCCACAAAGTTCAGAAATGTGCAGGTTCTGAAATTGCAGTTCTGACCTTGCTGCTCATAGCCATATTTTTCTACAGACTTTCTTTCTCTGCTTTCTTGGTTATTTATTTGAAAGTGTTGCAGAAAAGTCTCCATACGGGCCTATAGAACTCACGTTCCTTAACTGGTATGAGGGGCAGATGATGTTTGTTGAGATGTGATTGCCTTTGTAGGGCTTCAAAACTGCACTATATCTCACTGTCTTTTTCACGGTGTTGTGTGTTGGTCAAGCCTAGGTTTGCTATTCATTCCATGGCAGCAGAGATCATGGTTTTCCCTCAGTTCTGAGTTACTACATGTAGGTCTTGTTTCCATGAACGTGGCAAATGCTCTTCTAGTGAGATTCTACAGTACAGTGTCATCTGGTGCAAAAACTTTATGTACTCTACTGCAAAGGCTGAACAGTTTTGGTAAGAAAGTCAAAATAAGTGTTGTGTGTGATTCATTATGAGAGTAGCTTGGAATATCAAAGCTTTAGAAATTGTTGAGGCGTGATTAGAGTTATCAAGTGTTTGCTGATAATATCTAATTCTATTTGCATGTCTGCTGGTCATAACTGTATTGGAAGTGGTATGCTGTGCTCTTTGCTGTGTACTATGGGGGGGAAAAAAGGAACTATTTCAAAGAGGAAAACATGCCGGATATATGTTAATGTCATTCATTCAAATACTTCCATGTGAATTGCTGGGGGAAGGGAGTAGCTGCCTGCCCTAGAATGCATGATAAGCAAATAATTCAAAATCTGATGTGAAATAAGAGGTTTTTTGTTTTTTTTTTCATTCATGCTTTGAATTGCTGGAGATTGACTTTAACTTCTTCCTTTTTGCCTAAGTGATGTTTTACCATCCCTTTTTACTTTCACACTTATCTTTATTGGTTAAATGATAATCTTTATGGGAGGGGAAAAATAAACTGTCTGCAATAATAAAATGCTTTGGAATGTAACTCACTCAGTTAGAAATCCAGCTTGTAGAATATCAGAATGCAATATTGCCAGTTCTGTGAATATGGTGATGGGAATGTTATGGTTACAAGCAGGACATTCATAATCCTAATAGAAATTTGCGTACTCATTCTGGTTTTCAATTACTTCAATTTAAGGAGATTTAATTATTGGAATCTGCTGTACTGAGAATGGCTGGGAACTATGAGTTAAGCACTGTGACCTTAGGGAAGGAACAAGTCCCTTAAATATTCAACCAGAAGAGATTTGAACAGGAAATAAAAAGGAATGAGTCAAAGTAGGGAGGACATTTAGGTGGTAATGGATGTTTCATAATACATAGAGTGGAATATTGTTCTCTATTTACTCAGAGAAACAGGCGGTAAAGATAAATCCTTAAATCTTCATGTACTTGAGGTTGCGCCATTGAGCAAAGAAAGAGTTTGTAATGATATTGCAACATACAGGAATGCACTAAGACCTTGGAAAGCTGTTTACCTAACCGGGCTCAGAGAAGCTGAAAAGCTAGTCCAGCAGCACGTGTCATAGCTTTGCTGGTCCTGATAAATAACCTGTGAACTCCATTTTAGATTTGAAAAAGACATTTGTAGCATTAAGTAATTTTCTTCAAGAAAAAGAATCCTGTGAATCATAGGTTATTGTGCTAAACTAAGCAGCATATAAATAAAGTTCTAAGCAAACAAGTTATCTGCAGGTAAAGACCAAGACTGTAGCACCCGTGGTTTCAAATTTTACTGAAATTCTTTTGCAGAAATTCTTTTTTGGTACTGACTGTCTGTCAAAATGTTTAAACCTAATGAAAGAAAGAAGAGAGGAAATACCCATTTTCTTCACATGTTTCTCTGCTTTTATACTTAGTCAATTTGCAAGGGAGGTTAATTCACTTGAAACCTAATCATTGCACAGCGCATTCCAAGATTTCACTGCATAGTACAGGGAAGTGATGACTTGCTCAATAATATTTAGAAATGCAATTTGTGTAGCTTTTGGAAATGCAGAGAATTGCAAGACAGTTTTGGTCCAGAAATATGTTTCTACTAATTGAGTGTCTTTGATGTGTTGGAACCTGGTGACTATCTTTGCACTGAGTGATCCTAATAGAACCTGATAAAACAGTATCTTTCCTTTCCTACATAAGGAATGTACTGTGTAAAATTGACTGGATACGTTTAATCTATCATTTTTTTTTTATATTCTACTTATTGCATATAAGAAATCTCTAGAGAAATACTTAAAAATAAGGGATCTTTCCTTGAGTAGCACATTTATTTATGATTGGCTTTTTTCTCTGCATATTATGCCTTATACTCATTTACAATTCCTTCTTCATCTTGTTTTTCCTTCCCCCCTCCCCTTTGTTTACTTACTTCCTTATGCTAGCAGCCTATGTGTATGTCGTTTTATTAAAAATAGGGAAGGTGTGCATAAGTCAACTAGGATTGCCTTATCATACGGGAATGCGGGTTTTTTAAAAATTTTTTCTAACAGATAACCAAGAAATATTAACGTAGTGATAGATACTGATCTTTCAATTCATGTTGTTTTTAAAGCTTGATTGGTTTATAGTCGAGAGTACTGGCAATTCACCAGAAATGGATGGAGAGTCATAACAAGTAAGCATTTTTAAAAAGTAAGCAAAAACATTATAATTGCTCTCCT